>NW_027466933.1:1665000-2167170 GCF_046128005.1 Genypterus blacodes
ACATAAACTCTTTTTAAGGGCCCAATCTACGCTCACAGTATGGCGGCGCCTTCTGACCAAACGCTTTACCGCTGTCTCACTGCAGATTGAAGTAGAGACATTTAGCAGCGAGAGAAGACTTCAGTTTAGTTTGTAAAGTCTGAAGTCTAAAGGAGATTTAGAAGAATTATTAATGTAAGAATGAATTTTTTAAAGTGTGAATGTAACTTATTTTTGTGTAGTAATGATCTTTTTGTGAAGATGCAGTGACCTGTACACATGTACTGTGTGTGTACATGAGGTGCATCAGTTACATTATTTGCCCTGTGTGTGTGTGTGAGAGAGTGAGTGTGAGAGAGTGAGAGGGGTTCTGTGTTCTTTTATCTTCCTCCTCTTCATCTTCTCTTTTTTTGCGTTTAACATCTCGTTTTCTCTCTCTGTCTTCTTTCCCACATCGTCCTCACCCACAGCCACAGACCACAGAAGTTAATAAAATGTGATGAATCTCTCTCTCTCTCTCTGTCTCTGTCTCTGTCTCTCTCTCTCTCTCTCTCTCTCTCTCTGTGTCTCTCTCTCTCTCTTTCCTTTCCTCTCTATAAGAAGAAATTTATTGACAGGACCCCTTGTACGCCTGTCCACCTCTCACCTCCACACACACACACACACACTCATTTAGACTGTTGAGCGATGTGGCAGGGTAGGGTCATCTCTGCAGGCCCCATCCATCACACACACACCGCACACACACACACACACACACACACACACCGGTACATGTGAACATGCACAAACACATCAGCGGCTGTGGGGATCTGCACTCTGTCAGTCGCTTTATTAGTCAGCCAGCGTGTGTGTGTGTGTGTGTGAGAGAGAGAGTTTGAGTGTGTATATGCATGTTAAGGGGGCCTCCCTGCTGGAAACAGACCCTTTTCCAGAAAGGATACACACTCTCACACACACTTCTTTATTTCTTGTTAGCTGTCCTGCACCTTAATTTGCAACACCTCTAACAACCAGCCACAGCCACTCCATCTGTCACTGTCACTGCTGTGTGTGTGTGTGTGCGTGTGTGTGCGTGTGCACGCGTAATTCTTCCTTTCTTACTCATTTTCGCATTGTCCACAATCTCTGCCTTGTGTGTGTGTGTGTGTGTGTGTGTGTGTGCAGAGACGGAGGGAAGTTTCATTTCCACTTCTGCTCCTTCACCTGAGCAGCTCTCATGCCAGGCTGCCCCCTAGCTGCTGCACAGGGAACTACACGCCCCCGTGCATCCTCTCTTTTCTGTTCCTCACTGCTCTCTCTCTCTCTCTCTCTCTCTCTCTCTCTCTCTCCCACTCCCCCACCCCCCCTCTCTCTCTTCACCTGTTTGGACCCTTGGACAGAGTTAATCTTATCCCTTCCTTCCTTGTTATCAGATCCTTACATTATTAAATCTCTGACCATAATACAATCCTCCATCATGTTTGACTTATTGCGCTGAACTTGTCCATGCAGAAGGAGATTACATCAGTTGTGTAGTTTTCACCAGGAACTCTGCAACTTTTTTCTCTCACTCTCTTTCACACACACACACACACACACACACACACAAATACATGCAAACTAGGGCGTGTTCACACATCTAAAGCAGAGCCGCTCAACAAAGAGCTAAGATCACACTTCATAAAAATATTCCCTGGCAGACGTACGCTAACCTAACATTTATGTCTCACGGCTGCTCCTATCTCCATCTCACATCAAAATCAGCGTCAGCGCCGCACTCGCTTCCATTTTCTGCCCTCCGTCAAACAGAAAATAATATGTACCTTGTCACCAACATCCAACCGTACAAGCAACTTTCCTCCACTAATTCAGCCCCGCATGCCACACACACATCCGTCAGACATAACTGGCAGAGGAGAGGGCATGCCGAGACATCCATTAAAGGTTCCTAGCTGTCAAAGGTTCCCCTTTGTGTTGTGAGGAGCGATATAAGTGTCGTGCTCTTATCACAGCTTCCTGTGGAGTTGGCTCTGCATCCTGTCCACTCAGAGCCGCTTCTCTTTTACCCAGTCACACTGAAGTCTCATTGTGTCTGTGTGCGCGTGCATGCTGACGTTTGTGTGTGTGTGTGTGTGCGTGCGTGCGTGTGTGTGTGTCATTTTCTCAAGCTCTTTGATCCATTACGGCTATAGGTCAAGCTGTGTTTTAGCATGTTTTTTGTTCAGCAGAAGCATGAGTTCATATATGAATGGTGTATGAATAAGATGGAACATGTTTGGCCCTGGTGTGTGTGTGTGTGTGTGTGTGTGTGTGTGTGTGTTCAGTCATACCACATACATGAGCTAAGCCTTTTGTATGAAGGGACCATAGCATTTGTAGGACAGGCACTGTGTCTGTGAGTCTCTGGAGTCACTTTGAGCTTCATGATGTTTCTAAGCCCTTTTTGTGTCGCAAACCAAAGCAGGGATTCAAACTGGCAACTTTACCGGTTATGTCATTATGAATGATTTTACCATTGGTTATGTCATTTTGAATGATGTCATATTGATTGTGATTATGAATGATGTCACCTGACACTATAAGGACATCATGTCAGGCTTAATGTCGTCATCAGATCACCTGCATTGTACCACAGAAGTAGCGACCCTCATTGTTGGCGAGTCGCGCAATGCAAAGTTTCTGTGATTATCTCGGGCGGATGAATCTCCGCAAATGCCAGGTAACAATGAGCTAATACAACATACAACGTGTTTCTAGTTTAACATTTTGACCTGATATGGGCTGTTGTGGGGTGTGAGCTGGTGGCCGGTGGCGTTCCAGGCGCCACTGTGGTCGTTTGTTCCCTGTAAACGTAAAGAGAGAAGCTGGAGGGGTTAGCACTCAGATTTGCTTTGTTTTGCTGAAACGCTTTTGCACGTGGAGCTGATGAGTTCCAGCCGGGGCCCCCACCCTCACAACCACCCCCCCTCACCCTCACCCCCACCCTGTGACGTAGGGAGGAGGAGGGGAGTGAAAAAGAAAGGTAAATAAACAAACAATCAGCCGAGGGCTTGTTCTGTGTTCTGCCTCTCCTTCTCTGTTGCACCTCATTTGAAGCCTTATAAATCAGACTTCTGCCCGGAGACAGGGTGTTAGCAGGCCTCACACACACACACACACACACACACACACACACACACACACACACACACAGGTCTGCTGCTCATTAAGCTCGTGATCAGACTTTTGCCCTAGGTGTGTGTGTGTGGGGGGGGGGTTGGCCCCCACCTCCTAACTCACACCCATCCACAGCATGGCGTCTGGGGCCCACCTGGTTTCCTCACTGTGTTCATAAAAACACTGGACGATACCTGTCGAGCTGCTCGGCACCAAGGCAACAAGTGCACTCTGACTCCTCACAGGGAGAGGTGTGTGTGTGTGTGTGTGTGTGTGTGTGTGTGTGTGTGTGTGTGTGTGTGTGTGTGTGTGTGTGTGTGTGTGTGTGTGTGTGTGTGTGTGTGTGACTGTTTTCGCACATAAAGTAAAGGCCTGGAGTGGATCAGGAGTGGATCAGGAGTGTGGACGGCTGTGAATGTGGAATTTTGACGCAAAGCTGAAGTTCCTGCACTCGTTGGTGAAATAGCATGTACAGTACAAACAGACGTATTGTGTCATGAAATCAATTTCAGAATAAACAATAAATAAATATTTCTCTAAATATGAAGACCTAAATCGCTTCGCTTATTTTTTTTTTTTCAGCCGTGATGTAACCGTGATTTGATCTCTACCGGCCTGATTTCCTGACTGAGTTTCTCTCTCACGCGTGTTTAAACATACATACGGGTTCTATTTACCCACGGCGCTAACAGGCATTGTTATTATTATTGTTACTGTAAAGCGGCGCGCGGCTCGTATCTCACCTCTGCGTGGAGAAGTAGTGCGCGAGCCCGGTGGTGTTAAAACGGAGGCGTTACGTCACGTGTGCGTGAGCGGATTAGACGCGTCGGTCGGTATATTCATAGAAGCGAACACACACACCTTCCAGCAGAGCGTTTATATATTTACTCACCAAACTATAGCACCTGCGGCCCCACCCGTGACAACACACACGCCAAGAACACGGCCATTCACACTTTACAAGCCCGGGGGGGAGAAAGTAACAAGACCGTGCCTCAGTTAGAGAAGTTCACGAACTCTGCCCATCTAAAAATGTCAGACGGTTCAGTTGGTTCTTCTCCGCCGCACCTCGACTTCCTGCGGCGGGCGGAGGTGGAGGTCGGATGTGTCGGCTCTGTCTCACCCGCCCCCCCTCACACACACACACACCACACCCCCCTCCCCGAGGATTTACGCGGGCTCAGTAACTCACGCGGGGAACGGGCGAAATTCGAGCTTCGACCCCGAGCTCGGTGGAGATGCAGGAGGTCAGGGGTCACAGACGCCCCCCCCCCCCCCCAAATCCACTGACCCCAACCAGCAATACAAACATAAAAAAGTGAGCAACGCAAACTGAAATCTTAGGTACACCTTTTAAATCTGATGTTGCGCGTTGCCATAGCGACAGTGAAAATCTTGTCCAGCTTACATGGAGAGCCTCATGGAGAATGAGGTTCCGTTTTGTTTTCTCCGGCCGCACAAAAGGAATGTTGCTCCTTCCTGGATTTCACCTCACTTTTTTTGCTCCACAATAAGCCCCTCTTCTCCCCTCTCCTCCTCCTCCTCCTCCTCTTCCTTCACCTCCACCTCCATCCTCCTCCTCCATTCTCTGTGAGAGCGGGTAACACGAAACCGGCTCTGGCGGTCTCTGGGGGGCCACAGGGGTTACAAAGGGTGATCAATATGTGCCAGAGAAAGTCTTTAGACAAGTGAAAGAAGCCGCACTTTGTCTGCTCCCTCCTCCTCCTCCTCCTCCTTTCTCCTCCTCTCCCTGTTTCCTCTCCTCCTTGTCAGGATTTGACGAGGTTAGGGGGCCCTCACACCCGCAGACATGTTTCTTCTGTGTGTCCTAAGGTTGACTGACATCAAACTGCTGGTGTAAAACGCCTCATTAGCAGGAATACGCCAGGATTTGTTAGATGATGAAGGCGCGACTCTCTCTCTCTCTCTCTCTCTCTCTCTCTCTCTCTCTCTCTCTCTCTCTCTCTCTCTCTCTCTCTCTCTCTCTCTCTCTCTCTCTCTCTCTCTCTCTCTCTCTCTCCTCTGTCTCTGTCACCCGTTCGCCCTCTCTTGCACCTCTCGCTGACATCTAACCTGTCGCTCTCCCAACAGGTGGTGGACGACATGGGCAACGTCAAGTTTACGCTGGACACGGGCCCAGACCCCGCGGGCAACAGCTGGCTCAAATACGTCCGCTCGGCCCCGTCCTTCGAGGAGCAGAACCTCGCCGCGTGTCACCTCACTGGAGACCAGGTGAGTGACGGGATCGCCATGTTCTGCTCTGGATATGAGGGAGAGAGGTAGAGGGAGAGGGAGAGAGAGAGGCCGCTGCTGCCTGCTCCACATCCACTCAGAATGGACTGGTTCGCTGTGCTCAAACGTGTGTGTATGTGTGTGTATTTACCATTGTGTTGGTAAAATGTGTGTGCTGGTAATGAGCGAGGAATGGCTCCATTGTGTGTCGGCGGCCGGGCCGGTTGCCAGCGCTGTTAGGAAATGACCCATGTAAAGAGGCTGAAGAATAGCCCGACACTCCTGACTCCCATAATAACCTTTATCCCAGCCTCAGTCTTCTTCTGTGGTCGCACTAGTCTCCCCTCCCTCTTCTTCTTCTTCTCCTTCTCCTCCTTCTCCCCCCCTCTCAAAGGAAGCCAGTCCAGTCCCCATAAAGCCCCGACAGCCTATCTGGGCCCTGACCCGGCCTCGCGCTCGCTCTGCTGTTTATGCTGCCGAGGACGCTCTTCTGTTTAGCTTTGTTGACATTTGTCTGAAGGAAGCAGCAGCAGCTTCTCTGTCACCAAGCCTCTCAGTTTGGCCTCTTGTGATTGGTCACAATTAATATGAGCATACGAGGCAATAAAGGGGATTAGAAACAATAAAAAAGAGGCAAGAAACTCAAACAAATTTACGAAATTTTATCATTTTTGGGAGAACTTGGTCACAGATATTTTTTTAATTTTATTCTATTTTTGGGGAAGTTTTAGTGATATTTGGCTTCACTTACCCTGCAGTGTAGAATGCAAACAAAAGACTCTTAAGAGAGAAGTCTATTGAGAGACAATCAAAATAAGAACAGAAGCTGTTTTCCTCTGACCTTTGACCCTGGAGCTTCCGGATCTCTTTCTTTCCCCTATCCTCCTCCTCCTCCCCCTCTTCACATCAGTTTGCAGCTCTATCACGTGAAGTCACTGACAGTATGTTGTGGAGATACAAATGTGTGTTAGGGTGTCGTTAGGAGGAACAGTAGAAGAAGAAAATGTGCGACCCATCCTGAACAAGAGAGAGCACCATGCCAAATACCTGACTTACATAAGAGAATGTAAATGACAGCAGTGTGACAGTGTCCTAATACGTCCATATGAGCGGCCGTGTGTCCACATTCCTGTCACTCGCCTCTTATTTGTTTCCTAATCCCTACACGGCTCCTTCCCCCCTCCCGCCTCGCTCCCTAGCCGCCTGCTCCTCGCCGCCTTTGTCCGCCTCTCTGTGTCCTCGCGTCTCGATCTGCCACCTGTCACTCCACCCCACAGAGGGGACGGGCCGGTGTGTGTCCGTTAAAGCTTTTGGACAGTAAGCCCGGCCGACAGAGAGAAAGGCGGCTGGGACGGGGGCGAGCGAGAGGAGACGCACAAGGGGCCTCCTAGATTGACAAGCGCCAATTGGCTAGTAACGCCAACCCGCCTAATCCTTTTAAGATTCTCGCATCAGTGCCCCCTGCCACTGCCACACAATGTCAAGGAGAGAACCAGGGCGGCGGCGAAGATGCTGAGGATTGTGGGAGCTGCAGAGGCCGCGAGCACCGCCGCTTCCTCATGCGTGTGGTGGTTGTTTGTACTTTGCGGAGCGGCTTTGCTTTTGTTTGCCTGACCGGTTGTTTGGTGTCGAGGCTCACAGGCGGGACTCTATCATTTATTTACACCACACACACACATACGCACACACTCACACACGCACACTCACACACGCACGCATGCAGCCACTCAGCACTAAAATGCATAATTTAACAGACTTGTGTGCTATTTGGTGATTTCTGTTTTGTTGTGTTGGCATGCAGAATGTATGAGTGTATGGAAATATGTGCACACAGGGCAAATTCTAATGTGCACAGTAACCTTTTAAAAAAACAAGTGGATAATTTATTTGTGTATTTGTTTGTCGTTAATGTTGTAGGATATGAACAGATGTGTTTGCAGGATCATGAATAATTTAGAGCCATTTATTGTCCTGCACTCTTTTTGCTTTATTTCATACATATTTCTCTTAATATGCATCACACACTGCATGAGTTTGAGACAGGGATTGAGTATCAGTGATTTGGTGGCTGAGTTTGGTTGAGAAAAATCTGTGTGAGAGAGAGAGACACACACACACACACACACACACTTTTCACCAACTCTTTTCACTTGCAATTTCATCCTAATGTTTTTTTCTGTGTGTCTGTGCCTTCAAGCCTGTGTGTGTTAATGCTTGAGGAGGCGTGTGTGTGTGTGTCCAAATAAAATAGTCTCTGTTCATTTTGAATGCCACAACCAACAATCACCCAAAAATGATTGGGCTTAACATTCTGAGCCCATTCAGTTGCTCCGAGGCCAAGGCCCATGCAGAGAAGGAAGTGGTGGGACGTGTGTGTGTGTGTGTGTGTGTGTGCGCGTGTGTGCGTGTGCGTGTGTGTCGCAAGTGGCAGTTTGAAGAGAAGATGAACCATGTCCACCTTCTTGTCACTCAAGTCCTTCATCTTTTCTTTTTTGGAGTGGAGCCTTTTGCAACACTGTTTGATCTTCCCTGGTCCATCACACGCAAACACAATAAATAGACTGTGTGTGTGTGTGTGTGTGTAAGGCCACAGGGGGGGATTATTGTGGGCCCTCCAGCTGGCATTGATAGATGAGGGATCTGTCCCCTGAACACTGGACAGAGACGGGAAGAGGTCAAGACAGGTCCGAGTGTTTCAGCTTTACTGTAGACAGCTGGACAATGCACACACACACACACTCAGAGAGAGAGAGAGAGTGTGTGAAAGAGCTGCAGAAATATGAATTTGTTGTTGTTGCATTTGACAAATAATAAAAGTCCAAATGATTGTGTCTCAATAATGTTAGGAAAATGATTTAAATTTCGATGATTACAAGCAAATGAAGGAAGATAAATAATCAATAACTAATTAAGTCTGTCCGATAAATTAGGAATACAAAATTATTTTAGCCATAAAATTATTTGAACGGTTGATTGTGTCAACGTGTTGGCTTATATTTGATAAGAAGCTTTTTTCTGTCACGCAGGTTGTGTGTGTGTGTGTGTGTGTGTGTGTGTGTGAAGCTTTCAGCGCATTGATTGCTTTTGATTTAGCTTGAAATTTTAACTTGAAATTAATTATAAAATAGACAGCATTTATTTTATTATACTTAAATTAATATTTGGAATCGCGCTGTCCGCGATCCATCGTTTGTTTGAAAACGTCGCTTTGACTCGCAGCTTCACTCACAGGCCGCGACGTCACGAGACAGAAGAGAAGACGCGTGATGAAGATCAAATAAAAGTCCTCAATTTCTTATTTTATTTGTGTGTGTGTGTGTGTGTGTGTGTGTGTGTGTGTGTGTGTGTGTGTGTGTGTGTGTGTGTGAATGAAAGTCTGCCGGGCTGCTTTATTTACATCCATAATAGCATCAATAATAGATTTATCCATAGCGGTCAAAAGCAGGGGTGTGGAGATGCGAGGACGGGGACGGGGACGGGGAGGGGTCTGCGCCGCGGAGCCTCGCTGCTTCTGGCTGGAGATAAGAGGAGGAGGAGTGGCCGACGGGTAACCGAGAGAGCACCGAGGGGCAAGAGGGAATCACTAATGAGAGAGCGAGAGAGGGAGAGAGAGAGGGAGAGAGAGAGAGAGAGAGAGAGAGAGAGAGAGAGAGAAAGAAAGAGGGAGGAAGAGAGAGAGAGGGGGAGAGAGAGACGGGGGCTCATCATCATCATCACAGACGCGCTCCTTCCTCACTGACTAGATTAGAGAGTAGAGTCTCGCACAGGAGCGTCGGGCTCCTCCATTCAGCCACAGCGAAGCATCGCCGGCACTCCGCAGCCCTCCTTGGCCGCCCCGCGACCCCCTCTCCCCGGCCCGGCCCGCTGCAGCGCCCCGGCACACCTACTATGGGTTGCGTCGCCAACTCCACCGGGACCGAACTTCTACTGCAGCTGGAGGCTCTCCGAAGCGCCGCGCAACTCTCCCAACTGCTCCGCCTCACGGAGAAAAGAAAGGTCAGCTCGGACTAAATATCGCGATAATAATAATAACAATAATAATAATAATAATAATAATGCGTATTCGCGTTGAAGGCCTTTGTTCTTCTCTCATCTTAAAGGGACTAACTCTTGGAAGTTAGTTTCACCAGCCTTTGTGCGTGTGAGTGTGTGTGTCTACCGTGCAGTGGGACTCAGTTGAATTGGTGCAGAGCGCCCCCATGCGGCCACAGCTCACAACGTCCGTGCACCTTGAAGCAGAGCTGGTTAAATGTTTACGCTGTTGTTTATTGGGATGAATGAGGCTGTAACTTTTTTTTATTGGAAAATAACACACGTAATTGTGAGCCAGTTTAATGTTGCTATGCGTGTGTGTGCGTGTGTGTGTTGGGCCACACTGGCTGCTTCAGGCCTCCTTGTTTATTCTTTTTCTCGCTTTTCTTTCTTCTGCACTTGCAGCACAAAATGCATCAACACTCATTTAAATTTGATCTAACACACACAAACGCACACACACACACAGGAAGTCACCTCATGCGCACATCAGTGGTTCTGTGGAGGTGATGGGTTTTAGCCGTTCGTTTATTTGTGTTGATCGATTACAGCAACATTTTTAAAAATCAACATCTTGTAGATTTGTATCCCGTTTTTTTTCTTTGTGAAGGTTTGAGTGATTTATTTGTAGAATAAAACGAATTTTATTATTATTAATTTTCTTGAACGAGTTTGTTTTGTTTTGCAGCGTTTTACTGAATGTAAACAATTCTTAATACAAATCCTCCTCCTGTGTTATTTATGTCAGAACCATTTTTGAGGGTTTGTCTTTTATTTTGTTAAATCTTAAAAATAAATCATTGTGATCATTGATCATATTTATTTATTTTTCCTTTACACCTGCAGTTTATTAAAGACATGCAGGTTATTTTTTTATTTTGCAAAATAATATCCTATTAATATGTTAATGTGATGAATTTCAACATGTGATAGGTTTGAGTTTATGAGGGTGCAGCTTTATTTACTCTCTCTTTCTCTCTCCCCCTCCCTCTCTCCCTCTCTTTCTCTCCCTCTCTCTCGCTCAGATCTATTATAAAGCTGTCCGGGACATTGAAGCAGGGGAGGAGCTCTTGGTGTATATGAAGGAGGGCATATTCCCGGAGGGATCCATGGCGCCCAACCTGCAAGGTAAGATGAATGCGGGTCATTAGCGCACATTTTAAACAAACTTCAACCAGCATCCTGTGCTGCGTTCACGGTCAACACACTCCGCAACGTCACGACAAACAGGAACAAGTTCACCCCCTCCACCGTTTACTGTCTCCCAAAAACACGTCAATTATTGGAGTTTTAAAGATCCAGGTGGGATTAAATCCCGCATCAGAGCTTTTGGTCGAAGCCCGTCATGTTAAACAGGCCTGGTGATGATGGGATTTGTCCCTATATGAGGCTCCGTTTTAACTGTGCGATTACAGAGTTAAACCCAGTCGAGGCCCGTTTGGCTAAAATGCAAGAAGAAATATGGCGTTAACGAAAAGCACCAACCGGAAATGTCAGGATTATAATTACACACATTAAAGAGGATCACGAAATGAAAAAATCACGTCAGTCCGTCCGAAGTCATTGCTGTTTTTGTTTGGTTGCCGATGACCTAAGCGCTTTCTGTCGGAGCTCGGGTGGTTTGATTGACGCGCCTTCAAAGATTCAAAGCTTGATTTTTTTTTTTTTTTATTAAAAACATTTTTTTTTTTGACTTTGACACAAAGGAATTCTCAATAATAATGAAAGAAGCAGCACATGGGTTAAATTGTTCTCATATTAAATATAAATATGTTTCTTTAATTTACATTTTATATTTCATATTCTCAGAATTAACTGATTGTTCAGTTGCATCAAAATCAGGAGACATAATTTTTAAATGTTAAAAAAAAAGATAATTCTATTGACTATTTGCTGCTTTATTATTATGCTTTTATTTTGTAAGAAAATAAAGCACAATTATGGTGCCTAGATGATCTCTTATGTATAAATTCATTTATTGATCCAGCTGCTATATTCCTGTGTATATTTAGTTATCTTTGCTCTGGACTGTGCTGTGTGAACTCGAGGCCTCTGCACTATTGTCTTCAAATTGTCTCACGTTTCAGAACGCGTACATGTCTGTGTGCTCTCATCCAGCCGTCCTCCCCTCTGAGCTCGTAACCCGACTCACCGCTCGCTCGACCTTTCAGTGTGCCTCCACGTCAGACCCAATATGTCCAATATTTTATCTCATCATCTAACTCGGACGGCCGTTCACCGTCGATCTGGGCTTTTCTCTCAAAGCTCGCTGAAGCGGAAAAGGGGCCGTAGTTCCGCTGGATTTCTTTAAACATCTTGGACTTATTGTGCTGAAGTGCTGTTGTCAGGTAACACTGTGTCGTTGTGTTGGATACACGGCAGGAAAAAGGCTGATTGCTTTTGATTGTCATGGATTATAAAATGGTGGAGAGAGAACATGGTGTTCATGAGATGTTCTGTTCTTTCCCCTGTATGATAGTTTATGCACAGACCGATCTGCCAAAGGAACAACAGGGAGGATGGGAGAGGAAAGAGAGAGGGTTTAGTGAAAAGAAGCAGACTGGCACATTGAAAAGTGTCAAAGATCAAGCAGGCTCAGAAATGATTGGTTCAATTCGTGTGTGTTTGTCTGAGAGAGAGGGAGATAAATGGGGAGACACAGAAACGGTCCACCTGCAGGAATGTGTGTATCAGAGCCAGAGTATTTGGGTGTGTTGACTTGTGTGTCCGTCTGACACTGACCGATGGAGAAAGAGACGTCCTCTGTGTGAATCTATCAAGAAGGGAAGACAGAGAGTCGACGGCTACTCTGTGGATGAGCGTGGCTGTTCTCCAAGTGTTTGTGTGTGTGTGTGTGTGTGTGTGTGTGAGAGAGAGAGAAAGAGAAAGGTAGACGGGCTGAGTGGGAGCTTGGCAGTGCAACCCTTCTCTCTGTCTGGCTTATCGGAGAAGGAATTTGAAGTAGAGGACTTGAGGAGTCCCCCGAGACCTCACCCATGCTCCCAGATTAGCTGCTAAACTGCACATAATTGTGCTTCCCTTCGTCTCCCAGAGAGCTATTAGTCTCCCCTTTATAAGCACACCCCCCAGACCAGACGAACTGAAACAACACAGGCACGCTCACACACACACACACACACTCACGACCCAACACACACACACACTTATTTACACGCACCTACAGTGAAAGACGGTCACGCCAGAGTGTTGTGAACTGTTGACCTGTAGGATGAGAAGCTTTCCTCTTCCATATGTTCACATGTCTTTAAAGGCAGCACAGTTTACTGCACATGTAATTAATCCACACTGAGCACGTATGACACTTTCTCTGAATACGTTTCAACGCAAAAACGTTTGGAGATGTTTGAGCTCCATGGTGAATCATAACCAACTCTTTCCATGAAATATGTGCTTGCTGGTGTCAGAGAGGGCCAGTTAGTTTAGCTTTTGACTTTGGTGTAATGGCCCATTGACCAGAAGGTCATTTATCCTTCTCCCCAAGGTTAGACACGTTGATGTAGCTACACTAATGCCCTTTTAATGTGTCCAAGAAGTTCCAGCTGGATAAACGGTCACATGCAGTAGAAAACAGGTGAGCCGTGCACTGTAAGTCATTTTGGATAAACTCATTTAGTGCAGCTTGAAATGATGGATGGGTGTGCGTGGTTTGTTGGGACACCTGGGGGGGGGGGTGGCGTCTCGGGTGATGCCTGCCTGGGTCATGGCAAAGTGGGTATGGCGGGTTGGCTCTAGAATCACCATGGGGTTGGCGCCACCGTGCCCCTGCTCACTACTGCTCCTCACGGCTCGCTCTGTTTTGGACGGCGCTTGCATAAACAGACACACACAAAGACTCTCCGCCTGGGCTTTCCCCTGAGCTGTTGAACTTGGCGTACGACTCAGGAACTCGCCATTGAAAAACTTGGCCTGACGTTTATGTGTTTGACCTTGGTGGTGAGAAGTATTGTAAAGGTTATCAGCATGGAAGAGGAAGAGCGGCCCTTATTGTTTCCCCCCGTGTGCTATTACACCTCCAGCCCCCGCAAACCACTCGCCTTTAACAAGCAATTAGCCGCGTTAATGAAGGCCGCATTTCACCGCTAATTGATTTCCATTTTATGCGGATGCCAATGGTGCGATTGTTTCTTTTACCGTTTCAACAGGAGTGTGATTAGCTGTAAGTAACACACACACACACACACACACACACACAGAGGAGGAAATACGCACATACATTTTTTTCTGCTCAACAGTTTGGCTTTGCGTTTGGTTGCTTGGCACCGCGTCGTTGGCAGAGTTAGCAAACATCTGGATGCAACGGTTTCAGCCGACCGACGTCTCCTGGATTCTTTGTCCAGTTCATTTAGACAACACGCCACATCGACCATAACAAGTCTGCAATTTGCGCTCACGTGGAAGCGGCTCGTTAAACTACTTGATTAAAACTAAAAAAAAGTTAAGACGGGAGGATTCTGATGGCGTGTGTGTGTTTGCACAGACGAGCAGATGTACCGCTGCGAAGACTGCGACGAGCTGTTCACCACGGCGCTGGAGCTGCGGCGGCACCAGAAGTACTCCTGCTCCAGCGCCGGCTCCATCTTTGACGCGCTCAAAGACGACTTCAAACAGGAGCGCGAGGACAGTGACGAGCCCATCCACGAGTGCAAAGACTGTGAGAAGATATTTCCAAACGAGTACAGGTACACACACACACGCACACACACACACACACCTCATCACCTCCAAATACCCCTGTGATGTCACGTATTCACTGATGAACTTGCCCTCTCCTTGTCAAGTCTGGGCCAGCACATGATAGTCCACACAGAGGAGCGGGAATACAAGTGTGACCAGTGCCCCAAAGCCTTCAACTGGAAGTCCAACCTCATCCGACACCAGATGTCACATGACAGTGGCAAGCGCTTTGAGTGTGAAAACTGTGATAAGGTACAGCACACCCCGCACGTAAGTTGTGCACAGGACACACAGGTTTTATCTGCCTCAGAAATTCTGCAAGGTGTGTTTTTAGCCTTAGACTGGATCATTCTGTAGCACTCAGCTTACTGTTTGTTATGTAGAATGAGGATACACACCTTTTTCTCTGTAACATAGTTGTGGTAACTGTGATTGGTGCGTTTCAAACGTCTGCTGTCTGCCTCTACAGGTGTTCACGGATCCCAGCAACCTCCAGCGCCACATCCGCTCGCAGCACGTGGGAGCCCGCGCTCACACGTGTCCTGAGTGTGGTAAGACCTTTGCCACCTCCTCAGGCCTCAAGCAGCATAAGCACATCCACAGCAGTGTCAAACCTTTTATCTGTAAGTGAGAGCTCATCTTAACGTCCATCTTTTTTATTACCTTTCCCATCATGGACGGCTCCATTACACTCCATCTTTTTCTCCCCTCCCCCCCCCACCTTTTACCTTCCTTTAAACGTCTTCTGGACCAAACACACTGGTCCAGGGAGTCATAATGTATGTAACAATTCATGTGACCGTAAGTGTCATCTTACCATTGCTGTGGAAGCGACAGTGTAGATAAAAGATTTGATCTGTTCAGCTCCACTCTTCCTTTTCATACTTGGAAAAGTGTTGAAAGCCAAACTACTGCAGTAGATGAATCATTATCATGAAACATGCATACATGTAGCACAGAAACATGTCCTGCAGTCCTAAAAGAAATACCAATAAAAGCATAAACATAAATACATGTTTAGTCATTAGTGTGTTAGTGTGTGTTAGTCTGTAGCCAAATCAAGAGTCTCTACAGTAGTTCTAGAACTGAATTGACAGAATGAACTTGTCCCTTGTCTGAATCTGTTTTATCAGCATCTTGATGTATGTGTTGTTGATGTGGTACACAGAGTAAGAGACAGTGTTAAAATGGGTTTAACCAGGCCCTGACGGGCTCCCTCTTCTTGCTCCCTCAGGCGAGGTGTGCCACAAATCCTACACCCAGTTTTCCAACCTCTGCCGCCACAAGCGCATGCATGCTGACTGCCGCACCCAGATCAAATGTAAGGACTGTGGGCAGCTGTTCAGCACTACCTCCTCCCTCAACAAGCACAGACGCTTCTGTGAGGGCAAGAATCATTATGGTTCTCCAGCAGGAATGTTCACTGCGGGCATCCCCATGAGCTCCAGCCCCATCATGGCCAAGGCCAAGTCCCACCATCCCCACCTTGCAGGCCTGAACCAGTCAGGTTTAGGCTTCACTGACTACTTTCCCTCCCGACCTCACCCTCATGCAGGCTTGCCCTTCTCTCCAGTGCCCCATGGCTTCCCGTCGCTCCCACATGGTTTCCCAGGCATCTTCCCTCCGTCACTGTATCCACGACCACCATTACTGCCCCCCAGCCCCTCGCTGAAGAGTCCGCTGGGCAGTCAGGAGGCGAAGCTTCCCCGGAGTCTACTCGACGCTCCTTCTCTCTCCTTGGTAAACTCCACAAACAGCAATGGAGGCAACAGTCAGGCGGAAGACAAAGAGAGCAAACTAGATCTGTCTTCAAGTGGAGAAGCTAAACCAAAACCCAAGCTGGCAGACATGTCTGATGGTAGTGACCTTGAAGACGTTAATACTACAAGCGGGACAGATTTGGACACGACCACTGGTACTGCTTCAGGCGATGGTTCTGACCTGGAGAGTGATGGAGACAGTGAACGTGAACGAAGCAGCAAAAGAAGGAAATCCTCCGGGGGGGTATCAGGTCAAGAAGGCAACCGGTTAGAAGACACAAACAGTTCTTTGGCATCAGCAATTTCAAGCTCGGGGAACCTCGCCATCGACCGACCATTTCTCTCCTCGGCGTCATCCCAGCACTCCTTCTTCCCTCCACCAGATGAACAAGCCCTCCCGCCCACCAATGCCAACGCCGCCACTGACTCCATCAAAGCCATCGCCTCAATTGCTGAGAAATACTTTGGTCTCCATCAGGAGAAGAAGATGGGTCCGCTGCCCTACCATTCCATGTTCCCCTTCCCGTTCCTGCCCAACTTCCACAACCCCCTCTATCAGTTCAGCAATGATCGAGGCACTCTGAATCCTAACATGTTTTTTAAGCCTGAGCCCAAGTCACCTCGTGAACAACTGCAGAGGATCATCTCTGGAGCCCCTGGAGCTCCTGCTCTCACCACAGAGTCACCCTTTGATCTCACCACAAAGTCTAAGGAGGCCAAGTTAACTCCTACAACCCCGACAAATCCCTCAAACCCCAACAGTAGCACTGGGAGCAGTGGTGGACATTTAGCGACGCCGAGTGGCGAGGAACAGCCTTTGGACCTCAGCATCGGCGGGCGGAGCAGGGGCGGTCATAACGGAGTGTCAGCAGAGCCCCACATTCGAAAGAACCACATCTATGGAGTTGGCAAGGGGGTCTCCATCAAGGATGAGATGGCAGCTGGGTTTCCACATCCGCTCTCCCAGTCATTGCACCAGTCCCTCGCCCAGCACCAGCAGCAACAGGCGCAGCCCCCCCAGCCGCCGCCGCTGCACTACGCCAAGCCCTCTGCGTTCTTCATGGACCCCATATACAGGTATTTCAGCCCCGATTAGAACAGAATTGTCACAATCTGTATCTGAACACATGTGAATGTAACTGTTGAAGTGGAACTCTGACCTTGGTTCGTAACCCTCTGCCTTGCTGTTGGTCCAGCAGGGTGGAAAAGAGGAAGCTACTGGACCCTGTGGGAGCTCTGAAGGAGAAGTTCCTCAGGCCGTCACCGCCGCTGTTCCATCCTCAGGTAGGCCTACAGCTTATACACTCTCACACACAAACAAACACTCAAATATAATCTCAGATAAAAACTGTAAATGCTAGACGCTCTTTGAACACAAAAAGCACAACAAGCGGCCGGGACGCGGGGGGAATTGTCCTCCAGGTATTGCATACAGGCTGATTATTCCCAGATGCTATCAACTATTATTTTCATAACATCTATTATGTGAAAATACGTCCCTCCTGCCTCCCACGCTCCTGAAGCCTGGATTGATAGGGCCCAGCGCACCATCATTCCACAGTGTTGATGTTATTTTCTCAAGGGTTCTGTATGATTTCTTCCTTTGTTTACTGAATGGCGCCTGTGTAGCGAGTCACTTCTACCTTTTTTCAGAAGACACCCTCTGTTATTGCCGCCCGCTTTGATAATCAGTCACATTGTTCGACTGTCCCCAGACCCTCCCTGCCTCTGCGAGTCTTGATTACAAGAAATGATAGTATTAATAAAAGAAGAATAATAAGCATTTGAATTGAATTGTAACTAACTGCCCTGCTTGGCCATGCTAATCTTAGTTGTGGCATTGTTTCATGGAGTGGGAGCCCACTGGCCAGCTAATAACCCCCCCCCCCCCTCTTAGGATTTTTTCTCTCTGGCTGGCTGGCTAGATAATAGCACCGTGTCCATCAAGGACATCCTGTGTTTGTGTCCAGGAGAATAGGGGGTGTGGGTGGGGGGGGGGGGACTCTCGTTGGAGGGAAACAGTTTAATCTGACTTTAAAATCTGTGTCCTCCATCAACTGTGACTTTGCAATGCACAACATTCACCGGTGCTCCTGCAGACAGATACATCTACACTGTGATACACATGTGCTGCTTGTTGTCTTATGCGACACAGGACATGTATGTATAGATTCTTGATTGGACGCAAGTACACAAGAAGGAACATAGGATTTGTTTTTCCCTGCAGGGAGAATATTTATATAGGAACACGCTCATAAACATGAGCCTCACTGATCTGCAGCACATTGTTGTCTTGGCTTTCACCTAATAAATAATAAACGCAGCAAACAGTGAATCTCTGACAGCAGTGTGTAAAGATACATATATATAATCATACATTGATCCAGATCGTCAGGTTGGAGAGACATGGCAGTGGAATGCCTCCCAGCCGTGATCCTCCAAACACAATGCCACCTCTAATTCAGTCTCATGACGGAATCTCCCCGCTGCCCCTCCGCCCGTTCTCAGACTGCGTATAAACACATCGAGACGCAGCGTCTGTCCTGTGTCTCCCCCGTCCCGTGGTCGCTTGAAGAGGAAGGATGTAAGCTGTTTTTGGCAAATAAACTCCCCACGTAGCCTTTGTTCAAAAGCCTCTCGGGGAGGGGAAGCGGCTATCAGTCGGGGGTATCGCAAACTATATTGTACGGCTCCTATCGGGGCCCTTGAATGCCTCATTTAGCCGGTGTGCTGGCCTGCGACAGTAGGCGCAGAAGACGGTAAGAGGTAGAGAACAAAGTGTTGGCTGAGGGAAGAGGGTCGGGGGACATTGAAGGGGGGGGGGGGGGGTTGGTACTTGTGAGTGTGCTATAGGTCATGGAGGTCACTCACCCTTTAGCACAATCAACAAGGCTAACCTCTGATATACTGCTTCCTCAAGACTTCCTCGCTCTCGCTCCCTCGCTCTCTATTTTTCTTCTGACATTGTATCTTTGTTTGTGCTTACAGACACACACACACACACACACACACATGCACTCTAGTTTCTGTGGCTGTTAGCTGAGATAAAGCAGACTTGCCTCCATCTCACCTCAGTGGTTTCCCCCCGTCTCTCCCTGCTCCTCCCCCTCTCAGATGTCGGCCATGGAGAACATGACGGAGAAGCTGGAGAGCTTCGGCACCCTGAAGCTGGACGCTCCGCCCAACTCGCTGCAGCACTCGGCCCACCCGCTGTTCAACTTCCGCTCGCCGCCGCCGTCCCTCTCGGACGCCATCCTCCGCAAGGGCAAGGAACGCTACGCCTGCAGGTGTGTGTGTGTGCCCCCCGGCTGTGCTCCTCACGTCTCAGTTCTGACTGTGTTTACTTTCTGTTCTTATTTTTCATCCTGCGCCTCTACTCGCTCTCTCCTGCAGGTACTGTGGGAAAATCTTCCCTCGCTCAGCAAACCTTACCAGACACTTGCGGACACACACAGGGGAGCAGCCCTACAGGTACGTTGTTGTGCTTTTCTATTCTATTCTGCTCAAAAACACAAAAAGTGCCGAGTGTGCAGTGGGATCAGCTCCACAATAATGAGTTTCTGGCCGGCTTCAGTCTGTGCTCGCCATCTTTCATCCACGTCCTCCTCTCGTCCCTCGGCAGGTGTAAATACTGCGACCGCTCCTTCAGCATCTCGTCCAACCTCCAGCGGCACGTTCGCAACATCCACAACAAGGAGAAGCCCTTCAAGTGTCACCTGTGCAACCGCTGCTTCGGTCAGCAAACCAACCTGGACCGCCATCTCAAGAAGCACGAGCACGAGAACATTCCTGGTCAGTTTGCGGTGCCTTCGACTTGCAGCCTTAGCTACCAAACAGGGATTTGATGTTTGCTGTGTTGTCAATAGACTGAATTATGGATGGTGCTCCTTACCTCTTTGGAAATTTTTACAAACCCTTTAAATCTTGAGCTTAATAAATGTTTTACTTGGTGCAGTGAGTGATTTGAAGGGGAAAGGACCACTTAATGAAAGAGTTCACGCTTCCTTTTTCCTACCGTATTGCCAAACACAGTATAGTTATACATCCAGCATGGACGCTGGCCATCGAACGCTAATGGAACAAAGTCTTTGTGCAATGTGGTGCGAACATTTCTGAACGACAAATAACGAACTGAAATGAGGGTCGGTCGCGTCTTCAAACGTGTGCCACAAATCCTCAGTGGGCAGTAAAGTGATGTGATGTCACCAACATCCACTGGCCTCCAATGGAAAACACAGCTCAGTTAAGCGACACACCGATGACGCGTCCCCATTTGGACACCGCTCACACACTTTAAGCCACACTAAGAGCAGCAGCTTCAGACTCCTGAGATGCAGAGATTTATTTAAAATTCTGTCTTTCTTTTTTTAAATAACTCTATTTGGGATTAGTGGGACCTAATAAGTATACACACTCTTCCTGTCTGCTATGTTTTCTAGTGGTATTTATACCACTAGGGGGCAGCGAAACAGGTCCAGACATGAGGACAGCAGGTTTAAGTTAAGCACAATGATGTATAAGGTGAAGGGAAGGAGAAATATAACGTCCAGGGTCTCAGGAGGTTACAAATGTGTAGTGTCGTTTAAAGCCATTTGTGATGAATCTCCAATGAGAAAGACACTAAATCAGGCACACACTCTTTCCACACACACACACAGTAGAGGGGTGATTGTTTTGATAGTGCTTTTAAACAGAATGTGCCATCCCCCTGTTTCAAGCTATTCTTACCGTTTGTGAGTTACATCCTAAAATAAGGCTGAACTGCATCCAAGAGCCACAGTAGAATATAAACGCTGTAGGAAAAAGACATAAAATAGAAATGAATCGAAAATATTTGTATAAAGCTATAAATACAGCCGGAGTCTAAAGTGAAAGCACTTCACCCCTAAATGCTGAAGTGGGACGACACACTGGGAGGCGCTGTGGTCACACTGGGCAGGCAGCAGTTTATGTTCCTCAGCCTCAGTCAGGATAATGAGACGTGGACGGATCAGTGTGATGACAAACATCAGGACCTAACTGGAGATGTTCTACCTCAGGAGAACCTTCTCAGAACCCAAACACACACAAGATTATAAATGAAAACACAGACAGTTTGACGTGAGGTGCTCTAGTGTCACATAACCGATGATGATGATGATGCTGATCCTTTATTTATAACAGTGATGTCATGTTAGATGAAAGACACCGAGGCGGTTACTTATAAATATAAGATGAAGGTAATATAAACGTCCAGCAGAGTGTGAGCGCTGGAGCGTTCACACATTAACATGGTTGTCAAAAGTTTGTTCAGTTTGGCAATTGAACCAAAACTAATCACAATCATAACTGCTGCACTGTGTGTGTGTGTGTGTGTGTGTGTGTGTGTGTGTGTGTGTGTGTGTGTGTGTGTGTGTGTGTGTGTGTGTGTGTGTGTGTGTGTGTGTGTGTGTGTGTGTGTGAGAGACATTTAAGATTTCTCTTACACTCATCTATTACCCACGTCTGATGATCATCAAACTAAACATCTGTGTGTGTGTGTGTGTGTGTCCGCACGCTTTCCCCAAAACAGTGAGCCAACAGTCTGGGATGCTTTCCAACCTAGGAACCACCATCTCCTCGCCAAACTCGGAGCCAGACAATCATGCACTTTTAGACGAGAAGGAGGACTCGTACTTCTCAGAAATCCGCAACTTCATTTCCAACAGTGAGATGAACCAGGCGTCCAGCTCCACGGATAAGAGGTACGCCGCACTGAACCACACGTTCCCACGCACCGCACCGAAGGGAGATATGTGATATGATCGGGTTCCTTAAGCCCCGCCCCTTTCCTTTAAACGCTAATCTGTAATATTTAACCCAAACCTAAATCTAAGTCTCATATGAGCCCTGTAAAGAAGCAAGGAGTTGTGAAACCGCCTCACTTTGATGGATCAAATCAACTCCAGCTTCTTAGTGTGGAAGTGATGAACGTTTCTCCAGTGGTAACACAGCGCTCTCTAGTGGCCTAATGTGGCTTAGCACCAGTCAGACCTCACCCCTGAGTCTGTTCTGTTGCTATTTGGCATGAAACGCTTTACTAAGGTGTTTGTAGTCCTGAAGTGTGTGTCTGTGTGTGTTTCCCTCTAACAACAACCACAACTTAAATAATGAAAACGTCTGGACGGGTTTGATTTTTATCTGCTCTGTAGACGAAACGGAAAAGATTCAGTCTCTCTCTCTCTCTCTCTCTCTGTGAATTCCTCTCTGATAGTCTCACTCCCCCCCCCCTCTTGTCCACACACATTAAGCCAGCAGGCAGTTTAGCCGCTCTGCCATCTGGGATCAATACTGAGTCTCATCCACAACAAGACGGCCTGACATGTTAATATCTGTAATTCAGGCTTAAGTGTTATGCTTCCTGTCCTCGCAGCAGACGGTGGGTGTTTATTCTCCCTCTGACCGGTTGAAGTCAAACGCTGAGAGCAGACGCACATTCGCGTATGACTGTCTGTAATCGCTCTTAACCGCTCTACCAACATAGTTTCTCTCCCGTTTTCCCTCCTTCTCAACATCACAGCCGGTCAGAAACGTTCCTCGCTCCACAGATCTCCAAACTCGGAGGTCGTGGATGCTGAGGCAGGGACAGACGGCGCTCTCTTTTGGGTGTTTTGGATGTGTCTGTCCTTTCAGGATATTCACCCAGGTCATCATCAGGGCCGTGAGTAGGACCCAGGCCTTAGTCTGGATCCTGGTCTGGGACCGGGTTGGCAGCTCAGACCCCCGAGGGGAACTCAGGTTGAGGCATTTATCTAGGAGATCCACTGATGACGGAGCTCTTCCCCTCTCCGCCCGCCGTACCCGTAGCCCGGCTAACACAAACACCCAGCTGACGTGTTTAGACTAAATGACAAACCCCAGGGCCCCCGTGTCAGAGCCCTGCTGCTCTCCCCCGCAGGCACCCACCGGCCCAGCAATTTGATTATGGTGATATTTAATCTGGATTGAAAGAGGAGAAGCCAGTCTTTTTTTCCACGTCCCCCTGCCCGCGTCCATCCGCCCGCTGTGTGTGACCCAATCCTGTCCCCGTGCAGCGACTCCCTCAGGTCCATCTGTCTGATTTGATAAATGTCCACAGCACGGCGGAAAAAAATGGAAGGGGGTAAATTTGCCTTCCCAGAGGAAATGATATCATGAGCCATGACATCGTGGTCTGGGTGGGGGGGGGGGCCTGGGCAGGGGGGCAGGCTGGAAAATGTACAGATGGCAGGTCGTAATGGCGGCGTGCTGATAGCCCGTTTGCAGATCGGCCATCTTCCTCCTTCACTCACACGGCGCGGCTCCATTACAGGCCGTCTCATCTCTCTGAGAACGCGGCCCATTAATCATGTCGGGCCCGTTTGAAAAGCGCTCCAGGCCCGACTGTCAGCGCCCGTGTTGTTTGTGGACACTAGAGTCGGCCTGTTCGTGCTGCCGGATGATTATTTATGTTTGGCTGGCTGCTGGTGATGATTCAGGCCGTCCAGCTAAAACCACGGCTAACGTTTCCAACACTGCTGCGCGCCGCTGTGACTAATGTGGGATCAGATAAAATAAACGCACAAAACTCGCTACCAACATCATTAACACTTCCTCTCGACTTTGACCTTTGCCCCCCGCAGGTCAGAGCAGGCCGAGGAGGAGCGCCCACCCAGCCACTCCAAGCTAACGCTCCGAGGCCTGGAGGAGGAGGAGGAGGAGGCGGAGGGCGACGACGAGGAGGAAGAGGAAGGCAGCCTGACGGAGAAGTCTCACGACGAGGCGCCAGAGTCCCCCTCCCCCGTCACCACCGGAGCGTATGAGGAGGATGAGGAGGAGGAAGAGCCGGAGGCGGCCCCATTAGCTATGAGCTACGAACACACTCGCAGGTACGTCTCCAGAGATTAGTCATGTACGGTCTCTCTGTGTCAGCGTTCACCTCCACTCTTCCTCCATTTTCTTCATGGCCCTGGAGTTCACCGGCTTCTCTCAGACAAACACGTGAAGACTTATGAGGAACCCAGCGCTGAATTTAGCTTTAGCTTTAGCTTTAGCTTTAGCTGGTGCTGTCAGGATGGATGGATGAAGCTCAACCGCTGCTCCTTCGCTCAGCTGTCTCCTCCTCTTCCTCTTCTGACTTTAACTCAACTTTTTCTTCTCCTCTTTGTTTGGCTTTTCTAACCCGACTCCTTTCTTCTCCTTTTCCCCGTCACCTCCATCACATTAACCTCCTGTCACCATCCTGTCTCTTCCTCGCCCTGTGTCCTTCCTTTTCCTCCCTCACATCCATCCATCCACCTGTGCAGGTGTATAGAGGAGGAGGGGGCTCTCCTGGACCTGGAGGGTCTGCCCAGCTTCCCCAAGAGCCTGGACGGGCTGCGTAAGGCCGCGAGCGACGAGCAGCCCTTTGACGTTAAAGACATATTTAACGCTTCGCTCGAGTCGGAGGCGTTGAAAGAGACTTTGTACAGGCAGGCTAAGACGCAGGTGAGATCAGGCTCAGCTCTCACGTCCTGCCCTCACTAACCACACCCACTAACTCCTTACCCTTCTCTCCTCTGAGCTCCTCCTGACTCCACAGAGGAGGAGAGGCGACGCCCAAACACGTGGCCACGACTCAGATAAGAGATAAGAGTAAACAGGATCGTGAGGCGTTAGCGGCGTTAGTTTGGGCGTCGTCATTCAGTCGCACGCTGGCAATGCACATAAATGAGACTGGAGGAGTTTGTGGTCATGTGACGTCGCCTCTCCTCTTCTCTATGAAAGAGATGAAAGTTTGGCTCTGATTCTGATGTAGGGCTTTGAGTGTCAAAGGTTAAAGGTCGTCCCGTCTTCTCCCCGCAGGCTTATGCAATGATGCTGTCTCTCTCGGAGAACAACCCTTTGCACGCGCCCTCCCAGAACTCTCTGGACGCTTGGCTGAGCATGGGAGGTGGACCGTCTGAGACCAGCGGCTTTCACCCACTCAACCACATCTAGACGACAGAGGAAGAAGAGGGAGGAAGAGTAGGAGGAACAGTAGTATCACAAACGGATAGAAAACAAAGAGTCGGGGAGGAAGAGGAGTGGTGAGGAGACGAGGAGGAGGAGGAGGCCAGATTCATTGTCACAAACATTCAAGGTTGAAAGAATGTGTTTGTGTGTATATGTGTGTGTTCATGTGTGTGAGAGAGAGAGAGAGGGAGAGGGAGGGAGGGGGGGTGAGTTTGGCCCTAGTTTAGGGGGTCTGGCAAAGACTCTGTCAGAGAGGAAGCACTGCTCAGCCCCTGTTGATGTGACGGACTGGACGTAAAGCTGCTGAGCGACTCGTCCGGCGGCTCAGAGAGACTCGTCCTGACCTGTCTGTCACTAAACGCTTCACAGCACTGCAGCATCAGCACTGCATCAGCACTGCATGTCCACACGGCGGAGCGGCGGCGGCCACGCGTCTGCGGGCTCCCGGTCTCACGTCGACTCGCAGAATCATCGATAGAACCACAAGAAATGTTACTGGAGGAAACAAAAGCGTTCCACTCGAAGATTGAAGTTGATTTATAAATGATTACAATGTTCAGATGTGCACAGCAGCTGGTGATTGGATTGATTTAGTGATCAGAGGACTCTAGCCATTTTAATTGATTACTCCATTTTGATTGTGCAGAAAATTAATTTAAATCAAAGTGAAGAAGAAGAAGGAAAGCGTTTCTCTGCTTCTTCTCTTAATGTTCTTGACCTTCTGTCCTCTTAGACACCTCAGTATTGTTTTGCGTTGTCAGTGTAATATAATTATTTTAGAGAAGGACCAAAATTGTATGATATTGTCATATGATGTACAAAATAACCTAGATGTTCCTAGAGAGAGTGGTTTGTGCCAAATAACCCATAGAAGATGTTTTGTTCTCTGACAATCATTTCATTTCCAAGGGGCTTTGCATTTTGCTGTCATCGGTTTTTCTCTTATTACACTTATATATTTGATTTCAAAAGTGTGTGTATGTATTTATTTTTGGTTGTTTTGTCACGACTGGAGGCGAACACATGAAGCAAAGCGGTTCGGTCCCTTCTCTTCTCTTGTCGCCGAAGGAAGGAGCGGCGGGTCGGAGATTGAGAATCTCTCGGCTTTTGATGACGTTAGCGTGCCAAAATGTCAAAGTTCCCACAAAATGATGTGTTTTAATTTATAGTTACCGGTAGCTGTAGTTTAGCTTTAGCTCCTGTTTGGCATCGTACGGTCCTGCAGTGTTTAATCTGTCTCAACCCTTTGATCCAGTATGCTGAATGTCTCCACTTCTAATTGGTTCCAGTATTATGGGGGACGGTTCACTTTGGGAGCGTCGCTAACAGACGTCGGTCTCGTCGCCGTCGTCGTCGTCGGTTTGATGAGTCGGACTGATTTGTACCACTTGGAGCTCATTTCCCCTCATTATGATATATTTTGTGTAACCCATTGATATCCTTAGAGAGTAGCTGTCCTATATTTCATTGGTACCAAACTCCCAAACAGATCTTGCATGAGCCGATCAGGCAGGAAGGAAGGAAGGCAAAGACTCACCGCAACAAACAAAAGAAGAAGAAGAAGAGTCAAGTAACCACAAATAGTATTAATATGGACCTCATATCTCTGCTGGTCAGGCCTTCCAACACATGTCAATGGTTTCTAGTTGATTCTGGACTTGGACTTGATGATTATTTGAACGTTGTGTTCCCCTGTTTGTCATCCCAGATCATAGGAGGACTCATTCCGTCGTATGGTCTGCGAGGTGGCGTGAGTCATTTACTGTAGATACTGTAGATACGGACAGGCGAGGCGGGCGTGAGCACTGTTGATCATTGTTGCCTTGGTCCTCCCTGCGTACTGGGACTGTCAGAACCAGGCCTGATGCTGTACTCTCAATCTAGCACTTAAACCATTCACGGGTCCAAGCCATACATCGATCAGGCTTTGGTCTCTAGAGCTTATAGGACACCCAGAAATCTCCAGACGGCTTTGGCTCTCGGCAGACGAGCGAGCCGGCGGCGGCGGCGCTCGTGGGCGCCGAGAGAGGAAAGTCAAACCGGAAACGGAAGCACTGTAATTTTTCTTCACGACAGCAGGTGGCGGCGGCGTGATGCGAGGACTGCTGCATCATCTCATTTTTCTAAAGACAGACGTCTGTTTTTATAATTCTACTGAATGAGAGCTCATTCACGGTAAAGCATTTGTTTTTCAACACGTGGTTTTAAAATGTAAAGACTTGGGTTTGTTGTTTTGGTTAACTATGTAGTAACTCATGTCATGGACTACTGTAAGAAGTAAATAAGCGCTGTGGAAAAGCAAAGGGGTCACATTGAAGTATTCCATCCTGCCAACTTTGGAAAGTATTCAGGCAGATGGTCACTGAGAAACGGTTCAGCATAAGAGAACACGGTTGCTGCCCCCCCTCGCCCCCCCCCCCCCCCCTCGCCCCCCGCCCCGGCCCCCCCACCCACTGTTACAGGATAAAATAAAAAAAATATACATATTGTTTCTTTTTAACTGTATAGTATTTTAAAGAATGAAAAAACAACAATGGTGCATTTGTCTGAAGAAGAAAACAAACATGGGTTTAAATGGATGGTGCTTGTTTTGTTTGGATCTGAGTTGTATATCGCCTCTGTTATGTTTATGGAAAACAAACAAACCAACAAAAAAAAAGGTATTGTGCATGACGTGTTTAGCAGTCATAATGATGTCCATTTGTGAAAACGTGTATCAAATCAACATAAAAAAAAAAAAAAGAAAAGAAAAAAGAAATGGGTAGATGCACTTATTGTTCATGTGGTTTAGGTTTAGAACGTTTGACTCCAAGCTCTCGGGCCGGACTAACGTCTGGCAGAGGAGAGACGCCAGGATTTAAAAAAAAAAAAAAAAAGAAGACAGGATTGTAGAATCATATGGATCCATTCTGAAATTGCAGTTCTTTTGATGCTTGTGATTATTGAAGATGTACTTTAGAGAAATTTCATTGAAAAGATATGACTCTGATGTTAATTCTGTAGAATAGCAATGTATACCAAATGTAATCTTTCCAATGCTATGAAGAATTTATACATGAAATTGATATGCAATAAAACCTGTGTGCTTTTTAACGCAAGTGTCCGCAGTGAGTTTGTGTCCCGGCGGCAAAAACCAGACAAGACAACGAGGTCAAAGGTCAAGGTGTTTGTTTGTTTTGATCTTGTTTAACCAGCAAATGTAGTATTTATCTGTGAGTGGATGTGAAGCTACAGCATAGATGTTTAACTGAGCTTATCTGCTAGAATAAGGGCCGGCAACAGAAAAGTATGAATTCTTGTTGTTTTCTTCCTGGTGAGCAGGGAGGAGGAGGAGGAGGAGGAGGAGGAGGAGACCCAACAAGAGGAGGCTCAGTCTGTGTTAACACTTTGTCACCACTAGATGGTAGCAGAGATCTTCGAGCTTTGTGCTTTGTTGTTGTTGTTGTCGCTGTGTGTTTGGTGCTGTTAATAAAACATTAACCTGGTTGACCTGCAATATTAGATTTAATGAAGTTTATTTCTAAAGAGAAGAAACTTTACATCAGGTCAAACACACTAACTCAGGCGTTGTCCTGTTGTGTTTCCTCTCACAGGGTGAACAGCAGGTGGCCACTGAAGGTGCAGTGGTGATTAACATTGTCATACACTTTTGTGTTTTTAAACAGACGCACAAATACAACATCGCTGGCCTCCAAAGCCAGAGTGACGCTGTTAGTTGCGGTTCCATAACCAGTCGTCTGCTGCTCATATGCAGAGAAGATCTGCTCTCCGTTCTTGACCAGGATGATGCCGGCGACGTGTCCATGTGCACCCACGTGGAACTCAAAGTGGTACGCTCCTCTCGCCGGGGCAACGAACAAACCTGTGGAGTGTTTTCATCATGTTTACTGAAGAACTGATGCAACATCTGTCAGCATGCATCACTGCGTCTGTAACACACCTGTTTGTGGGTTGTAGGCGTTCCCGATGTTTGTGGCGACGTATTTGTAGATCAGAGTCGTGTCGGTGTTAAAGGGTCCCACGGTTACTTCAGATGCTGCTGCTACAGAGGCTGAGAAAGCAACCTGACGGGCTGAGAGACAACGGAAGATTTGCCAAGAGAGATTTGTTTGCATTTGGATTTATTCTGATGAGGAATGAAGCAACAATCTGAATATTAAAGAGTCTTTAACCCTTCACATGGGCAAGAAATGTTTAACAGCGGACGCTGAACAAATGTCAAATGTACATCACAGTTGAACTCTTTCCACTCACCTGTCCTTTCTGCCCACAGCGCCCCCACCTGGCTCCCTGCTGTACTTGAGAGGGTTGTGAGGGAGGTCAGCTGGGATTCTTGCACTGAAATCAAATTATTATTGCAGAAAATCAAAGTCACATCATGTTATTGCTTGATCATTATGAAGAAGTTTCCATCTTTCTCTGTGTTTGAGCCTTGATACCTTCCAGCTTCCTCCTTATCTGGCCCAGCTCCTTCATGTCCTCCACCAGTGCTGCAGGAGGACGGAGCATGTAAACGTCACGTAGAGCAGCACAGGAAGACAAACGGAGCAGCGACCATCAATGTTTCTCACGTTGAGAAAATGCAATGCAGCACAAACAAAAGGGACAAACCACATTGGCTCTTGTACAAAATGGTGGAAGCAGACTCAGTAAACATGCAGGTGACACTTGAGTCCCTCCCTTTGCTATTAACCGTCTTCACCTCTGACCTCTGGAGTCACATGGTTTGGGGTTTCTCGTACCTTTGTTCTCTGCCTGTAAGTGCTTCATCTCCACCCTCTGCTCGGCCATTAAGGCGCTCATCTCCCTCAGCACAGTCTGGGTGTCGGACACACAGTGCTGCTGGCGGAGGACAGAGCTGTCAGAGCTGCCAGAGCTGTCGGAGCTGGCTTGGTGATGGCTGAGTAGGACTTTCTGATGGGGGACCATTTGAAGATGGACCCCGTTAGAGCAAAGCAGCAACAAGAGAGGAAGAACAACTGTGGTTTCCATCTTCAGATCCATGAACTTCACTGCTCCGTGGCTGCGTTCATCTCAGCCTTAAATAAGCTCTCAGACTGTTTAATCATTGGCAGCATTTATATCAGCTGATGGGTCTCTATTAGCTTTAGATAAAACTGCTTACACACACAAAACAGTTCGTCCTCAACGTAGCTTTAATGCTGAACGCGTTACATCATTTTGTGTAGTTGTGTATTTAGTGTTGCCCTGAACTCAGACATATCAGTCATTGCCAGTAACTGTGGAGAAAAAGGATGGAACAACATCAAACCACATCAAGGTCCAAATACTGGGTTTGTACTTTGAAGTTGTCCAAAATGCTTCAGTCTGAGTGTTTGTGTTTGCTCCTCTCTGCAGACGGTAGAAGAGTATATGCTCTTCTACAGTGCTACATACTATATTATTGTATATATGAAATGCTCACTGTGTTTGCTTTCGTTGCAGCGTTTTTATGGAGGAGGCACAAAGCAGACACGGTTAAACATGGTAAATGTTTCTATGAGTTTTGATTCTGGAATGTTAATCTCATTTGGATCCTTCTATTAAATGAGTCGCTCAGCAGAATGAGAGAAAAGCGAAGCGCCCCCTGCTGTCTTCAGCAAGAAATGTTCAGAAAGCAAACAATGAAAACGAAATGAAATGTTGACAATACAAAAATGTACATCTTCTAGCACAGAGGTCTTCAACAGGGGGTCCGAAACCACTAGGGGGTCCGCGGAGGTACTGCAGGGGGGTGGCGAAATTTGTGGTTGAAAGGATAAATTAAACCAATTTTTTCCCCACAAATTTGAATGTCTTTAAATACACATTAACATGAATCCAACATGGGGCAAAAGTTGACCCTGCGGTCATCGTTTTGTAAAACTAGAGAAACCCTGAAAAAGGCCCATATCTTGGACATGGAAGGAACTAGAGAGCTCAAATTTCAGACACAGCATCCAGGCTGCAATGGCAATGATTTGAGTGGATTTGGGGAAAATTGGGGAATATTGACAAAATTCGGAAAAAGTTGACCCCGCGGTCATTGTTTTGTAAAACCAGAGAAAACCTGAAAAAAAGAAGTTTTCAAACAAACAGAAAATGAATTCTGGTTGTTTTCTTCCTGGTGATCAGGGAGGAGGAGGAGGAGGAAGAGGAGGAGGAGGAGGAGACCCAACAAGAGGAGGCTCAGTCTGTCTGTCCTGTGTTAACACTTAGTCACCACTAGATGGTAGCAGAGATCTCCGAGCAGGAGCTTTGTGCTTTGTTGTTGTTGTTGTTGTTGTTGTTGTGTGTTTGGTTCTGTTAATAAAACATTAACCTGGTTGACCTGCAATGTTCGATTTAATGAAGTGTATTTCTTAAGAGAAGAAACTTTACATCAGGTCAAACACACTAACTCAGGCGTTGTCCTGTTGTGTTTCCTCTCACAGGGTGAACAGCAGGTGGCCACTGAAGGTGCAGTGGTGATTAACATTGTCATACACCTTTGAGTTTTTTACCAGACGCACAAATACAACATCTCTGGCTTCCAAAGCCAGAGTGACGCTGTTAGTTGCGGTTCCATAACCAGCCGTCTGGTGCTCATATGCAGCGAAGATCTGCTCTCCGTTCTTGACCAGGTGGACCGCCGAGGCGAATCCATGTGCACCCACGTGGAACTCATAGTGGTACGCTCCTCTCACCGGGGCAACGAACAAACCTGTGGAGTGTTTTCATCATGTTTACTGAAGAACTGATGCAACATCTGTCAGCATGCATCACTGCGTCTGTAACACACCTGTTTGTGGGTTGTAGGCGTTCCCGATGTTTGTGGCAACGTATTTGTAGATCAGAGTCGTGTCGGTGTTAAAGGGTCCCACGGTTACTTCAGATGCTGCTGCTACAGAGGCTGAGAAAGCAACCTGACGGGCTGAGAGACAACGGAAGATTTGCCAAGAGAGATTTGTTTGCATTTGGATTTATTCTGATGAGGAATGAAGCAACAATCTGAATATTAAAGAGTCTTTAACCCTTCACATGGGGAAGAAATGTTGAACAGCAAATGTACATCACAGTTGAACTCTTTCCATTCACCTGTCCTTTCTGCCCACAGCGCCCCCACCTGGCTCCCTGCTGTACTTGAGAGGTTTGCGAGGGAGGTCAGCTGGGATTCTTGCACTGAAATCAAATTATTATTGCAGAAACACAAAGTCACATCATGTTATTAACATGTTATCATGTTAGTCAGTGTTTCTCATGAGTCCATTATTGATTGATCATTATGAAGAAATGTCCATCTTTCTCTGTGTTTGAGCCTTGATACCTTCCAGCTTCCTCCTCATCTGGCCCAGCTCCTTCATGTCCTCCTCCAGCTCTGCCACCTTCTCCCCCAGTGCTGCAGGAGGACGGAGCATGTAAACGTCACGTAGAGCAGCACAGGAAGACAAACGGAGCAGCGACCATCAATGTATTTCACGTTGAGAAAATGCAATGCAGCACAAACAAAAGGGACAAACCACATTGGCTCTTGTACAAAATGGTGGAAGCAGACTCAGTAAACATGCAGGTGACACTTGAGTCCCTCCCTTTGCTATTAACCGTCTCCACCTCTGACCTCTGGAGTCACATGGTTTGGGGTTTCTCGTACCTTTGTTCTCTGCCTGTAAGTGCTTCATCTCCACCCTCTGCTCGGCCATTAAGGCGCTCATCTCCCTCAGCACAGTCTGGGTGTCGGACACACAGTGCTGCTGGTGGAGGCCAGAGCTGTCAGAGCTGCCAGAGCTGCCGGAGCTGGCTTTGTGATCGCTGAGTAGGACTTTCTGTTGGTGGACCATTTGAAGATGGACCCCATTAGAGCAAAGCAGCAACAAGAGAGGAAGAACAACTGTGGTTTCCATCTTCAGATCCATGAACTTTGCTCTCTGGCTGCGTTCATCTCAGCCTTAAATAAGCTCTCAGACTGTTTAATCATTGGCAGCATTTATATCAGCTGATGGGTCTCTATAAGCTTTAGATAAAACTGCTTAGACACAAAACACTTCCTCCTCAACATAGCTTTGATGCTGAACGTGTTACATCATTTTGTGTAGTTGTGTATTTCGTGTTGCCCTGAACTTAGTGCTAAATTGTGTGATAAATAATCTTGACCTTTCTATATAACCTGTGTGTACATATGGGAGCCTCATCATGTGTTTGACAATCGTCAACACAAACTTCCCGGTTGTTTTGTTTGTCAGGCGTTATCTCTTTATCTACTTTATCCGCCAGATTCACTTGAATGATTAACACAAGTTTATCATCATGTTAAACATCCAAAGTGCAAAGTGGTGTGGATCCAGTGCTGTGTCATGGCCTCAGATGAGCGTACATGACGAGGAAGCCATTGTAACTAAGCGCACTTGGGCACACAAAAACATTAGAATAGCTTTATTCGCCCATTAAGTTTACGCTTAATAAGTCACTGGAATTACTGGAATAAATGAAGATCAAGTTCTGAAATCACCAATAGGTCTTTCAGACGTGTTCGTGTGTCTTGATGTTTGTTTGTGATGTTAATTGTTTTGTATCTCAACACAATCTGTGCTGCTTCTAATGTAACACAGAGGCGCTCATACTGCGAGGACGGTCCTGCGCCCCAGCCACCACTAGAGGGCCCCCTGGAGCTCTGTACAGATCTCCTTCTGGGCGGCTTCTCCGGTCATTAGAGCGAAGCCTTGTCTCTTTAAGGGGAAGGAAATTAAAGGGAAGTGAAGTCGGGAGGGGAGGGGGCACCGGCTACTTCCTGGATCCCCCCAAGAATCAAAACATTCGTGCGCAATGGCTGCATCTTCCTTCCGGGGAGAAGAAGAAGAAGTCCTCGTCTAACAGTCGCCGCAGATTCTCAGGCTTTGGTTCGTTTGCCTCTCTGCGCGATGCTGCAGCTGAACGACGCGGTGGACGCGGAGAGTCCGGGCGCTGCGGTCCTCCACCCCGCAGACACGGACGATGGGGTGGAGGTCGCCTTCACGCCGCCGGAGGCCGGACGGAGCCTGGGACACGCCGCGTCCTGCTGCCCGCCGCTGCAGACGCTCACGCCGTTTCACATCCACAACCCCACGATGCAGGCGAAGGTGAAGGATTACTTCGTCTTCAGGGTGAGTTTGATTTCATGCCGTCCATCGACACTTCACGCAGACGCACAAGTGTCAGTCTGCTGGCTGGAGAGTTTTTATTTGAGTTTCTATATTTGGTGCCAGTCCTGTATCCAGGTACTGTTCTTCTCTTTCATCCATGTTTTTGGCACTCACATACTTCTGCATTCCTCCCCCTGCAGACATCATTCACACATCAACCTGTTCAGAGTATTCAGGACATTATTGATATTTTCGTGTTCATATCTTTCAGATTTTCTGCAATATTAAGCATTTTCCAGATGAAAACTTAAACCCATTCAAACCTCTTCAACTTCCCTCCAGGCACTTCAAACTTTCAGGCAGAGAAACAATTGAAGACTTTCAGCCCATTCAGCGTTTTATAAACATATCATGTTTTCAGATATCGCGAGTTTAAAATACTTAATTGTAGTTTTCAGCCTTCCCCATGTCTGTGTTTTGTCAAAAAAGATAATAAAGCTTTTGTTGTAGCTTTGGCTGTAGCTTGTAGTTGACAGTAATAAGCTGGATGCTGATCTCAGCCAGGAACCATCGAGCAGGCAGTGAGTGACATCAGGACCGTGGCGCTGCCCTCAGAGGACGGAGAGGTGCTCAGCGTGTGGCTGCTGGCCGAGTGAGTCCACACACACACACACGTTAATTTCCATCTTTCCCACACCTGAGCTGTTAGAGCAGGTGTGTTTAGCCAATCACGTCCCTGGATTCACTTGTCTACATCAAGTTAGTCTTACAGGATGATCCAAAAAGTAACGGGCGTGTTTGTTTCTGTGGATCTTTCTAGAGTGGACCACTGGAACAATGACAGGGAGCGGCTTGTGCTCATAACTGATCGGTAACTCATCAGTTTGTCGTCTCATTCATTGTTATTGTTGGCGTGATCTGACGTGGAAGTCTCTCGTGCTCACGTGTGTGTGTGTGTGTGTGTGTGTGCAGGTCCCTGCTGGTGTGCAAGTACGACTTCATCAACCTGTTGTGTCAGCAGGTGGTCAGGATCTCTCTGAACGCCGTGGACACCATCTCAGTGGGAGAGTTTGAGTTCCCACCAAAATCCCTGAATAAGTAAGACGACAAGTTATAACAGATGATGTTGTTGCAGTCACTTATCTGTAGACCCGACAAGACATAGTGACATGAATTATAAATAATGACAAAGATGTGTAGATGTGCGTTATTGTTCAATGAACTCCTGTTTCCCTCCATGACATCACACCTCACAGCTTTGTTTGTTTGTAGGAGGGAAGGATTTGGGATTCGTATCCAGTGGGACAAACGTCCTCGGGCCTCCTTCTTAAACCGCTGGAACCCCTGGTCCACAGATATGCCCTACGCCACCTTTACAGATCACCCCATGGCCCGCGCAGACGAGAAGGTGGCGTCTCTTTGCCAGGTACGAACCAAAATGAGATGTTGAGTAACTCAGCTCAGGGATCACTGAGAGGTTTAGGACATCTGAAAGATCATGTCCTGCTTTTTTTTAAATCCATCCTGACCTGAAAATGTTGAGTAACAGAACTTAAAAGTTTGTATACATGACTTTCCTTCAAATAATACTTTTTTAATTTGACGCCAGGTTCTGTAGTTGAAGGTTCTCAGGTGTTGCAGTTTCACATTTTAGTCATTTCTCTCCACAAAGATGGAGAACTTCCGGACCCAGCTGGTGCAGGCAGTGAAGAGGGCCCATAGGGAGCACCCCATCCCTGGACGGGCCAATGGCGTCCTGATCCTGGAGAGGCCCCTGCTCATCGAGACCTACCTGGGCATCATGTCTTTCATCAACAATGAGGCTAAGCTAGGCTACTCCATGACCCGCGGCAAGATCGGATTCTGAAATTCACTTTCTCAAAATTCAACAATTCAGCCTGTGTGTGTGTGTGTGTGTGTGTGTTACACTGTGTTCACTTGAGGGAAGCTTCTGCTGCTCCAGGACAACCTGTGTAGAAGTCAGCAGGTGTTACAGATGGTTGGTCATCCTCTCATGAGGTCATCGCGTCGTCGTTCTTACAAACAGCTGCCACGCTCGCAGCGGCTCTGCACTTTACGCACATGTAGCTTCAGGTGGAGAGCGAAGGCACCATGCATGCATCAGTTCATCACCTCCATGTTCGTTTTGGGCACTGAGCCTCTTGTATTTTGCGGCTGCAGGGTTCATCAGAGAAAGTAACGTGACCTTTAGGCTCTAACGAGGTCATAGTTTCAGGTTTGAGGTGTTTCTGCAGTCAAACTAACATTAACTTAAAAGTTTGATCCACACGCTTGGTCCATTAATATGAAACTGAGAGATTGTGGTTTTGAGAGAATATGAGCAGGTCATGCATTAAGCTGAGCAGTCACATGATTGCTTTAGTATGTAAACCGTTGCTGCTCGCTCGGGGCTTTGGGCGTGTTTGAAGAGCGTCAGTGAGCGTCGGTGAGAGGAGCCACGTGACTTTACTGTAACAAAGACGTTGTGACAGCTTTGTGCTCGTTTCTGTGCCATTTGACTAAATCATGTCACAAAGCACACGAGCTAATCCTTCTGACTCTAGATGTGCGTTAGTGTTTATGCAACTTGACCTTGTATACTTTGGTCCCGTGTACTTTTCATTTGCCTTAATGATTTGACACATTGATTTTAACCGTTAATTGTTAACAGTTTGAGTCATGAGGACATGTAAGGAAGTGCCGTGGGAATAATGGATGGATTTCAACCTAACTACACATGATGGATGTTGTGTATAAGATGAAGTCCATGTTTGTGCTCCACAATTCCAATGAATAATGATCTAAAATGCTTTGTTTGTGTTGGGTGTTCAGTTGTTGGTGTGTGTGTGTGTGTGTGTGTGTGTATGCATGCACGTTAAGTTTGCATGATGGCTGCTTTTGAAAGGAATAATCTGATTGGATTTGTAAATATTAAATAGTTTTTATTTATCTGCCCTTATTTGGACTCTGGTCAACTCTTCAATTCTTCCAAGGATTTGCTCGTCTCAAACCGGCCGCTTATTCAGTTTGACCTGTACTCACTTTGCTTCTGTTTTCAGTCCCTGCAAGCAGATTGAGCCTCATTAGAAACTGAGGTAAGTTTAGGAAATCGTCACAAAGACAAAGATTAATTCCACAGGTATAGAATGGAGACAGTGAGACGGTTTTGGGACACGGTTGTTCAGGTGCGTCTGTGTTCTAACTTCAGACAGCAGACGGCTCTGAGGTTCCCACTCTGCCTGCTGATGTCAAAATGACGACACAGTATTCCACAATCTATTCAAAATATTTTTAATGTATTACAAAAAAACACGACACTAAAAGTTTGTACACTGAAATGTATAAATATTTCTGAATGATCTTGTCACAGTGTTTGGTGCTTCAGTTAGACGTCACCACATTCTGACTCAACAACAAACCAATAATCAGGATAAAGTGGCTTTGCTCGAGGCTTGGAAGGTCACCATGGAAACGGAGAACGAAGTCCCTCCTCACGTGATGTGGTCCTTAAAGAGGTGTGTGTGTGTGTGTGTGTATGTGTCACTTGTCCTCCTGCTCAGTGTCCATGTAGCACAAACACAGCTGCTCCTTGCCGATCAGGATCAGAGCATCACCACTGCAGTGCCACATCAGTGATTGGACCTGGAAACCACCTGACCAGAGAGAGAGAGAGAGACACACACACAGAGAGAGAGAGTGTATTGGGCTCTGACTGGAGAGTTTGACTGCCCTCTGCTGGAGTTTAAGAGGCATGCAGGTCCATTAAACAAATCTCTTATTATAAAATAGTCTTCAGCTAAGACATTACACAGATTTGTATAATCTTAAATATTTTTAAGCAGAGGGCATGAAGTGATTCTTTAAAGTCATTAGGGCGACTTTAACATTCATATTCTGATGGCAAGACAAACTCCTCAGCCAGCTCCTCATCAGGGTGTTACATGAAGAGTAAACGATGGCTCATCCCTCCTCAGTGTGTTCCCCCTGCTCTGTACACACACATGGTGTTACCTTCAGTGGGGACCTGGACAGAGACGCAGCCTGCAGGCGACCACAGGTAGAGCTTGGAGTTCCCGGTGCAGAGCGCCAGCCGGGGGCAGCGAGGGTCCCACTGGAAGCAGCGTACGGCCATGGTCTGCTCCAGCACCGCCTCCAGCCTCATCTTCTGCATGTCCCACAGCCACACCGCACTCGCCATGTTGTCTGCGGCCAGAAACGACAACCAAACCAACGCAACGTAATCGTACAAAGCCTACGCCGTGTTTGTGCCAAAGTGGTGGCAGGTGTCAGTATAATGAAGTCATCTCGGGTTCAGCTGTGGTTTCATACCGTTCTTGGTGGCAAGATAGCGGCCGTCCGAGCTGAACGCCAGAGTAGAGACGCCGATCTTAGGGTTGGCTCTGTCCGGGTCCGGTTTGACGACAGGAAGCTGGACCGGCAGTGGAGAGATTTCATCTGGAACACAGCGACGCCACCATGAACGAGATCTACTCTGTGCTCCGTCACTTCTGCGACTACACTTTAAATACATCCAGCCCACACCGGGTCAGGCTGGTTTGTGTTGATCGGGGGCCTCGACATACATTTGCTCTGGCTGCTGAAGAGAGAGGATCCCACTGAGATGTTGTGGATGGACAGGTCGTCTGTGGGAACAGCTGGCCGCCTCTCCACTTCCTTATACACAACCTAGGGACAAAAACAACAGCCGGTCAGATCCGTTTGCTCAGTTTGATGTTTCTGTTGACCTGACATGACCTTTAGGATGAATACTCACAGCTTTGGTGTTGTTGATGTTGGCTGGGTGCTCAAACTGTGTGATTTTCTTCCATGTGATGTGATTCAGGATACGTACCTGATTGGATAAGATTAAACACACATGACATTTGAGTTTAGATGCTTATAAAGCAGTTTTCCCCTCAAGTGTGACCGTTCACTTCCAGTTCGTACCTTTTCATCGTAGCTGCCGATGGCCAGGAACTGACTGCTGGGACTCCAGGTCACAGATTTGACGCCCAGTGACCACTCATAGGCAGAGAAGACGGACAACAGGCGGCCATCCAAAGAGTACAGCGACACCTTGTACTGCACACACACAAGCACACACACATAACAGCAGGTTCATATACAGTAAATGTGACATCAGCTCTTACTGAGTGAGGAGAGCAGAAGTGAGCTCACCTCCAGACAGTTGTCCCAGACCGCCAACACACACCCGTTAGGAGACCACTCCAGCCCCGCCAGGTCCTGGGTCTCCGTCTCAAAATGCTGTGAGACAGAGTGGACCACACACACACACACACACACACACACACACACACACACACACACACACACACACACACACACACACACACACACACACACACACACACACACACACACACACACACACACACACACACACACACACTTCTTATCTGTAGAAAGTAACGGTTACACCACAGCTTAAGTCAGGTAGCTGCTTGTGTCTCACTCACCCTTAATAAATGCCAGTCATCGCACACAAACACGCTGATGTAGTCTTTGCAGTCGCGGCGCTCGGCCAAGGCCATGTAGTGTCCGTCTCTGCTGAAATCTAACCCTGTGGAAGAGAGACAGACGTTCATAGGTAACAACCAGCGCCGGCGTGTAGCCACAAGTGTGATGAAGGAAGTGACACGGTGACAAACAGGCGTGCGTCCAAAGCCCCGGGGAAAATCTAAAATAGAACACATTAAGCTTGTCAACTTAGAAGCTGCGGGGATTATGAGGAGATGAAGAATAACTAGAGCGCTATCACAAGCATGTGGAAACTCTGGAGAGAGAGCAGCTCTGCCTCAACATCACCTAGAATGTTCCTGAATGTCCTAAACAACACAAAACACAACACAAACATCACTAAACACTGACTTTATGGTGCCATGTTCACATCAAGGACATAATCACTAACATTGGACATTCTGCTAACTGCATGCGTCGCTCCATTGCTCCTGTCTCACCCTGCTGCCGTTATGTGAGACTTTCAAATTTCACCATCTGATGGTCGGTGCGGCGGCCCTGCTGATATAAAGGTCACACGGGGGCGACGGGCGGGCGAGCCACAGACAATAATATTTCCCGATGCTGCTGACAGGTCCGTTATGAGGAGCGCGGCCCGGTTACCCAGGAGACGCACAGCTGTCAGCAGGGGGGCGGCAGCAGCGTGAGGTAAAGGACGGCATGTGAAGGATGGCGCTGACGCTCGGCCCGCCGGCCCTGTCCTCAGGTACTCCCGCTCATAAATACACTCTCATAGGCTTCATCTCAACAAATCAAAGAAGAGCCTCACCCTTCTGACAGGCTTTAGGATGCTTGATGTAGGACACAGCTTTGTTGCACAGGGACCAGACGGTGATTCTCAGCTGTCGTGGCACCGGAGGAGAGAGAAGACAATGTTACAAGACTGACAGATCCTACGTACACAAATACACACCGTGACCCCAGGGGCAACATGAACCATAGATTAGGGAACGCTAACTTGTCTCTCTACGCATCAAATGCATGAAAATGAAGAGATTGAAGATGAGAATGCAGTTTTTAAAATCTACAGATTGTCCTTTTCAGTAGCATGTCCACTCTGTGAGAAGAAGTGAGGCAGAGATTGTGACGAGTGTGGAGGACGGCGACTGGATGTCAACAGCAGCCTATTAATAAGAGCTCAATCAGCCAGGACAGCGGGGCTAATGAGGCCTCTGAGTGTTCCTCCTCATCAACCACCATTTGTCCATCAGCTGGCAGATCCAGGCTACAATGCAGACCGGCATGATTCAGCGTGACCTTTAATGACCCGGGGCCGAGCGCCGTCCGTCTTTGAAGAGGTCACAGATGAGGAACATGAGACTCTGATATGCATCCGTCCACTGACCCACGCTCAGATCCGTCATTAGCACCGGGGCCTGTCGGGTCCTGACTATGTGGAGGATCTATCAGACAGACACACACACACACACACACACACACACACACACACACACACACACACACACACACACACACACACACACACACACACACACACACACACACACACACACACACACACACACACACACACACACACACACACAGCTTTAGTGCTTATTGACGGGGCTGTGACAGATTAGCCTGTATTAAATCAGGGCTGAAGCACGTTAGCGCTGATGAACAGATCCACAGCATCGTCTCCACACAGAGGAAGAAGGAACTGGGACCGGCCAAGATGTAATGTTAGACACGCTCGCTACAAGTGTGACAAATTAACAGCACGCTGCGTCGCCAGCATGTGTGTGTGTGTGCGTGTGTGTAGTCCCACAAATGGAAAGCAATGCCAAAGAATACCTTTGCGGCCACAAGGCAGCGTTAAAAAAGCCCCTGCATGTGTTAATGTTCCGTTTTGACAGGGGACGTTGGAATACCTGCCAGACTCCCGTCAACAAGATCCATGCCAACAACAGTGTGTGTCTGTGTGTGGCACTGAGCCAGCAGTGGGACGCGTCAGTGTGCGGCTAAGTCGCGTGGACGAGGTTTGTCTGCACTGCTGTTGTCTGGATGTGTGTGTGTTAGTGTGATCCAACTACTTATGAGTGACAATCAACAAAAGCTCCTGTTGATTTTCCTTGATTGTATAATTACAAACTTACATAAACTCATATTTGATGTTTATCCCGTATTGTCATACTGGGGCATCTCTGCTCACAGATCTCATGTCTACACAAATAACCTAAACATCTGTACTGCAATTAGGCCAGAGATAAAGAGTGTGAGACGAGATGAGAGTACGAGAAAGTGTGAATGTGTGTGGCGGTGACACAGATCAGCTGAGTGAATGGATTAACAGAAGCAGGATCCAAAGCTTAACCGGAGTAAAACTAAAATCTGTAACATAATTAGCTTCTGTTCCTACAATACACATTTTGCCTCCATGTCCTAATCCTCGTTTACCCGATGTAATCTCTAATAACTACTCTGAATCCCTACGATGACATTCCCAGAGGCCAGAAGAACACGGAGCAGGTCAGAGCTGTGAAGCCCGGCTGGAATGTGTCGAGATGCAGTGGCGTTATTCCTCCTAATGCTCCTCTCTTAAACACAGCAGAGGACAGAAGTGGTTAGGAACAATCAGAACAGTGAGAGCACACAGAGGTGCTAAATGCATGGCCTTCATAGCTTCCTTTACAGCTCACAGTAAGCTGATACACACACACACCTCCTGGCTGCTATCTGGGGTTTACTACACAACAAGAGAGGGAGAAAAGGCAAATGTATCGGCACGGAATGGAAACTTTGATTGTTTTTGGTGTAAATTCAGATGCAGCCTCACATTTAGAAATGACTGAGCAGCTTTAGAGATGAAGGCATTGAAAACAATCCCAGACAGACTGAGTCCATGTTTGTCTCCTCACCGGTCCGGGGTGTGGGGGGTGTGTGTGTGTGTGTGTGTGTGTGTGTGTGTGTGTGTGTGTGTGTGTGTGTGTGTGTGTGTCCAGACATCCAGCTGTGCGGCCCTGTAATAACACCCCGCTGCACGCGTCCTGGACTTCCCCAGAGACATGCTGCCATGGCAACCAACATCAACATATCTCAAAACACAAACACGCAAACACTTCTTAAATGCCTTGAACCCACCACATGGGGATGTGGAGAGATCAAGACCCAAAAGGCAGTGTAACTTTAAACTGCAGGAGGAAGGGCAGCTTGAGGAAAATAGGTGGGAGATTCTTCTCCGTGTCGGCTGGCATGCAACAAGATCCCAAGCTGGTAAAGTTAGACTTTAGATAAGTCTCCTCACTAAGGTGAGCAGCAGCTCGGGGGACTGAAGCTGGTATGAAACCACACAACCCAATCACAGCAGCTGCTGTTGAGCCATCAGCAAAGGAAAACTTCACGTCCATGCCCAGCCAGCGTAGGTTCAACTGGAGAGCATTGACGACTGAATACTTCCATTTTTATTTCAGTATCGTTTTCATAAAGTCAGTCATAAAGATTCCTCAGAGTGTGGGAGGTTCTGAGTTCTCTAAAGGAGGCTGGAGGAGCTGACCACTGTGGAGCCCACAGAGACTCTCTCTCTCTCTCACACACACACACACACACACACACACACACACACACACACACACACACACACACACACACACACACACACACACACACACACACACACACACACACACACACACACACACACACACACACACACACACACACACACACACACACACACACACTTTACTTGACGTGTTATGACAGGATCTCCTTAAGACGTTGGGCCAAGTGGGACGATAGCTCATTTTAAGCACACGACAAGATGACCGCAGCCTTAGGGGGACGCTCCCTACAGAGCAGCACATGATGAAGAAGACAGACACCTGGAAGGAGAGCCATCTATGAGCCATTCCTGCTGGGCTCCTGGTTGAATGCTGCAGCAGTGGGTGGGTGAGTGAGTGAGTGCGCTCGCTCGCTCGGTGCCACGTAGGCCTATCTGTCAGCAGAGGATTAGACTGTGGGCATTCCACACAGAAAGCCATCTCTAACCAATATAGCCTATTCCTCCTGTTACAGCCTCATGATTCTACCAAGGAACTGGAGCCTTTTACAGGCCAGACATAGTGTGGCTGAGCTATTGTCCCGCGTCACGGCTCAGCGCGCTCAGCAGCTGCCCGCAGCGTTTGCAGCTCGGATCGGTGCTGTTGTTGGCAACAATGCTACATGTTAGCGAGGCTCCGGCAGTGTTACGCAAGAATGCTCCACCTAATCTGACCCCAACAATGTGAAAACCATTAGAGGGCTCCAGCTCACTGCCGGCCTTGGCTGGAGGTTTTTTCCGCCCTCGCTTTATCGCTACTCTGGTAAAGGTGGATTAACGTGGATGTGGGAGAGGCGTCGTCTCTCACGATGCATCGCGGTGCTGTTCTGATAAATCTGTGGCACGGTGGCCAATTCTGAAAACAGCTGTTTTTACCATGAGTCCTCTCCCTCACATCTAAGGTCTGTTTGTCCTGTCCCGCCCTGTCAGTACACACTGTGCTGTTCCCCTGATGACAAAACAACACACTAATAACAAATAACTAATAACTCTCTACAGGCACAAAGATCAAGAGAGACTAAACACAATTTTGTCCTGAGTTAAGAATAAAATACAAATACAACAGCCACAGAGATGCACACAGCCAGCTAAGCAGAATTACAAACACGTAGACAGACACACACACACACACACACACACACACACACACACTCAGGCAAGGTCCACACCGCAGGCAGCTGTCCCTAAACAAGTTAATATAGCAGGCTGTTTATGAGCGGGGCTGAAACTCAACACCAACACTCGTCTGGCTCGGCCTTAATGAAATGTTGGGCCGGGGTGAAGGTGAGTTCACCGGGCCCCTCGGCCGGGCGGCACCGACCCGTCCACCTCAGTTACATGAGTTTACTCACATCAATCACAAAAACATGCTCTTTAACAGGAAGCACTGACACGGATCTAAAGTCTCCAGTCAGGCCACACTTTGAGGGGAAGTTAGCTTTTATTTAACAGCATGTTGTGATTGAAAGCAACAAAGTAGAAGTATACCTGATCTGAGCAGGTTGACCTATATCACGGGATTGGCAGCTGAGTCACTCTGGTCACACACTGCTCCTTGTACACCTGGAGAACGGTGGAGTAGAAATCTGCTCCACGGGTTTGACTTACTTCAATTTTCACCTAAATGACAGCACAGCCTCAGAACCAGGCTGTAGCTTTCATGTAATTGTAATGTAATGTAATGATCTCATCCTATATAAGAGCATTGCACCGGGTCAATACACCGATATGAGGCCGTACAAATACACTCGTCTCATAACGTTACAGAGAGTGAGGTTTGTTTGAGTGTTTTGTGCAGGCAGACGTCTCCCTGTGTTCCTGAAGATGCAGACAGACACAAAGCAGACGTGCCACAGACGCTCGCACTCCCTGCACCCTCCTGCAGACCAGACACAGAGTCGGACCAGCAGCACCTGTCAAATGATTCCTGGAACCACGGTGGCGGGGGGCCCGGCACAGCGGCCCCCTGTCATATTCAACATGGCTGGAGGCAGCAGGCTGGGACATCTCGCCCCTGCCAACACGTGCTTACTGCAGAATAAAGTATAAAACAGGAGTCTGGCTCAACGCAGCTTTATTAGACTGCTTTTCCTTTTGCAGATGATTCTAAACTAAATCAAGTGCCCACAGCATCTCCTGACTTTCTTTGTTTGTTGGTGAATCAGACATTTCAAACAGACCGAATTCTGTCCGAGACGATGGGTCAAGATTATTCGTTACATCACAAATATCTATCAATAAACATGAAATTGCTTCTTATCATTTACTGATATTAGGTTGTCTGTATAGCAAAGGAAGCTATGAATGAGGTTTACATGAGGTTTCCTCTGATTATATTTTTATGAGCGACAGAGCCTCGTTAACAGCCTCACTGCCAAAGGAAATACCAGAGCTGCATTGCACCAATGTTCCAGACGTACTCGAGACTCATGTATGACAGGACGCTAACAGGAGGGGAGCTATGAAATCAGGCTGAATACATGCAGCAGGTGTGTGTGTGTGTGTGTGTGCTGGGGTGTTCAAGGAAGGCTCTGGTGTCTGGCTATTTTCAGGTCTCCCTTCCTTGCGGGCCAGCAACAGTTGAAACCGGGCCGGCCATACACAAAAACTCACATGCCTGCGGATGAACACACACGCTGACTTCACACTTACATGGAACTCGGTGGTGTTCAGAACGTGACGTCCGTCTGGGCTCCAGCGCGAGCAGACTAGACCTATAGAGCCCTCATCAATCTTACAGTGCCAGTCGGGCTGTTCCAGTGACCACACCTGAGGAGACAAGAGAGAGAGAGAGAGAGAGAGAGAGAGAGAGATAGTAACACCAGGACCACGACCGTCAGCCATCACTGATGACAACCACACACACACATCCTGTTCTCCTTAAACTGCATTAAGTAAGAAAGCCCAGAGACCATGAAGGACTGGAGGTGGTTACCCCTTCACAGGTAAGATGCTGTGGAACTCACTCACTTTTCAAGAAATGGAGAAACATTTAGCAAGTTTTTCTTTTTTATATCTGAAAAACGCAAAAATAAGCAAAAAAAATCTTGATGGTGCAAACGGTTGAAGGAAAGTTAACAACCCATGTCTGCTATAATGTGGCAGCAGTGGATTACATTGTTTTGAAGTTATTATCTCTGACCTGTGCACATGTTTAATCTTTCTGATACTTTCTGATTCTGACTTTGTTTTATCTGGGGTTTTTTATGTCGACATTCAGGACTCAAAACAAACTCAGCGTCATCATTCCAGACTACTGCACGGCAACAAATAACATATTCCCGTCCTGCCAGATTCATTTTCATAAAAGAGACAACGCCAGATAAACAAACGCTTAATTCTAAGATTTCAGAAAAACTTCATCCATCATTTACCCTTTCTCTACTTCAAAATGATTTAAAACTGCTTAATCGTAACATTTCACAATTTAAAACCATAAGTCTCACATCTTCTCAGACACAGAATACTGTGTGTATGTACGTCTTTCCAAGGAGATGAAATTCAGTTACAAAGTCAATACATTTAGCTTTTCTGCCGTGTAATAAAACCATCATCCCAGAAATGCTCATCACTTACTTGTTACTGTGATGCGTTTCTGTGTCAAAACTATTCAATTTACAATAATATGAAGATGAGGAGGGACATGAAACATTGTAATCTCACAACTGACACAAATGCCACATCTCACACTCAGGCTCATAATTCTCACCGTCCTACCTGAACTAGGCCCCTCTTGTACATAGCGCAGAGGATGAAGAGGGAGTCCGAGGACCACTCCATGTGGGACACCTGGTCCAGGCAGGTGTAGAGCTGCAGGATCTGCAGGGTGCTCATGTCTCGCACCACCAGCCTGTACTGCACACAGGTAGCCTGAGAGACACACAGACAGAGACAGACTGATGGATAACTTTGCTACGGATCAGAATTATTACAAGTGTGTAACAGGCAATATTAGTGGGAATTCATTTTACTCTTTAACATGCTCGTTTCACACACACAGAACACGTGTGTATGCAGTGGCAGGTATCTAAGTTCAACTCAACCACTTACCAAATATTTCCCATCTGGTGATATTTTGCAGAGTTGATTAGATTGCTTGAAGACCTCAGAGAAATTCATCTTCTGACCTGTGGATCTGTCTGTCAAGAAAAAACAAAATGTGACCATAAATGTATTTCCTCTACAGAGGTTTACAAATATTCAGTAAGAGTTGAAAACTGTTGATATTTCTTACTAAGGGTGACACTGAAATGATGTAGTAACCACATATTAACACATGATGGAGCCATAAGTCTGAAGTTATAATACACTTTACACAGCAAACAAACCCCACATTAACAATGATTTTAGACATTTTTAAAACATCAATCGAACATCAATAAGCTGTCTGTCATTTCCCGGAAAGGAATTCGTACCTTTTTTCCTGGTTTATGATCCATTACTGACATTGAGTGTCCACGGACAAAACAAAAATGTGTTTTTACCCAATCTATTAAAAATAATGAATAAGTACATATATTTATGTGCGCTAATACTTCGCAGTAACAACGGATGTGCATTCAGATCCAGATGTGCCCAGATTGTAGCTTAATGCGAGGAAAACTTGTGATTGCAGTAAGCTTCAATGTTTCCCATCTGTCTTATAATATTTGGAAACTTTTTTATAAAACCGATTTTCCTTTCCAGTCATGGAATATTGTTTTACTAAGAACTCTTGAGCCTGCAACTTCACTTCTGTTGTGTTTAGCTGTGAAATGAATGTGCCTGAATGTATGTTTGTCTACATTAGTTGTGGACATAAAATGTATGTTTACAAATGAAATTATAAAGTAAAACGTGTTTTTAAGTGAATCGCAAAGGTGAAGTAATGTAGTTAGCTACATCACACCAGCGTTAAAGCTACATACACCTGTGACAAAGGGAGAGCTACAGGTAGCAAACGAGCCTTGCTAGCTGGCTCGTAATTTAACTTCAATTAAATAAAACAAAGCAAAACAAAACTGAACATAAACACAAACTGAATATGAGGTCACAATAACGTTATCCTCTTATCTGTGCATTTTATTTAACCGCCGTCGTATGTTGATGAAGGACAATAAACGTGCTAACGGCTACGATAACGATTAACTCCTCCACGGTTTAACCAAAGCTAACAGAGGGCTCATGTTTGCGGAATTTACAGCCTGCGGTCAGACTTACCTCAAAGTGAAGACGAATCAAACAGTTATAGGAGACTTTGTCCTTTATTCAACTTTTATTCTTGACATTGTTGTTGTTTCTGAGATCAGGCTGCGCGTGCGGCTAGTTTGTTTGTATGAGCGGCGGGTGACGCTGACCAATTAACAGCTGCCTGCATCGCGTTGCATTCTGGGAAACGCAGTTCAGCTTGTTATCTCTGTCAACCATTCTGCCTCTTTTTCTTTATGTGTTCGAATACATTATTTGTCATATAAGCTTCGTATCATTTCTTCCATTACCTGTAGGACAATCTGATTTATATTTTATTTTAAACCAAACATTATTTCCGCGGCTCCTTCTTTTGAATGTGACCTGTGATCGCTGTTAAAATAACAATAATAATGATCCATTTTATTTAACGTTTCAAATACAAAGTGTACAAAAATGGATAATAAAACATAACGCCAATGCTGCGAGACCTGATACATACATAACCAAAGATGAACAACACAGTTATGACACAATATTAAAATAATAGTATAAAAGAGTTTGTGCATTAAATGTGTCACTTATTGGAATCGTTGGTATATTTCCTATATTTATGCCTCCGTCATTCTTCTGCTGAGCTGGAGAAGGTTTCCCGCTTATGTGCGCCCAAACCGCGGCTACACCACCTCCCTGCGCCTCTCTCCCTCGCTTCACCTCCTCTCCCCCAGCCAGGCTCACTCTTCCCTCGACAGCTTCGCTAATCAGTCGGCCCTCCTCTTCCTCCGCTGATAGTTTTACCCCGAAAAGTCAATAATCTCCAATCGTTCTTATCAAGTGTAGTGAAGAGGGTCGACTTTTCATGTTTTTGTCGTTTTTTATGGAGGGTCACTCTCTTGGCATGTTCGATGACAAACACGCAAGTGCTCTGCGCAACATAACTACCAGGCTTTTGCATTTGGAGCACACGTTTCAGGTAAGATGGTTTATTTTAATGCATGAAAAGAAGCGGAGATCACGGGATTTAAGTGATGTTTTATTTTATTTTCATCAGCAGGCCTTGCAGTTTCTCATTACGTTTTTATATCATATATTGGCATTAGATTTACAACATATGACAAGATAATCATTTGAAGACTTGCATGAAGGACTTAAAAAATATTTCTGCGTCGTTCTTTGTTAAATTTGAAGCTACTGATGAAGGTCTGGACATTTAATACAGACAAAACATAATGTAAATATTAACTCTGAAACATATTTCTTATTTGATCTATGACAGTATCTCGTGGGTTAAATATATATTAAGAATATTTTTAAAACATTACATTTGAAATCAAGCAAATTGGAAAGCTGTAAGCATCATCCTTCTATCTTTTCAACAGAATTAACAGGTCCTGCACTTATAATCAAAGCATTTGTTAATAGAAAGTTGATTCACGAATTTGAAGCGGGTCAACAGGCTTTTCATCCCATCAATGACACACACACACATTTTTCACTTATAGGGCCTGAAGGTCGAATCTCAGATAAGACATTAAAATCAATTTATTCCTGTCACTTGGGTCTGTATTCATGCAGGAAATTACCCATAGGGAGGCCGTGTGTGTGTGTGTGGAAGAGAGAGTGTGTGTGTTGTCATGGGTGCTGTAACCTGGGAGTGGAGACACACAGTGTTTAGACGGACAGGTGAGTATCAGAGAGGCATGAGTGTCAGGTTTAGAGCGCGGCGAGACGTTTGGACAGAAGGCCAGCAGAGGCCGTGCTCACTGAAGCTAAAGAGAGCCGCGTGTGTGTGTGTGTGTGTGTGTGTGTGTGTGTGTGTGTGTGGCGAACATATGAACGCAAATTTATATCAAAAGGGTTCAGCACTGTCAGATTAAATTTTGCTATTCACGATTCACTACTTGCAAATGCCATTTAAACATAAAATAGGCTATACTTTATAAAGTAAAACATATCTTATGGTGGTGATTTGGCCTTAATTTAGTGAGATACTTTCACTATAAGAGCCTATAGTTAATGACTACCTGCAGTCTGCTATAGGACCGCATAGATGTGACAGAAGTCCAGCTGGACGGTCACAATCATCTCTCGACGCTCCAAAATCTTATGAGCAAGTGATCTGTCAGGTAGGAAAAAGCGGTTCCTCCCCTGCGGTGCAGCCTAAGTGAAAATAGTGGCAGAGTCCAGGAGGAATAAGACGCTCAGAGCTCCCGAGCTGAGAGGCGGCAGCAGCCCCGGGAGCAGCGGGAGCAGCACCGAGCGACATGAACCAGCTGCATGCGGGACTCTGCGGTACTCTGCGGGGCTCTGAGGGGTTCTGCGTCCATGGGCCTTGATTTCTTTTGTTGTGTCGCGTTCAGAGGAGGCGACACAGTTTGTCATGCCAACTTTATTGTAATAAAATGCGTAAAATTATTATTGCATTTGGAGTTAAATAAATTAAATAAAGTAACAGTCAAGGATCTGCTGTGGGGACAAACAAACAGCTTTTTGAAAACAGCATGACGTCACCTCCAGTGTTTACTAAGCTACAGAACTTCTCCGATCGATTCAGAGCAGATAACAACAACAAAAAAAGATAATGCAACAGCAAAGATCATTTTAACTCACAGGGTCGAATTTAAGTACCAACGCGATAGAGTTTGCGTATTCGTTGTCAGATAACGCGCATGTTACGCTGAGTTTACGGTCATATGTCTATGAAGCACCTTTGCCACAGTTTCCCCTGCAATCCTACAAAGGGGTTAGTTACTAAGGAGATATGACGCTGCTGAGGTGGAAGCAGGCTCCACTGTAACACATGCGGGGGCCGACACGGAGGGCCGGACGCTGGGCAGAATGCGGGCTCATCCGGACGCAGAGCATCAGCTGGTCTTGGCTTAATTGTGCGGCCTCACATTTCTGCCTGTACATGTAGAAACTTTTCACGTGCATTTTTCCATAATCTGCTGTCGTTAATAGCAGAGGATTCAGAACAATGCAGAGCAGAGATCGATTGGTTTTAAACCAAACATAACAATAATGTGTCTGAGACTGAAGGAGGAAGAGGAGCTGATGTTCAGTGCGTTTAGTGCACACACACGCACACATACACACACACACACACGGGGTGAGACGTGATGAGGCAGGCAGGTCTAGGCAGGCCCAGGCCCCGTGACAGCCCTGTGCCACCTCAGTGGGTCCACAGTGGTGTGATCACACCTGGATGGATGGAAATGTGTGTGTGTGTGTGTGTGTGTGTGTGTGTGTGTGTGTGTGTGTGTGTGTGTGTGTGTGTGTGTGTGGGTGTGTGGGTGTGTGTGTGTTTTACAGTGATGTGATTACAGTGACAGTAATGATTATTAATTATTAATTTATGCCTGTAGTCAAATGCCCAAAAAATGTTAACATCATACTAATTCTTGCCACCCCATCTTTCTGTGTGTGTGTGTGTGTGTGTACAGAGTGATCTGCCCCTCACCGGACTACCCATCCTCTAAGATGTCCCAGTCAGCTGTCACTGAAGAAGGAGGCACCTTTGAGCACCTGTGGAGCTCCTTGTGAGTGTAAACATCTATTAACAATGACATCACACATTCCATGCTTATATAGGTCTCCAGATGGAAGACTTAAATCCAAAACAGCATAAAAATGGTCTCATCTAAAACACAAGAGATTACATCAGCAATATTTTCTGATGAAAAACTTTAACATCGCTCCTAAAATGTGAAACTAACTCTTATAATAATAATAATATAATGTGATTAATATTCATTCCAGCAAGGAAACATCACATTACAGATTATAATAGCTGTGGATCGGCTGTAAAATAAAATTTACATTTGGAATTAGTTAGGCTTTTTAAAAAATTAGCCTAAAACTAAAAACGTAAAGCCTTTCCCTTATTAACCTCCTTGCATATAGACATCTTATTATTGCATCACAAAGACACACCTGAGCTGAGCTATGTGTACCTTTTCTGAAGCTGGTCTCTCCCCTTGTATCCATGGTGTCGTGTCCCCACAGGGAGCCAGACAGCACCTACTTCGAGCTTCCCCCGGGCAGCCAGCCTGGCGAGCGCCCGGTCCCTTCCACCAGCACCCCAGGGAGCCACCGCGGCACTGCAGAGGTCTCCATGAACGTGTACCACATGAGGGACATGAACGACAACGTCATGGTAGGAACACAAAGAGTCACACAGCTTAGAGAGCGGGTTTGGTTTGGTTTGGATGAATTTTTGTTTTTCCTTTTTGAGGGATTGGCGTCACATCTGTTACTCACAGGGACATTACTCGTTACATTTTGCCTGCATCTGGTGTCTTTTACTTTTCCCTCCACTGCAGAGGAGATTCCCTCCTTTAGTTTCCCTCTCCTCAGCATCATTTTCCCTCCCTCCACCCTGCACAGTGGCCTGTAAGGACTGCTGGTTTTGTGTGTGTTGGGGGGAAGGGCTAATTAGTCAGCAAGCCAGGACCCCCTGCTGCTCCACTGTGACGCCATCTGTGTGTCTCTGTACCTGCATGTGTGTGTTCAAACGAGCAAATGTCTGCAGATGTGTGCACCTTGTGTCTCCCCTTGGAGTGAGGATCCTTTTCACGCCTCTCCTCTGACATCTGAATTATAATCATAATTCTGAATATAAATGAAGAAATATAAACTTAGCTTAACATATCAGTTCAAAAGGTCATTCACCACCTCCACTTTGGGTGTCAGATTTTTTTGTTGTTGCTTCTCCATCTTTATTTTTCTGCCATTGTCTTTTTACTTTTGTTTACAAAACAAACTTATCTCTTCTTCTTTCTATGACAATGTTTCCGACTTGCAGACTAGCGAAAACAGCAAAATGCTACCCCCTGGTGGGTTGGAGTAGCTCTCACTTTCTCATTCATCACTAAAAGACAATGGCCTGGGCCCTTCTCCCAGGTATGCCAGAGTCACACTACATGCAGACATGTATGTGAAAACAAAGAATCAGTCGAATCAGTTATACAACAGAAGTGCCACAGAAAATTGCTGTTACATTTAAAATTTTTGAAAACAAGAAAAGTTATGGATTATACCTTTATCGTCTCTCTCTCACACACACACACACACACACACACAAGCTTCGGTCCCCCCCTGATCTGGAGTATTGGTGGGATCTAATCTCTAGGTGGGCAAGCCTGGACCTGCCTGGCCAGTTAATGAATAGTCATGACAGGGACAAGGGGCGGAGCCCAGATTTGTTGTTAGATGCAGGGGCAAGTTGAGAAGGCCCAGACAGGAAAGGGAAACAAGTGCAGGAGAAGGAGAGGCTGCACCTCCTCTGCATCCCTCCATCATGTGCAGCTCAGTGGGCAGCGGGCAGGTGGACGCTCAGACTTTAGCGTGATGACCACAGGCTGAACATTAGGTTTCTTTGAGGCCAGAGAGCAGGGAGACACTGTAGAAACCGGAGCACTAAGATGCTGTGTGGCATGGTAAGCATGAAGCTCTTTTTCAGAACATTATTAAATATTTGAATATGGCGTCTTATTACCTTCTGAGTTCTGATTGTTTGCGCAAAACTTCAACTTCAACTTTGCAGTAAACAGTAATTTCCTTTGTTTACTTGGAAATGCTTCACTTTAACTTGCAGCTCCTCCCTCAGAAGCTGGTGATTGGCCAGTCGGGGGAAAATGCATACTGGTATAAATTGACTGGTTCTCATTTTAGTTCCACAAGGCAAAAAACAGACTAGGAGTCAAAGTTGAATATATAATGTGATAAAAGTGTGTTTGTACTACATTTAAAAAAATCTGGATTTTGACTTGAAAAGATGATTGAAGGTGTGTGTGTATAAATCAGTGATGTTTACTCATCAGACCATGTCAATGCGTAGCTTTGTTTCTACTTTATACTATAAAAACATCATAATAATCCGCAATCATAATCTGTGTTTTTATGTATTTATGACTATTATTATTCTCAAATGTAAAATCACTTTGAGCTGTATGAACAGTGCTGCACAGGATTACCATTATTATTATTAATATTATTGTATTATCAACAGTGTTGGACCAATAAGAAACAAGCAGGTCAGTTCACTTTGCATTTAGCTGAAACAACAGACAAAAGAAATCAGAGTTAGATCCTAAACTACAATTTTAGGAGAAAACATCACAGTACCCAAAGACCCAATCACATTTGTGGACTTTTCCAAATACTCCCAACAGGGGGCGACCTTACACATCAAAGGTCCCATCTTCACCTCGCCAAGACACACACCGCTTTGGCACATGACGCCGTGTCATTAATGTAAGGAGGGTTTATATTTTTTTCTGAATGTGTGAGGAGTAACGGTGTGTAGTTCCGGTTGATAGGCGGTTGTGCACAGAGGTCATTAGCGGGGTAACGCTCGCCCGCTCCTCACTCTATTATGTTTCACTCATCCTGACAAGTGAGGGGTGTTGTGGCGGCTTAACCACGTTTCTAAACACTCCGAGCCTTTAAAGCTGCACCTTTGAGTGGCAGCTACCAGGAAGGCTGCCCATAGGGGACATGAGATGATCTCAGGATGGTTAGTACATATACACACAAACACACACACACACACACACACACACACACATTCACACACGCACATACACAAACACACACACAGTGGCAGCGGAGGTTTTCGCTCTGTTTCGACTTGTTGCGGATTGGGTTTAGGTATTAAGACCAAGCACACCTGTGAGCGCATGTGTGTATGTGTATGTGCCATGTAAGCACGTGCGCATTACACACGCGCGTGCGCGCGCGTGTGTAATGTTTTCTGTTGTCGACACCAGCACCTGGGCTTTCCGCGTCTCTGTAAAACCTCCTTGACAAAGGCTTTTTAGAGGGAGATTTCAAAGGCCGTGAACAAGCAGGATGATTCTTTTATTCGCTGATCATCAGGATGTGAACGTCAAAGAAATGATATTCACTTTTTTTTCCATCACAGTAAACATTTGTATCTCATCTAACATTGTGCGGCTGTCTGACCTGCTTTTCAGTGTGACTCAAACCACAATGGCTGAATACTTCTTACACTCAATGTGTTTACATGCACTTTAATAAGCCGCTTAGTCCACACGTTCAGCACTAACCTGGTTTCAGTATCCGGGTTAAGAGTCTATGAGTAACCTGGTTATCTGGCCATGTTGACCCTGAACCAGGTCTGACTCAGATTCCTAACAGCCTGTCTGTCTGTGGAAAACACTACAGCAAGGAACATTTACGTTACACAGAGAAGAACCTGGAAATCAGGTTACTAAACAATATGGGGGTCCGTCAGTGAGGGGTTCATACCTCTGCCAAGGTCGAGCAGTCCTCAAATCATAACTCTGCATCTCAGTGGTGAAGTTTAAGCAAGCCTACCAATGTTTGATTCTATACCATGTCCTGTCCTAAAGGTAGTGACAGAATTGAGCCGTTGTTGCCATAGCGCCACTATCAGGTCAACTGATGCTTGGAGTCCACTAAGTTTGGGAACAGTCGACTAATTTATCTGATTTTATTCTGTGACTCTGAATTTGTAGGTCAAATCATAAAAGTGGCAGTTACAGCGCCACCATCAGGCTGTTTGAGACGCCCTGCTGACAGACAGGCAAACAAACAACGTGTCCAGGAAGCATTGAACCCGGTGCCTTGTGCTATTTACTGCTGCGTGTCTCTGACTCAGGGTCAGATGTATAGATCCATGCACCCTACGCATGCATTAGTTTGGGTTGAGTCCAGGGCGTTGACCTGTCCCCTGCTTTTCGTCCTCAGCTAAACTGTGGAGACATTTGAGGTCCCCGGTGTCCTCGGGTGGCTTGGTCTCATGGAATTATGGAAAATATTCAATCATCTAAATCAAAAATAATTGATTTCCAAATCTGACCCTCCCTTCTTTGATAATATACATTTTTTCTGGCGGATTTCTAACTATTTTTGTGTGACATTGGAAATATTAAAAGATAAAAAAAACTCACATCCTAAGAAAATGGGACAATCAATCACATGATACCTTTCTCTGAACAAACCTTCCTGTATTTAAACCCACAGCTCAATAAATCATTGACACTGTCACAGTTTAACCTCAACGTCTCTGTGCAGCTTCTCCTCTTCGTTCTTCCTCCTTATCTGTATGTTTTTGGTATTATTGGACATATTGATCACAGTTTCTGTATAACAGTCACCTAATCTCTTCTTTTTGACCCTTGAACTTCTTTCGTGTTTTCCCTCCCCGTCTCTGGCACACACACACACACACACACTCTGTCTTGCTCTGTGTGTCAGACCAGACAGTGTTTACCTAACGCAGGCCTTCACAAGGTGTTTTGGAGCGTGTGTGTACATGCGCCCCCGGCATTGCCGTCTATGTCCGGACATGCCATAATTAGAACTCCGTACCGTTTTCTGGGTTCCCATCCCTCTTTCCCTCTCTGCTCGCCTCAGTCTGTCGCTCCTCTCGCTCCACGCCAGTCCTCACCTTTCCCCTGTCCTGGCTGTCTCTGTGAATGTGTGTGTGTGCAGAGTGAGTGCATGTGTCAGCGTGTGTGTGTGTGTGTGAGAGTGAGCGGTCCACTGTCCCTCCACTGATGCACACTTCGCCTGATCAGTCCAATCCCTTGCTCTCTCTGCTTTTCTGTGTTTGGACATTTTTTTTGACATATGAGACCAAAGCACTCCCACTAGAGGATGTACTACGTAAAGAAGAAGGTAAAGATTCTGTTTTTCTGCACATAAACTCTTTATGTGTGTTGGTTTGTGCGTACATGGATGTGCTCTTGCTTCACACATATGTTCATCCATGTCTGTTTTCTTGTCTGGTTTGTTGTTTGGGTTGAATCAGAGTAAATCTGGTCTCATATGGGCTGATTACTGGACTTGAATGTTGTTTGTTGTTTATTGTTCGATGTTGATGAGCTTTGTTGTCTGCAGTTCCTATGTGTTTTGATGTAACATGACTGAAATCAATCTGGATAAACAAGCTGTTGGTTAACAAATGGAAGCTGTTTTCCTAAGTTTATGGCTCCTGAGTGTGCCAGGATTGACACTTCTATTGACACTCACACACACACACACACTTCACACACACACACACACACACCTCAGTGCAACAAATCTTCCCTCTTTTCAAACATAGCAGAGAGGACAAGGGGGGAATGGCAGGCAATTAGGCAGAGCACAGATTACGCCTGTGTTTTACAACTCTGCTCATAGCCCCGAGGAGACTGACTGCTACCACCACACGCTTGATCAACACACACACACAAGCGCACACACACACACAGGTAGAGGTGTTTGCGCTTTTGCCGATTTTGCGGCTGAATCTCAGTCAAGTTTAACTCTCAAGCTTGTGTTGGTATGTAGAAAACACACAAGCAAGAACACCTTCTATTCTCTTACTCACACACGCACGCACACGCACACACACACACACACACCATTCACAGATCTCCCTCCCAGTGTAATCCGACCTCCCTCTGAGCCCCCCGTCTCTCCAACACCTCTACCTGTGTCCTCCCTCTGCCGCTCTCCTCCCTCCCACTCCACCTCGCTCATCTTCGTCCCTCTGTCTTCCTCCTCACAGTCCCAGTACAACTTGCTGAGCAGCAGCATGGAGAGCCTGGGGAGCCGCGCGACCTCCGCCAGCCCCTACAGCTCGGAGAACGCCTCCTCGTCGGCCGTGCCCACCCCCTCGCCCTACTCGCAGCCCAACTCCACCTTTGAGGGCCTGTCGCCGGCCCCGGCCATCCCCTCCAACACAGACTACCCAGGGCCACACGCCTTCCAGGTGTCCTTTCAGCAGTCCAGCACTGCCAAGTCCGCCACATGGACCGTGAGTACACACACAAACACACACACACACACGCTTGTAACTCTTTTGTGTGTGTATGTGATGTATAGTGTAGTGATGCCCTCGTTTTCTTTGTCTTAATTTCTGTCTTACTCAATAACTCTTGTACGTACATAAAAGCACACACACACACACACACACACACACACACAAAGACGCTCTTTCATGCACACTCAGACGCATACACACACAGTTGCACACGCTCAATCAAGCCAGCACATGTACAGGCCTGTTGCACGTACAGGAGAGAGTAGCGGTTCCTGCAGTGATTCATGTCCTCTTCTCACCTCTCAGCTCAGGAGGTGAAGCGTTGGACAGAAGTTAGTTTCTTCTGTTTGTGCTTCTCAACAATTCTTCCTCTCGCGGTGTTCAGACTTTCTGGACTATTAATAATATTATCTGGTATTTAATCACGCAGTTCAATAATCCCTTGCAAAGTCATTAAGGTATTTGTTCACACAGAGTTACGTTGAGATCAATTCATGAAGTTCTACCTTTGGTCTCATTAGATTCTTTAAGCCTTTCATCATGGCCATTTTTTTCAATATCTTAATTGTTTACTTAATAGTTACTTAAAGCAAATAGTAACTTCTTTTCTTATGATTTATAAGTTTAAATTTACAAAAACAAAACCACATTTGTTGCTTTTTATTATGATTATTGTTGGTAGTAGTATAGTAGGAGGAGGAGGAGCAGTAGTATATTGGTCTGTATGAATAATGAAATAAAATAACCTGATATGTAACTTAGGGTTAAGACTGAAACTAATTAATACAGTATTTAAAGACACACACACACACACACACACACACACACACACACACACAATGGGCATGTGGGTGTAGTGGTAGCAGTCTGATGTGGGTGTTGGAGGTGTTGCCTCTGATCGTCACACAGTTGACCTCCACCAAACAAGAGAAACCAGAGACAAACTGCACTTCCTCTCTGCTGTGTGTGTGTGTGTGTGTGTGTGTGTGTGTGTGTGTGTGTGTGTGTGTGTGTGTGAGTGTGTGTGTGTGTGTGTGTGCGCATACCGAGGGGCTCCTCTGCGGCTGTGTTTGTTGGAGGTAATCATGCGTGGTGGGCTCCTTTACCTGGCTCTCCGTGATGTAAGAGGATCCCTCTCTGGACATTAGAGTGGTGGTCTTTGACCTGCTGCCTTTCTTTCTCTCTCTCTCTTCTCTCTCTGGTCTTAACACACGCACACACACTCGTGGCTGTCACCTCTGGCGCCGAGAGCTTGCAGGGCGCTCTGTCGTCTCCTGAAACACGTCTGTCATCTCCTCGCTCTTAGATCCGCTCTGGCTGGGCTCCTTCTGACGGCCAAACAGCAACAGAAACCAAGAAACACAGGAGGGAAATATGTTTCTCTTTCCTGATTACTCACTGCAATTCATCCATTCATCTGGAACAAAACACAGAAAGCTTCTTTAACTTATTTAATGATCTGTGTAACGCCAGCTTTGAGAGGTTTTCCCAGATTAGCAAACTAACTCACCAATAATAATAATAATATATCTGTAGTGTTGCAGTCTTCTTAGGTCCTTCATAACTGTTTCTCATTGATGGAGTTGGGGGGACAGGCCACAGCAGGGGGTCTCACACACACGGCCCTACATAGAGGAAAGAGTCATGGATTATTTGTTGCTTTTGCTCACAGCAGAGCAGGATGGAGAGGAAGCCTGTGATTATTAAGATTACATTTATGATGCCATAAAACAGGCGGGATTAGAAAGAAAGAGGCTGGATGATTGTTTGCAGCTTTTCTGAACTTCACCGTAATTCTTTGTTTGTAACCTTCAGGCACGATTAGAAAGCTGGCAAAGCGTCAGATAATGGATCCAAGTGTGATTATGCACAGACACTGTATATATCTTTGGTCCTAAAAAGACAATGCGGTAGAGACAAGAGACCCTGAACCACAAGGAGGGAAAAGATTTGTGTGTTGAAGTTCTAACTAGAAGAGAAGTGCTTATTTTGAGAGCCGTAGTGGATACTTTGAGTTAACAAGTTCTTTTATTGAGATATACTACAGTAAATAAGTATTTCTACAATCTGGTTATCATTTGGGCTCGGTAGAAAAATGTTGTGAGCACTCAGATCCTGTCTGCATTTGTCAATTCTGAAAAGACGAGGGATTACAGTCGAGTCGCTCGGAACAAATCAGGTCCTGCTAATGTGAGGGGAATCCCCCAAAGTAATACCAGGGTGTGTGTGTGTGTGTGTGTGTGTGTGTGTGTGTGTGTGTGTGTGTGTGTGTTAAACGTGTGTGTGTGTAAAGATTCAGTGTTTGAACATGCTTGACAAAGAGGATGACTGCGGTGACCAGACTGAGTCAGTGTGTTTAGGTGAAGGAGTCGGGCGTTCCTGCTGCTGCTGCTGGGATTCTTGTAGCTTCAGGCAGAGGGAAATGCCACAGGGGAATATGGACTATAATCTCTCTCACTCACCCCCCCCCCCCCCCCCCCCCCCCCCCCCCCCCCACACACACACACACACACACACACACACACACACACACACACACACACACACACACCTCCCTAGAGAGAGTGGGTGGGGGGTTACAGGGCTTTCGGGGATTATGAGAAAAGAGTTTGAGTTTTTGCCTGTTGGTTAAGACATCAGGTATTCCACAATAAAAGAAGAAGAGAAGAAGAGAAGAGTTTCCACATGAAAACCTGGTTAAACTGCTCTACCCCCGTCTTCTCTTACAATAGAGAATAAAGCCCTGAAATGATGATGATGAGGAAGATGAAGATGATTCCTTGGCTTTGATAGGGGCGAGCCTCACTGCGGCTGGAAATGAGATCTAACACCTCAGCCCTGTCAAATAATGACACCTCTCTCTCTCAAACACTCAGACTTCTGTGTGTGTGTGTGTGTGTAAGTGTGTGTGTGTGTGTGTTTGTGATGCGGGTGCAGGCTGGAGCTTGCACTGCATGGCGGCCTGTCAGAAGTTGCTCTTCCCAGCTATTAACGTCTCTCCGCTCGGGCACAGGTCCCAACTCGCCCGGCTCCACACTTCCGTCCTCACGCGTCAGCCGCAGCCACGCCGTCACTGGCTTCCTGCTGAGCACACAACACACACAGACTGATGCTGGAAAGCGAAAGGATGAAATCTACACTTTACTTGATTAACTTGAACTGAATTCAAAGTGATACTTCAGCGACATTTATACTGTTTCTTCACCTTTGCCTCAGAAGGTGTTTTCATTGCTTAGCGACCACCAGGATGTCATTTCCCTGTAAATATATACACTTATTATCATATACTTACCCAGAAGACAAAGGGTTAAAACAAAGGAGCTTGCGTCTGAGCAACATTCAGCTACATCTTCATTCCTTTTGTTCTCCAAAGCTGTGCATTGTCCAGCATCACCACTGGTTTGCAAACGTTCTAGTTCTGCAGGAAGGAAACACCTTCAGCCTTCTGCCCATTCTGTCCCATAACACTGTATGTGTGTGTGTGTGTGTGTGTGTGTGTGTGTGTGTGTGTGTGTGTGTGTGTGTGTGTGTGCACTCCTGTCTGTTACAGTAAATGCATCTTGGAGTATAAATGCCTGCCAGTGGCAAGTAGCAGCCTGTGATTGGTGGGTTTGATGGAGATTGTTTTCATTCCGGCTCATTTTCACCACCTGAGCGCTTCAGAAGCTTCTGTTATCCGCTCGCATCTTTGCCAAAAGATGAAATCAGCACAAATGAGTCAAACGCTGGCAGAGTTTGGCTGAAGTGAACAGAACCAGAGTGTTTTTGATCACATTCCATTGGTTTCCATGTGATCGTTTCAGGATTAGATGTATAACTACAGTGATGCAGTGTAGATAATAGCTTTTGTTATCCCGAGTCAAAGCCTAGAGGTCATTAAATCTCCCCTCATCTCCTAAAGTAGCACTGAGACTTGCAAACAGCAATTACTGGACTTCAAAGTTAGAGTGGGGAGACAGAGAATCACATTTCCTGCATAGTTTGAGCGGAATACAGTGAACCAATACATATTTATGTGTGCGAGTGTGTGCTTGTGCATGCACGTGCGTGTAAACGCATTCGATATTTGGACAGTTAAGCAAATTTGCGGTGGGCATGCTGTTGCTTGCGTGTATGGATGAGTCTGGCAATTATCACTTTGTCTCCAGAAGCCTGTCAGGACCTGTATCCACTGGTCCACTGCAGAGAGAGAGAGAGAGAGGGGGGGTTGATAGCTGCTGTGATGGCCCCAAAACATAATCACAAATGTGGGTGAAAGCAAGAAGAAGATTCTCTCTTTCTCTGTAACTTTTCATATCTTACCACGTTTTTTTTCTTGAATAGATTTCATATTTTTGATGTCATCTGGCCACAAATTATTTTTTCTTCCAAACATGACCCACATTTTACACTTCATTCCCTTTCTGTGTAACTGTCACTTCCTGTTACCTTCTTCCACCTCTGTCTCATCTTCAAAGCCAATGACCACTGAAGTTTCTCTTTTTGGTTCAGTCTCTCTGTCTTCTCTCCGTCCTTTCATCCTTGCAAACATAAAAAACCTCGTCAGTCCATCACACTTATCTTATCTTACCTCATCTGCACCGACAGATACAACAGGACGCGCTTTTATCAATTGGCACCAACAATTATATATGACCTGTCAGAGGTGTGTGTGTGTGTGTTTTTGTGCTCACCAGTCTGTGCTGTGGACGAGTTGAGACATCTGCACGTAGAAAAACTGAAAACAGACAAATTTATGACCTTCCTGAACTGAAGATGTGTTCAAAAACATTGCAAATCACAAACCACAACTTCTGTCCTGCTGCTCCCACAAATCATCAACACAAAGTGTGTTACTGTGGATAAGAAAAGCAACAGCTGCTCAGTCAATCACACTTTTACACTGATGGAGTTTAAGTGGCTGTTGACCTCCTGATAACATGGTATCAACAGCAGCCTCCCACTCTCTTTGTGAGGTAACTGGCCACCTCAGTGTGTAAACGCAGCATCTGTGTGAGTCTGCCGCTCGCCTGGTGGAGTGGCCGAGTTGGAAAGTTCGTTATGATCTTTATAAACTTTGGAGATGTTAATGGAAATTGACAATTAAATAATGGTGGAACTGTTCTGGATGAGCTCTGTTGCTATTGAAGATAAATGAATGAGGACTAGAGGATGGTAGTAGTTGTTAAAACACACACACACACAAACTGAGGTGAAAAAGTTGTTGTACTGCTTGACCATTTCAAAGTAATTCCATAAAACTGTCCTGTTAATAGGAGACTTCCAGTGTTTGGAACATAGAGTTGCTTGTTTTTTGAAAAGTGAGGGAATAAACCTCATTAAATAAATCTTCCTGTTGTAATCATGATGGGAATCAAATAATGTATCGGCGGCGATCCAATGGGAAAAGCTCTGACGTCTGTGAATAAATCTGTCAGTTTATTGCAGAAAATGATTTATTCATGGTATGGATGAGCTGTCCAGACTTGTCAGGGAAAACTAGGTGGGAAAAGGTGATGTGCACAGGTATTTCCATTAGCCCAGAGGGAGCGCTTGTGGCTATGGGTGTGTGTGTGTTTTAGTGTGCATGGGGTTGCAATGTGTGAGTGGTTTAGAAGGGGCTTAGTAACTCTCTGTCACAATAAGGAACTGAAGCCGTGATTGTTGGAAGGCCGGAGCTGTTTGAGCGTCCATCATCAGGCACATTTATCAAACTGGGCTTCTGCCTGCAGCTGGAGGGACGACTGACTTCAAGCTGAGACTCAAACGCAGAGTCGTAAAACAGAAGCGTGAGATTTAAATTCCTGAGATTCATAATCAGTATTGTGGGGCTGGTGGGATACAGTGGAGAGCCTGGAGAAAAAGCCTGGAGAAATGGGGGGGAAATACATAATATGGCCGAAATCCAGACACTCAAGCAGGATCCAGAGACGTCAGCAGGTTCCAGTTTGGTCTGGGAACCTGACCTGGAACCTTGCAGAGCATTTTGACACATAAGTGTAGCAAGAGACCTATATTGAACCTATATTGATTAGTAATAAATGATAAATATGGAAAAATAAGTATTCTAAACATGTGGAATATGGTTCTGTAGGTACAGTATGTACGTATTTATCTTATTCGTCACTGTGAATTGTATACATTGAGCTGTATACTGTAAATTTCTGCATTGTTGCTCTTGTAGTCACGTCTCGCTGCAAGTCCACACAGGACAAATGTCTCCTCTGTGTTCTCTGTAAGCCCAGTCTGATTACCAGAGGAAGATGTTTGAGATTTTGTGATTGTGTCGGGGCATGTTAAGGCTTTTTCATCCTAGTGTCGTCTGCGTGAATCCGCCCATAAGCGGCGTCAGCGTCAGCGTGCACGTGCGTGTGAGCAACTGCTTTCAAAATAAGGAATCGTTACAGAAGCATGGAGGTTTGCTTCAGCACAGCTCAGCACATTCTCACCATCCATTAGTTTTTACACACAAACACACACACACACACACACACACACACACACACACACACACACACACACACACACACACACACACAGCTGTACAGTCCACGTTGCTAATGTTACCACCGGCTCATTCTGCTGGATAACAGTCATTTATTCATTCTAATAACCCAGTCATCACCTTTACGACACAGTATAAAACTTAATGCTATGTAGTTGTGTGCTTTCCCTTTCCATTCATTTGCTACGTCTGTTCAATTTGTTCTGCAGTTGCTATTTGATGTGATAATGACTCCCCGTGTTCACAGCCCACTCTCTCCACGCCGTATTATCACTCAGCTCTTACTTGCTCTTTTATTTTGTCTATTTGCCCCTCTTCTTGACATTTCAGTGGTTTTAATTAAATATGTAACTTTGCAGGAACAATTTCAACCCCAAACTTAATTGGTATAAAACCCAAAATCCAAGGTCATGAGGACCCAAACTTTGATTCCTGCTCCTCAGTTCACATCCCTGTTCTGATCCTCTCTGGTGCTGTGTTTCGTAGTACTCACCCCTGCTGAAGAAACTCTACTGTCAGATTGCCAAGACGTGTCCCATCCAGATCAAACTGTCCTCCTCGCCTCCACATGGCAGCATCATCAGGGCCATGCCCGTCTTCAAGAAGGCCGAGCACATCACCGAAGTGGTCAAACGCTGCCCGAACCACGAGCTGGGACGAGACTTCAACGACGGTGAGGCCGGACAGTGAAGAACTTTGACTAAAACTTAGTTTCAATTCAAGCATCTTACCTTTACTCTGGTGACTTCCTGGTGCTTTGGCTCAAGTAAACCTCCATCCTCACCATCTTTCCCTTTCTCTATCCACCCTCTCCTCAGGCCAAGTTGCTCCTGCCAGTCACCTGATCCGTGTGGAGGGGAACAACCTCAGCCAGTATGTGGACGATCCGGTCACAGGCCGACAGAGCGTCATGGTCCCATACGAGACTCCACAGGTCAGTGGCTGCTTGTCCACGTCATATTCAGTAGATGTGGAATGAGGCTGGATTCTGATGAACACAAACATGGTGAGAAGCATTAGTCTGAGCTAAAATAACAGATTGATCAACGTACCAACAACAAATACTGTGTTCAAAAAGTGGTGGAATAAAACAGATGAACTTTTAAGCTCTGGATTTAGATTCTCCTAAATGTTATTTTCCAAGATGGGCCGAGTTTGTTTCTGAAAAAAAGTCATTTTTATCTAAATACTTCACAGCTGTAAATAACGGTGTTCCAGTTTGTGCGTGTCCAGACAAGCACAGGCATGAGAAATCATCACATCTGTGATCGCACCTGAAGAAATCAACGAAAAACACCATGCAGCCTTCATCTCTTAATCCAAAGTGTTTTGCAACATTGCCCCCTGGTGGTGGATTGTAAAGACGCAACTCAGTCTTGAGCGAGTGAAATACGGGAAACCAGTCAGTCGCTTTGTGAAATAGGGATGAATGTGTAAAACTTATGAGAAATAATAAAGAGGAGTGAAGCCCTCTGGATCTGAAATCAAAATCTAATTTGAGGCGGCTGTCCTTTATTGTGTGTTGCAGGTGGGGACTGAGTTCACCACCATCCTGTATAACTTCATGTGCAACAGCAGCTGTGTGGGCGGCATGAACAGGAGACCCATCCTCATCATCATCACTTTGGAGACCCGGGAGTAAGTTACGTGTCATCAATGACCAGCAAAGATGTATAGGAATGATGCAAAGTGAATTGTTCTCAAAGCAGACTTTAACTCTTTAATCATCTCTGCAGCGGTCAGGTCCTGGGCAGGAGGTCATTTGAAGGTCGGATATGTGCGTGTCCAGGCCGTGACCGGAAAGCAGACGAGGACCATTTCAGGGAGCAGCAGGCTCTGAATGACAGCGTGGCCAAAAATGGCAACGCCAATAAACGTAGTGAGTCGTTTTGTTTTCACCACATTTAAAACCTAAAGTTTGTGAGTTGCTGGAGCAACCTAGTTCTGGCCAATCTGAAGTATTGTATATGACTACATATATGTTTAGGTTTTCGTTATAAAGCTGGGATCCATACTTGACAATGATTCTGTTCTGATCTGCAGACTTCAAACAGAGCCCGCCTAATATTCCCAGCCCAAACATTAACATGAGGAAGAGGCGGCACGGAGAGGAGGAGATTTATTATATTCCTGTAAGAGCCTCTCACACACTTGTTTAATGCAATTACTATGAACAGGTTTCAGACAAAACAAATTGACGGTCACTTATTGTTACGTTGCCTTATATGTGGTGTTTGTGTGCAGGTTCGTGGCAGAGATAACTTTGAGCTGCTGATGAAGATTAAAGACAGTTTGGAGCTGGTGGAGCTGGTGCCACAACCACTTGTGGAGTCCTACAGACAACAAACACAGCAGCAGCTACTGCAGAGGCCGTGAGTTTCTCTCTCTCACACACACACACACACGCACAAGCTTGATGATTCAGTTTGATTGAAAGATAAATAAGCAGAAGTCAGAGAACAAACAGTATTTCCTCAGAGTTGTCTGACGTCTTGTACGCTCTCCTGTTTTGTGTAGGAGCCACATAGCGTCGCCTTCTTCTTACTCTCCAATGTCCAACATGAACAAGCTTCATGCCCATGCAGGCCTCAACAGACCACCTTCAATCAATCAGCTGGTGGGGCAGCAGCCCCAGCAAAACCTCTCTGCCCCCAACAACATCACTCATATGGGTGAGTGTCCTTTGTGAACCTGTCTTGTTATTCTGCAGACAGATCAATGGCGTGAAAGCATGACGTTATTGATCGCCCTTCCTCCTTCCTTTCTCACAGGCGCCAACATGCTTAACAGCCACCACATGCAGGCCAATGGTGATATGAACGGTGGCCACGGCAGTCAGACTTTAGTGTCTGCTGCCCACTGCAGCCCTCCCCCTCCATATAACCCTGACCCCAGCTTCGTCAGGTACCTCACCCTCCAATGACACTCCTTCTTTAACCCCTGTATAAGGTCAGCAGACAATCAGATGCACTTGTTGGGTTAGACATGAATGGGTGCCTTGTTTGTGCCAAAAACAGACACTTTGTTTGATCAAAAGTTCTCCCTTGCAGCAACATGTGACTAGATGGAAGTGTGTTATGCAGTCAGTTGGAGTGTAGCACAGCTGCTATGTAAACGCAAGTCACCCTTGACTAAGCCCCGCCCATTAGTTACTGTTGCTTTGTCTGTCAAGCTTCGGGTTATAGAATAGCACAAAAGGAGATAGCAATGATAATGGTGTCAGATACACTCATACTCTCAGCTGTGGACAGATGTGTGTCCTTCCTGTTTCCTCTCTGTATCTCTCTAATATAACCTCTACATGACAGCTAGTCGTTTCACTGTTGTACAGTCTCAATATTCCCACATAGTTGCAGACATTTGGGAATTTGGATGGTTGTTTCTTACTTATGAGCTCCCACTGTTTGAACCATTCATTCCCTGCAAAGTTCTTCGTATTGTTTTGCACCACCCACCACATTTTCAGATCCTGAGTATCAAACGCACCCAAATGCACAATGCTTTGGCATGTTGGCAAACGGAGAAAGCTTGACGGACCTGTTGTGCATAGCTACAGTCGCTAAGCCATGACTGGACAGTCAAAGTTCAGGGGAGGGTTTTAGTGAACGGTCGATTGCATCACAAATATGGCAGAGTAACCATGGACATGCAGTTCCAGACGCGTGGCTGCCACAGGTGTGTTGTGTAACCCCAAACCCCAAACTGTGTGTAAACGGTTACATCTACAACCATTCATACTGTCATTCTTTTTACAGCCACCAAACTCTTTGCCATGCACTATTAATTTTCTTTAAAAGAAATTTCCATTGTTTATTTTCTAAGTTCTATTTAATTTAAAACTTTTTTCATACTTTTCTAAGAATATGTGTCATTACCATAGGATTAATATTTTGCTTTTGCAATTTTAACAGTTTTGATACAGTTTTTGCTTTTTAGAATATTATGTTTATTGTACAGCTAAAGTGTACAGCTAACGTCGCTCATGATTACATTGTATGTTGCCAAACGAATAACATTTCATGTATTTATAATAAAGATTCTTCATCAAAGCAACAATTGCCTTATGAATCATTAATATAAATGCATGCTTATGGTTTCACTTCTACTAAATCTGTCAAGATGTATCGTTTTGGAACAGTTTAGGCTAAATCTTAAATCTAATTCATAATCATGCTGAATTAAAACAAACCAGGTGAATAAATGGTGATGGGGCTTAGCGACATGTGATATAAGTGACTGATGCTTCTTTCTGTTCTGCTCTGCCTATAACTATGTGACACACTGACGATCATCTTACAGTGTTCTCTGTTGTAGCAAACTCCACGTTGCACTTTAAATCACTGTGAATGAAGTTGTTTATTTAGCACTTCTATATTCATCTTTATAGTTATGCTCTAATGAGTCTAAGCAGCCTTGCTTCTCTCCCCATGCAGCTTTCTTACCAGTCTGGGCTGTCAGAACTTCATTGACTACTTCATCTCCCAAGGCCTGCAGACCATCTACCATCTCCAGACTCTCTCCATGGAGGTAACTCATGCACAACACAAGTCATGTTTGCGAGGTTTTGGGAGGATCTATTTGTAATAGATGGAAAGACATACATAAACAGAACACAGGCCTAAAACTGGACCAAGGGGCACACAAGTCATGTTAATGTATACACAAAAACAGGGCACCTAAATGTAAACCAGTGATAGCATTGGGTCAGGCAGAGGAAGGATCTATTTTGATTTTGATGTTTCTCACTCACCTTCTTTCCATCTTCCAGGATCTCGGTGCCCTGAAGATACCAGAGCAGTCCCGGTTAGCCATCTGGAGAGGTCTGCAGGACATGAAGCAAGGCACTGCTCTCCCTCTTCCTTCCTCTAACCATCACCATGACTACCACGGCCACAGCCACGGCCATGGCCAGCAGCTCATTCGCTCGAGCAGCAACATGGCTGCCACGGCAATGGCAGCTATTGGGGCCGCCGGCGGGGAACTCCAACGTCAGCGTGTTATGGAGGCTGTGCACTTCCGCGTCCGCCACACCATCACCATCCCCAACAGGCCAGGTGTGGTTGGGACATCAGGGATGGCGGCGGCGACTGATGAGTGGGCTGACTTTGGTTTTGACATGCCTGATTGCAAAGTGTCACGTAGCAAACACTCAATCAAAGAGGAATTCATGGATAGTGACATTCACTGAAGCATCTTGGGACTGTTTTGCCAATATTATCAGCACCAGGTTACAGAGCAATGCAGTGTAGATAGGTTTTTAAAGGTTTCTGTCACATTTAGAGAGGGATTTCTGAGAAAAAAGTACGTACCAAGTTAATGTGGGATAATAACGGTGTGACAGTAGCATTGTCAATGCAAACAAATACAAGATGACACTGAATAATGACTGATAGTGGATTGTGTTGATGGAGGACAATGTGAATTATCTCTATAAAACTGGATTTTTTTCTCTCATGGTGAGCACAAATTGTAGCAGCTGTACCCTGAACACTGTCACAGTTTATTACAGCTTTTGCAGTACATTAGCTGCATTTTGGTGATTCAACAGACGATGGTTAGAGGGGACGCAAACTTCATTCTCAGTTCACTTATTTATTGTTTTCCTTCCGTTGTACAAATGTATATATCTTGTAAATGTTTTGTACTAGGTAGTGTGGTTGTAAAGGGTTTAGATTCAAAGTCATGTATCTCCAGTTAAAACCAGATGTATACATTTGAATGTTAATCAAAATGTCAGCAAGCAACAAGTTATGTAACAGTTATGTACATTTTGAATGACCTATTGATAATTTAATGACTTATAGTTCAGCATGTCCTTTATTTTGTTGTAAAGGGGGACTTTGGTATTAACAGTGCGTATTCATGAACACGAGTAGATAATTAAGCTTTGCATCCTTTACGTTTGTCACAGTTGTAATTCTTGTACAGAATGCCAGCACAGGAATCAGTTGTGAAACTAAACAGCAGTATTAATATTGGGATTTAATCAGAACTGTAAATCATAAATTCAGTAAGATTCCCCGTTTATCTACATACTTGGCAGGACAGTAGCATTTTCTTCCTATATGTGTGTTTTTAAAACCCTTGCGGGGCGAGGTCCTCATGTATTGATTATAGCTGTGCAACTAGTAGGCTATGTGTCTCCATGGCAACTGTTTGTGGATATTAACATGTTTAATAGCAACATTCCAGTTTTCCTAGCATAATACAGTTTTAGTATCTGTGTCCAGATGATTTGTGAGTTAGTGGTTTCTTGACTTTGTTCTGTAACTCTAACTAACTTGGACCTTTTTGCAGCCATCAGTGTAGTCCTGGAATTAGGAAATCTATGTTTTCCATCAAGACTGTTTTGATGATGACCACAAAAGATCTATTGATCTGGCTTTAATGATCTTATTTGGTGTGTGTACACTTGCATGAGGACAGCAGCACATGAATGAAATTTCACTTGTGTGAAACACACACACACACACACACCTCCCTCCACTAGCCACCAACTGGTCGAAGAATGAGCACTTTAATGCTTTGAAAAGGAAAACAATTTAGAGTTATCTGTGCTTATGATCAGTATTATGCATTATCACAGTGTAAATACAGATTGTCATTTGTTTTAATATTCATTGTGAGCTTTTATTATCTGTTTTCAAAAATGGCTAAGAAATGTATCAGTGTAACTATTGATGTTCTCCAATGTTTATTCGTTTTTGATGTTAAGTACAGTGTTTACAGTGTCTTATAAACAATGGCTATTAAAACAACGCTGTCATTTTCTTTTTCTCTTATATGGACAATAGTTAAATTGTATCTTAAATGCAGCCTAAATCTAAAGCACATAATCTACGTTAAGAGTAAAAATCGATTATTGTATTTTAATAATCGATCGGGACGTGTGCTTTCATTGGCAGGACGTGTTCGGGGCTCTACTAGCTTTGTCTGCCGTAAATCGCGTCTGTGCGGAAACACTGACGTGTTCACAGCAGCAGTCTGCACGAGAGGAGGCTAGTGTAGCTAGCTAGGCAGAGCCGGGCAGTGACACAGCGGCCGCATCAGGTGAGAAGCGCTGTCATTCAGCATATTTACCATATATGGACACGAACAATGGACGAACACACTAAGTGAAATCGTTAAATACGTTTTTTAAAAGTTGTGTTATCAGCTAGTAGCCGTTCATACCACTAGCGAGGAGTGTGATTTCTAAATGGGCTAAGCTAACTGTGACTGTTGGCAACGCAGCGCCGTGTCTCCGGAAGTGAGTTGTCAAATTACTGCCTTGCGCGCTGGGACTTGTAGTTCCGTATTTCTTTGGTGGCCGTTTATCCCAATTGGGAAAGAAGCGCCAGAGACTACAAAGCTTTTATTTTGAGTTTTAAGGTTAAGCACTGTGGAATTCTGGGAAATTAAGTGTACATTCTTCATTACTCGACCGAATAGATTAACAGTGTCGGTACTAAAACTACATTACCCATACAGAGGTAATGTGGGCCAAAGAGCAAATTAGGCAGCTAGTGAGCAATTCTCGAGCTAACTCGTTAGTTAGCTGACATTGGCGACTTTATATCACGGAATGAACGCCTGTAACAGTTTCTTACATTAGCTGTGTCAATGCTAACTAAGCAGCGGCTACCCCCACTGTGCTAAAGCTGACCTGCTGTCTTATCACGAGATAGCTAGCTGTGCAGCTAACACTAGCAAATCGCGAACAATTCTTCGGGCAATTACGTTGATTGTGTAACGTCATGTATTAAATGTCGGTGTCGCCATATGTCTGACGTCAGGGTTAATGTAGCGCGACAGTTTTAGTGTTTCAATAAAGCAGTTGTTCCCCCGGTGGGTCTCCGTGTTCTCCTCCTTCGTGAGTATCGGTGTAATGTGTTCTCCCTGGTCTCTCAGATGGAATGAGATCCTCAGTCTGGACTCCATCATCTCTGCTCAGCTCAGTCTGAAGTGATGATCAATGAAGTCAATGGCGGAATTAGTTCAAAGTCCAATGTCACGGAAGTATCAGAAGCATATAGGCAAAAACGTAGAGCTCAAAGTTTAGCCTCGATCTTAATCAAAGCATGGAGGCCCAGTTATTAAATGTAAATGTTTCTATTTCAGAAGAGACCTTTTCCCCTTCTGCTCCAAACCAAAGCACAATCTGTTGTTTAAACATGTACTTGTCTTTCTGAAGCTTCTATACTGGACTCCCTCCTGACTGTAGCCATGATGTAATCCTGAGTGTAGTTTCTAATAAACAGAGCAGAGATGCAGGAGCTCATGTTTCAGATGTTACTCCAGCATGAGACGCCCGCCTGTCAGACAACTAAGTAGCTTCTCACATGAAAGACACTGTTGGTAACCATGTGTTTGTCTCTGCTGGCAGAATGTCAGAAGGGGACAGTGTCGGGGAGTCGATCCACGGGAAAACATCTGCGGTTGCTGGCTTTTTCACGCGGCTCGGACAGGTAAGACGCCATCGGGGCGTATTAATCCAACATTAAATGGTTGAATTCTCAGTATTTGTATGAGCGTTGTTGATCGGTCTTATCCCATCGTTAAACACACTTAAGACTGTTGTAATGTCACGTCACTGCCATTTTCTGTGTAAATATTTCGGGTGTGCTGGAATGTAACTGGACTGGTGTGACGTCACTCCCATTATCACAGTTTTCATCTGATAGTGTGTTCCAGTTCCAGAGTGCATATGGGTTACACACACACACAGAGGAGATGCTATCCAGCTGCTTTAACATTTAAAGCTGCAGTTAAATTACAACAGTCACAATATGTAGAGCAGCACAGCAGAGGATGATGCAGTGTGGTGCCGTTTGGTTTTAGTTTATATAATCATAGGGTGCATAGAGTGAAGTTCAACCAGCTGTGGTCCCATCACTGACGGTGTTTGTATAGATAGATACTAGAGTCGTTACATGTCCTCAAACTGAAAGTGAAACTGTTGTGGGTTATTTCTGGTTGTGTTCCTCTCAGTCTTTAACACTCATGGTGGCATTTTCTTTCCTGTGTGTTTTCTACAGATTTATCAGTCATGGCTGGACAAGTCCACACCGTTCTATGCAGTGCGGTGGGCATCGACTCTGCTACTTACTGCTTTATACATGATCAGAGTGTACATACTACAGGTAACAATATCTCTCTCTGAAAGTCTCATCTAATTCCATCAATACCCGGTGTGATCCCGGCTGTAACGTGTGCTTCTTTCTGCCTCTGTGTTCCAGGGTTGGTATATAGTAACATATGCTTTGGGAATCTACCATCTCAACCTCTTCATCGCTTTTCTATCGCCAAAAGTGGATCCGTCAATGCTTGACGAAGGCAAGTTACCTCCCCTCCCTCCCTCTCCTCAGTGTGTAGTGTAGTGACGTTGTGTACCTGGCAGTGGTTTGGTGGCGTGACGTTTCATATTAACCACTTCCTCTCTGTGTACAACCTGTCTGACACGCAGACGACGGTCCGTCCCTGCCTACCAAGCAGAATGAGGAGTTCCGCCCTTTCATCAGGAGGTTGCCTGAATTCAAATTCTGGTGAGAGCGACCGACTGAACAACCAAACGACCTCTGTGGTCAGAAGGCAGCGGTCGGAAGAGGCGCCATCGTTTTAGCATAAAACCAAAGATTGTGGCTGAATTCATTTAGTCTCTGTGACCTTATGTGGCCTTAGGACATCGGTGATGTCATCCCTATGACATAATGTCTAACTTTAGACTTTTGAAAACATGGCTTGATAAACCTGCCTTAGAACAGGAAGACATTGTTAGTTTCTACAGTTATAGCTTTTCTAGTGATTGTACATTGAGGTTGAAGTGTCAAAGCCACGTTTGTTCCTCTGGTGTGTGTGTGTGTGTGTTTACCTCCTCAGCCTCCACCTCATGTAAATCCAGTGCTCTCCTGTACATACATAGAAAGAGTGAAAAGAGGTTTTGCATCAGTCAACGTACAGCTTTTTTGGATTTGCCTGCTGTGTGAATCGACACACTGTGGCTCGTCTCTCAGCTACGTTGTGACGTGTGTGTGTAGTGTGTAGTGGTGTGTAGCCCTTTCTCTCCCTCGTGCTGTCTTAACTGAGGTTGTTGTTGTTTTCCTTGCATTCAGGCATTCAGCGACAAAAGGCATCGTCATCGCTATGATTTGCACATTCTTTGATGCCTTCAACGTGCCGGTGTTCTGGCCCATACTTGTAATGTACTTCATCATGCTCTTCTGCATCACCATGAAGAGGCAGATCAAGGTGAACACAAACGCACACACACACTGACTAATGCACCGCAGCATATTGCAAACACACACGCACGCACACACGCACAGGCAGCTGGACAACACACTCCGATACAACACCTCAGAAATAACATTGCATTGAATCTAGAGCTTTAACGTGTCTGTCTGATGTCATGCTACTGTTTCTAATTCTCCCTCCTTCTTCTCTCCATCTGCAGCATATGGTCAAGTACAGATACCTTCCATTCACACACGGGAAGAGGACGTACAAAGGCAAGGACGACACAGGGAAACCATTTGCTAGTTAAACCCCTCCCCCCTCCCCTTCCCCTCCCTCTCATGTTGAAGTTTCACAGTCACAGCTAGTGGGGGAGCGGCACGGGTCAGCGATTTGTCTTTTGATTTTGTAAAGGGGACAATAACAGGAGAAGTAGTTTTGGATCCACCGTCGGCAGGTTTGGATGCGGATGTGTGAGCGGCACGGATCAAATTAGCGTTGAGCGTTGCCTTTCTATTCTATCGTCGGGGGGGGGTTGGGTGGGATGTTTTTTTGAGGGTGGCGGTCCTGGCGTTGGGATGGACTGGGCGTTTTGTTCAGTAGTAGGTGAGACACAGTGCTGCCTTTTTGCCTTTTTTTAACCCCGCGGGGTGAGTATGAAGTCATCACACAGGAATCACACAGAGATTTGCAGTGTTCCTTTTGTTTCGATTCCAGTCTCACAAATCTGCCAACTTTTTGATGAATATATTGGTACCTGCTCGTTTCTAACAAGTTCTATAAATATATATATATTGATGAAAGTAAAGTAGTGTTAGCAGCCATGACTGATTAGTGATGTGAGATCTGAAGGAAAGGCGGGGGGGTCCCCAGCCAGTCGACCTCTGTGCCAGACGCAGACGCTTGGTTTGCTCATTAGTCACATTTCACTTGAATATTATGCATTCATGATGCACATGAACCCTTCAAAACTCTCAGATTAAACAAAAACAACTAAAAACTAACTTTACGTTTTGATTGTTCAGCTTGAATTGGCTCATAATGCGAGCGTGTGGGTGTGTGTCTCGATCCCCAACAACACATCACTGGATGCATAATTCAAGTTTAGTGTCACTAACCCTGATTCATTTAGTCTCTGCAGCCCATAGTCCTGCTTTATATCACTTCTGTTTCTGCGCTTTGTATAGTTTAACAGATGAGTTCATGTGTTACCAACCAAATTCTCTTCATTTAAAAAGGGCAAAGTCAACAACTGATTAGATTGTTTATCCACAGATTTGTTAACACCGCTCTGTAACGTAAACAGTATTCATAAACTCGACTCATCAAGAAACCTGAGATAATTTGTGGAGACGTGTATTTATTTCACTGAAGCCATTGGGTTCCATTGGGTTCATGTAGTCTAGCTGTTGTACTCCTTGATATTCTGTGTTTACTTCTGGTAAATATAGTCATTCCAAGCAAAAACGTTGTTCTCTTTCTTTCTTTTGCAGAAGAAACATAAGAGCTTTTATTAAAACAAATGGATGAAGTGGGTGACGATCACACTTTTGACTTTTTCTGTAACCCTGTAAGCTTTTTTGTTTGTTGTTTCTTATTGGTTTGGATCACCATGCTGGGATCTTTTGTCATTACTAAACGTTTGATCAGCACTGTAGTGAGGGATCGGAAAGTTTCCTGTAAAAAGTTCCATTGTTTCAAAAGGGTTGCCTGGAGGATTTGTACATATATATATATTTTAAAATATGAAATTGTTTTGAGATTATTTTTATTTGTATTTTTTCTTCCAACCACCACATACTGTTTCCAAGTGTTCCAATCCCTGTCAGTTGAAATTGAAGTTGATTAAGCAGAACTGGTTAATTGGGTTCTAGAATTGATTAATTAAAATATGTTTCTCATTGATTGCATGTTATTGTTTTCTTGTGCTACAGTTATAAACAAAAAACTTGATTTTAATAACTTAAGTGTAATTTTTCACTCCAAATGCTATTAAAGAGGCTGTGTCCCTTCAAACGACGTGGACGTGTGTGAACTTTGTGGCTTTTATGGGGCGAGGCAACACTGAAATAAGTACAAATACACTTTACATCAATATTGTCATCAAATAAGTGATGCAGTATCAGAATTATAATATTTTAAGGGGAGATTGCACAGATTTTAAATACCTGTTAAATTCCCTTAGTGGTCATGGGGAACACGGCCTGTGGGGGGCGCTGTGCAGAGACTGATTCATACGACATCACAAGGTCAAGGGCAAAGCATCCAAAGGCAAACAAACAACCAAAAAAATGGAAGGTAATGAGACGCACTACGAGAGACTTTCTGAAAAAATTGCATTTTTTCACTCAGCATGCCCAGTGGTGGTACTGCAGATCAGTGTGGGTTTCTTTTGGCACATTTAAGCCCTAGACAGCTTTCGAAAAAGACGCTTAAATCGCAGTAAAATGGCAAATACTAAAAGTTGCATCTCACATTTGTCTTTGTATCATGGAATTCACTCAGGACCCAAATAAACCCGGCTCTCCAGTCGTGCTCGTTGCATCCTGCCTGCTCACCACAGGAGGTCTGGGTCAGAGCAGCGGTTAAGATTCCCTTTGCATAATCATTTGTAAATTCTCTCCTAACCATTTATAGCTACAGTATGGTCACGACATCTCAGGCCACTGGCATGGAAATGACCCTGATGGGTGTGTCATCACTTCACTTATTAAAAGAGGAAGAAGGGATTTCACATTGTTGTAAAGGGTAACTATGGCGATGCAATTCTTCCTGGCTTGTGTGTACCTGCTGCAGCACTTTGTGCCTGTGTGGCCTCAGTGTTCCGTTCCGGCCTCAGAGTTTAAGCTGCAGGGAGACTTTCTGATAGGTGGACTGTTCAACGTCCATCAAGCCAGCCCGTCTTTTGTTCACGACCGTCCAGAGGCCATCGACTGCTCAAGGTGAGTTTGATGTACGATCATCCTCGTTCAGTTTAAGGTGACAGCAGATCAAGCACACTAAACTTCAATCTACACCACTCAACAATTCAAAAATGAAAATCAAGTTTAAACAATTCATGTCAAAAATGTCCAGATTTAAACCTTCAATTTGGACTCCAAAATGTTACAAGTACGATTCAACCGTCTCGGCAGATATCGACATGCAACATAAAGCACAACTATTGTAAAGAAACAGCAGCTATAAACCATCAATGGTCTCCTCTGCCCACAGTCAAGACTTCATTCTGCCCAGCTATCGGATGTTCCAGGTGCTGAGATTCTCCGTGGAGGAGATCAACAACTCCACCGGCCTGCTGCCCAACGTGACGCTGGGCTACGACGTATTCGACCACTGCTCCGACACCCTGAACTTCCCGGGCATCCTGAGGCTTATCTCAGTGAACGGCTCCATCCAGCCGTGGAAGCAACAGCACGAGCACCGGTCCAAAGTGGTGGCGGTGGTGGGGCCGTTTGGAAGCACCGAGACCCTCACAGTGGCTTCGCTGTTCATGAGGAGTTACATCCCCATGGTACAGGGATTCTTTAGTAACACACAGGGGGAACATTTGTGGTTTTTGGTGATATTTGGTGTGACTCAAATGCAGTTTTAATACAGAAAAGTAGTCAAAGAGTGCAAGATCTCAAAGTCCAAGAGGCTTTTGTTGTTTACCCGAACACAAACTTCTTCTGTAAATGCTAAATCCTTCCTTATCTCTCCCATGACAGGTCAACTATGGATCGTCCAGTTCCATCTTCTCAAAGAAATCCAGATTTCCGTCTTTCTTGCGAACGGTCCACACCAACAAAGACATCATACAAGTGATCGTGAACATCATCCGACATTTCCACTGGCGCTGGGTTGCTTTCCTGAGCAGCGACGACGATTACAGCAAAGACGGCCTGGAGCTGTTCATAAAAATGATCAAGGACACAGAGATCTGCTTGGCCTACAGGGAAGTGCTGAAGGAAGGCACGGATTACTCCCTGATGTTCAAGCAGATAGAGTCGCAGAGGATCCCCATCATCGTCGTCTTCACGCCGAAGAGGTACGCTGAGACGCTTATTGAGGCGGCAGTGCGGCTCAACGTCACGGACAAGGTGTGGATAGCAGGAGACACCTGGGCCCTGAACCAGAAGCTCCCTAAGATGAAAGGAGTCAGGAACATCGGCACAGTGTTCGGCGTCTCTGAACCGGTGACGGTCATTCCTGGTTTCAACGCTTTCATCTACTCCTCCAAAAAGCAGAAGTCTTGTGACAATGCAGAAGGCGAGACGTTCTGTAATCAGGTATGTAACTGCAGCAGCCTGAATCCAGAGGACGTCATCAGAGAGGATCCCTCGTACTCTTTCGCCATTTACACGGCCGCATACGCCATCGCTCACGCCTTACACCACGTCTTACAGTGTGACCACGGCCATTGTGATAAAAAGATTATAGCGTACCCCAACATGGTGAGTACACAACTGACTTTTGACCCTTTATGCTCCTGACAAAACAAACAATGTCTCAAATCAATGTTTACAGATGTGTGGGCTCAGGGTTGTGGTTGGGGTCACCGGTATAGAGGAAAGATCTCGTAGGCCAAACTTTAAAACTACAGTATTAGCCATATTTAAACAAAATCAAAAATGACACCTGACCTTTCAGTGTCACATGATCAATCAATCAACTGACCAATCACACCCCTGCTGCCAGACCACTACCTGTATCTGTTGAAGACACATTTAGACTAAGACTAGTTGGTACGGCACTGAATCAGTCTGATCTCAACACCTGCGAGGCACCGGGCTCCTCCAGGGTAAACATACATGTAGCTCCTCCCCCTTTGCAGAATACTACACTTAACAAATACTGAAATCTTTGTCCTCCAGATTCTGACAGCACTGAAGGACTCCAACTTTACACTTTTAGACCGGCTCATTCAGTTCGATGAGAGCGGTGACCGCAAGTACGGATCCTACGCTGTAAACATCTGGACGGAGAGCGGCGAAGCAGAGAGGGTCGGCTCTTACGAAACTCACCCATCGGCCCATTTCTACATCAACAACAGCCAGATTGTGTGGCACAAGGGCAAAGTGAGCAGTTTCTCCTCATCTACTTTATGAGTCATTAACAGGGGAAATGTGGCTGTTTACATTTTCACAAAACCTTTTTCAGCTTCTTCCACGGCCCTCAGATGTTCTGCACTTTAACTTCCTTTACTCCTTATGTCTGTCACAGGTGCCGATCTCACGCTGTTCCCCTGAATGTGATGTGGGATTCGCCAAAAGGCAAGATGGGATCCACATGTGCTGCTTCACTTGTGAGGTCTGTCCAAGGGAAACGTACGTCAACAGCACAGGTACATGATCCTGACCCACATGCTCCCATTCCTGCAGAGAAAAACTCACCTACATGTCACGCAAACAGCCTCTGCGTCCTTCAAAGATGCGTGGCATGCAATGATGCAGCTCAAGGCGGATGAAACTGAGCCACGTAAGCACTTTAACTTAACGCTGACGCTGCTCCTCTCTCCTGTAACACAGACGATCCCTACCACTGTTTCAAATGCAAGGAGGCGGAGTGGGCGGCGGAAGGAAGCACCTCGTGCAGCCTGAGGGTGGTGGAGTACGTCCCCTTCACCGACAGCTCGGCCATAACGATCATGGCCGCGTCCTGGCTCCTGGTCGGCCTCTCTGTGGCCACGATCGTCCTCTTTGCCGTCAAGTACGACACGCCCGTGGTGAAATCCGCAGGGGGCCCCATGTGCTTCCTCATTTTGGGCTGCCTGAGTCTGTGCAGCATCAGCATCTTCTTCTACTTTGGCAAGCCCACCCCCTCCTACTGTATCTTGCGTTACCTGCCGTTTCTGTTGTTCTACACTCCCTGCCTGGCCTCCTTTGTCGTGCGCTCTTTTCAAATCGTTTGCGTTTTCAAAATGGCTGCCAAGTTCCCCCGGCTCTACGCTTGGTGGATGAAGTATCACGGACAGTGGCTCGTCATCACGGTGGCGTTTGTTGCTCAGGCCCTGCTGCTTTTCATTGGCTACACCTACGGACCCCCTAAGCCCTTCAATGAAACATTCTGGTACCCTGATAAGATCATACTGGGCTGTAAGATGGGTCATTTAGAAGCGTCCTCTGGTTCGCTGGTTCTGTTGGCGTCGCTATGCGCCCTTTGCTTCATCTTCTCCTACATGGGGAAAGATCTCCCCAAAAACTACAACGAGGCCAAATCCATCACCTTCTGCCTGCTGCTGCTGATCCTCACCTGGATCGTCTTTGCCACAGAATACACACTTTACCACGGCAAGTACATCCAAACACTCAACGCTCTGGCGGTGCTGTGCAGCCTCTACTGGTTCCTGATGTGGTACTTCCTCCCAAAATGTTACATCATCATCTTCCAGCCTCACAAAAACACACAGCAGTACTTCCAAGGTCTCATTCAGAATTACACCAAAACCATCAGCAACTAGAGACGCATACTTCCATCATTCAGCTTTGGCTGCCACAGCAACAGAAGTAATATAGATGTAAAACTGATTATTACAGCGCCACCATCAGGCCAAGCTGCATCAAAACTGATTGCATTGTCTCTATGTAACACACTGGTGAGGAAACATTAAAAAGATCAAAAGCAGTAAGAGGTAAAACATAAAAACAGAGGGATGTTTGAGTTCAGAGATAGATTGAAATATTGATAGATAGATTTTGTCTAAACTTTAATACTTTTTCTGGAGAGTTTAGTGCTTTAGCTTTTTATTTCCGTGTGTTTACTGCTGTATAAAGTTACCTGACTGCTGTATAGTGCTGAATAGTTACACGTTGGCCTCCCGTAGGCTTGTTGAGTGAGTCAATAAAGACGTAACTGTCAAGGAACGCGCCTGTTTGTTTTTCCAATTTTGTCCACGTGAGGGCGCCATTTCCCTGTCTGCTTCCTCTCCTCAATATACGAGTTTACTGCAAGCAGAAGTGTTTGTTCGCTTTGCTGGAACTGAAGTTACCATCCAAGATTTGAGTTTTTTTTATTTTGAATCAAACTTATTTTGAGATAAAGAAATCAAATGTGAGTTTACACGTGACAACCTGACAAGGAACTATTCAGATATCTATACTGGATTTGTTTATTGGCACCACAGGTTAGGTGTGCGTGTGTGCGTGCGTGTGTGTGTGTGTGTGTGTGTGTGTGTGTGTGTGTGTGTGTGTGTGTGTGTGTGTGTGTGTGTGTGTGTGTGTGTGTGTGTGTGTGTGTGTGTGTAAATATTCCCCCACCTCTGCTGTAATTCCTTGTCCCTGCAGTGTCAGGTGCACTCTGCAGCCTTTGTGTCTCTGTGGCAGCTTGACTTTATGCTGATAATCCACTTGGCTGCAGACTCTCTCACTCTTTCTCTCTGCACTGACACTTTCTTCTCCATTTGAAAAGCGAAAGTTTCAAACTGCGGCGCCCCCGCGTAGCCGAGCGGAAAGGCCCTGATCCTGCGGGGGGCATGTGGCCATTCCTCAGGGTAAATTGCCATTTTGTTGCGCGCTATTCAGCCTCCTGGCGGGGTGGAAGAGGAGGACGGACCGTGAAAGTAGGAACGAATCGGTAATGGAGCCACTTAGCGGCATATGGCGCGTCTGCAGAGCTGAACAGCGACACCAACAAATTGACAATTTCATACCAATTTCAGAGTTACACTCGCCACACACGATGTTTCAGCCTGGGTTTCAACGTTTTCATGCAGTTGTTGGGCCCGTTTCACTGTTAATCTCTAAGGATTCAGATTTGAATAATTTATTGGCTAACGCAAATTACATCTCTTGTCAAAATAAACATGATTCCCAAGTAATTCATAACTTTTAACAACATTTTCAGTGGCGAGTCCTGCACGTGACACTATTTATTTATTTATTTCATAGAGTAAAATGTTCTTTTAAAGACACTTCTGCCATCTAAGTGCTTCTCTGTGCTGAGTGGACACAAATTTGTGTTTTACAAAATATGGAGCGAGGAAAATCGCAGGAACGCCCCGCGGCTTTTGACTTGTACCTTCCAATGTTCCACTTGGGCCGCAGATAAAAGGAGGAACCCTGGGAAACCCGACTGGTCCCGCACACTCACGCACTAACAAAACGCAGTTAAGTGGCTGCTGCCAGGTTTGGTGCCATATGGGCTTCACTCCTACAATGTTCCTCTTAATCTAGAGACCATCACTCCTGCACTGCAGTCTGTATAGCTTCATCACTCCTCTTCATCATCTACACATCAACCCCATCACCCTCAGTGAGCCTATGATCCGGGTGCTTTGGTCTCAAACGCCACTAAATGAAGTAGAAACTGCAGATGATTAACAGGTTAAACTGTATATCACCTACTGAATCCATGTTTGAGTGAACTTAAATGCCTTTACATCACATGACTGTCAGTGCAGCCCGTCTGCCTCAGCTCAGACAATACAGAGGAGTTAATTTTTACTCCGTTTCATTCTCTCCATTCTCTCAAACTGTAGGTTTAGGTCTGCAGAGGCGTTTAGGGCCGCAGATCAGCTCATTAGTCAGAGATCCAGCCAACCAAACACACTTTACTCATCCAACCAAACGCCGTTAGGAACAATAAGGACGAGTATAGACTAGAAGTCATCTTAATACGCTGATATGATCTTTAGAAGTGATCGATCTCCCATCAGAGCCTGACTCGGTGACTCGGTGACTGCATGGTGTTTACGCGCGGATACAGACGATGCGCCAAGAAAGTTACACGGGTTGATTCTCATTTAAATCTGCTTCAAGTGCTCCAGAGTAAATGGCAGATGTTTTGCAATTCAAGGCGCATCAATGGCCGCATGCGCTTTAGTGTTTAACAATGGCGCGCCTCCTTTGTTCGGCCCTTGTGTCTTTCACTTCAGAGCTGCACAAAGGCTTCATCCTCCAGCGAGTTATAAAGTTACTTTCCAGTCAGTTCATTTCGGCCCTTGAGAAAACCTTCAGCGATGTTAATGTGCACCTCTGCCCCTTTCAGCCTCTTTCAGCCGCTCACCCCGGCACACACACGCAAACAGCCCCATTGTGTCCCCGCACCAAAGCCTCAGCTCTTTAAATAACCCGAGCTCCAGTCTATAGACATTCATGATAGCCGATTCTATTTGATGTTCGATCAGAGCTTCGTCGCGTGGCCTTGCAGCAGCGCGGCCTGCTTATGTCATATTTCTCCAGTTTCTCCACCTGCAGTGTGTGTACCTGCTCCTCTGGACTGCGGCGCTGCTGCGGCGCACAAAGAGCGGACCGGTCACGCAGCGCTGCCAGGATCTGTGAATGGAAGGCGGTTCATCGATTTGCTCCGCTCAAGACGCCGCATGCGTGATGGTCTGCATTTGTAATCAGAGGGTGGATCCCTCAGTGGCCACAGACACACCTGCACAAGCCCAGGATGACACCCAAGATGACTCCCTGATGGTGTTTCTACGATTCCACTTATTTACACACATGAGGGCAGAAAATCTGAATTAACGTAATCGTATATTCAACAGCTCCACTCACAACATTAACCGTTAAGTGGAACAAAAACAACATTACCTGCTTCCATTGATAACATGGGCCATATTAGAATACTATTCATATTTAAAATGGGACAAATGTGGAAAAATACTGCACTATTGTTGTTGTTGTTGTTGTCATTAGTATCCTTTTTGGTGTATTTCTAGAGTTTCAGATTCTCCTCCTCTTCCTCTCCAATAAGCTCCACTGGCTCCTCTCTGTGTCCATTGGCTTGCTAATGCATCTTAGTTTCCCTTCAGGAAGAAAATAGTTTATTGCAGTAATTGCGTAATTGCTTCACTAATTGTTGTTAACAAGTTCCCCAATAGTCCAATTATTACCGGCGCTTTGTCCGCTCCCCTACGGCCCAGCATCCATGACAAAGGCCCGTTAGGTTAATGAATGACCCGAGGCTGCAGTACACACACACACACACACACACACACACACACACACACACACACACACACACACACACACACACACACACACACACACACACACACACACACACACACACACACACACACACACACACACACACACACACACACACACACACACACACACACACACACACACACACACACACACACACACACGGCACTGTCATTATTAGGTCCAATTGAGACACAAGTTTCTCTTTCTTATGAACACTTGAGGACCCGGAGACAAGTACAGGAGAGACACTCTGAAAGGCTGCAGGCCGCCATGTTTACAAGCCTGCAGACGTCTGCATCCAAACACAAACGCTCCTGTTTTATTGTACCAGAGGACCAACACTAAGCAACACTAATTGAAATTATAGCGCGTAATCAGCGTTGCGCTCTTCCCCCTGTGGCCCGGCGCGGTCTTGTGTCAAAGCCGAGCGTGAAACTGCGGACAAAGCGGCGCGCAGAGCGGACAAAGCGGCGCGCAGAGAGGCGCGCACACCGCCGCTACCTACATCAGGGCCGATTTCATAGCGATTAAACGCTTCAGAATGGAGCGACAGAATTGTTGCACGCAATGTTTCGGTGCATTTTACGCAATTAGCCTCTGCAAGTCTCCAAGCACGAGCTGCCTGCACGCACAGGTGACTGGCTGACTGACTGACAAACACAAACACGCAACACTTCCGCCACTGAGCAAGTTAATATACGTTACAAGGTAGAATCACAGAGTTTTCAGATGTTAAATGAAGCAGATTGCTCAGGTCTCAGATTCATCTCGTCCCTGCAGCCTGGATGCATCAGACCACTTGACTCTGGAGAGGAGAGATGTGCTCAAAACACACACAAACAAAAGATCAATGGCTCTGCCTGCAGACTGATGCATGGAGAGACCCCCCCCCCCTCATCCGGGTCCACTATTGTCATTGTTACGCATTGAAGACTTGGAGGGAAAACTTTTCTCAGCCAACAACGAGTTTCCAAAACTCAAAATCCAGCGATGAGTCAAACAAGCCACATGCATATTCACTACACCCCCACCACACACACCTATACAGGCTTCACTCAGTTAATTTTTATTTAACAAAACAAAAATGTTGTTGTGCAATCAGTCTAATCATCAACAGACATTATTACGTTTAGTAATTATTACTCTTTCAAATTGCACTAATTCTAAGTGACATCAGAAAATGTAACTTGTTGAGTGACATGCTGAGGTGGAATCATCTTGTGGAAATCAGGCCTTTGCTTCCTAAAGCAGTCATGCTCTGGCTCTATTGTTATAGGGACGTGTAAGTGGCTTTAATTCATTTTTAAATTAAACATCAGAATTAAGTGGAGATTTTGTCGTTTTGATCATTGTTATTGCAGTTTATTTATTAATCAAGTTAAGTGATATTGAATGAGGAATCCCAAATCAGGTGATTTAACTGAATGTTGATTGATTTGAGAAACAATGTCCTCTCCACCTGTTGAGCTTTTATTTTGAAATCGATACCCAAACGTGTTTCTACGGTCACAGTTTACACATGTAGTTATTTCCAGCTGGTGCTTGTTTGTGAGCTGCAGTTAGAGCCTATAGAGTCCATACATTGTTTGTGCTGGTGCGACTTTCCCAAGCCTGCGACCCTTTCAGGACGCAGTGTGGAGAATCGGGGGGCGAGGGTCCGGGCACAGGGGGCGGCCCGCGATTCTCCTCGGTGCCTCACTGCAGCGCCTCACTGCAGCGCCTGGTGAAGACAAAACCTGGGGACTCACAATGGCCGAAGAATACAAAGGTGTTCACTATTTTACACAAACTCTTGGTGCTTTTCTCTTCTACGTGTTTGGTGTTTGTTGTGTGTAAACAAACAGACCTGCTGAGCTGCTCTGTGCTGCTCTGTGCTGCCCTATGCTGTTCAGTTCTGATCTGTGCAGCCGGTGGCGAGTTTTTCACCTCACGGAGCGACCAGAAAATCGAGATGTTGTGTGGACACGCAGGAATTATCACGGTGCTGCCTTCAAGTGCACTCCGTGAAACGCAGATATAAAAGATTCAAAGCGCCTCTAACAGCGCATCTCACAGCACCCCGAGGCCCATTATGGTGCCGATTTCTACGCTCCTCTTTAACTTCTTTTGCCCCACACGTTGTCTCTTGTATTTGCACTTAACTCAGCCATTACGCGCTACATTCTGCAATTACATTTATTGTGTGTTTGTGTGTTGCATTTGGTTCATATAATCCCACATATTAAATCACTACACCATCACATTTTAGCAACCGGGATCCCCAGGAACAATATCTTCATTTCTTTCCTCTTTGTTCTTCAATCAAAATTAGCTAAATAAAAAATTCTCCACATGATAGTAACTTTACTGTGACTATACTGTGGTAGATTTGTCTTTGGTGGTGGGTGTGAGTCTGTGGGTGCTGCTGGAGGCGGGCGGGACCAGTTTGGCATTGAGATGGTAAGTGGGTGTCCCTGTATAAAAGCCACTGGGGGGGTCAGGACTCCTCCAGTCTAGCGCCAGAGCAGAAAGGAGATAAACCTCAGTAAGGGAACCAGAACAACACAGGACTACGACACAGAATGGTGGCGTCAGAGTGCGCAGTGAAGTCCAAAAGCAGCACCGGAAATAAGGTGCGTGTGGAAGAACGGCAGAGCAGCACTTGAGGAAGAGCACAGGATGAGAGCCACAGTGTTTAAAGGTGTGACCTCTTTTTCTCTGCAGGTGTCCAAACCCCTGATGGAGAAGAAGCGCAGGGCTCGCATCAACAAGTGTCTGGAGCAGCTAAAGACGCTCCTGGAGAGCTACTACGCCAACAGCGTGAGTGTGGATCAGCGGTTACACACATTCTCACCTACACTCTACATGTCTGCTGATGGTTAAATGTGAAATTCTGCGTTTTCTTCACTCAGATTCGAAAGAGGAAACTGGAGAAAGCAGACATATTGGAGCTCACCGTGAAGCACCTGAGGAACCTCCAGAGCATCCAGAGCGGTGAGTTGGAGCCTCATGATTAAGCATCCGGGCCTCCCGTGTGTGTGCACAGTGTTTCTCATCTTCTGGTTTCCTTCCTCCTGTCACCAGCCGCCGCAGCTGCTCCGGAGCTTTCTGAATACCAGATGGGCTTCCGTAACTGCCTGGCAAACGTCAATCGGTACCTGCTGATGGCGGACAACCTGAACGCGAGCGACCGCTGGATGTTATCGCAGCTCTCCGGTAAACTCCGCTGCTCTCGGGGTCCGGCGGAGGCGTGCAGCCCCGCGGACAGCACCATGGACAGCTCCCCCAGGCCCAGACTCGAGCCGGCCTCAGCGGCACCTGAGGACCACAGAGCGGCCCAGAGCAGCTCCATCACACTCCAGCCTCCACCCAGCGAGGCAGAGCTGTCCTCTGCACTCACACACACACCTACACGCACACACACACGCCTCATCCCGGCGCCCACAAGACACAGCCGAGAACAAACGCCCACTGGCAAGAAGTTCCCCTCCGCCATCAGCCACAGGAGCGAGGAGCGGAGCCTCCAGCAGGACATGTGGAGGCCCTGGTAGAGCTGTGAGACTCAGGGCCTCGAATGAACTTTGGACTTGCACTGTTTTGTATTTAGACACTGTTATTGCTGCATAAATGTATTTTATTTTCTTAATAAAACGGATGAATAAAGGAACGTGTCTTGTTTATCAGAGTGGATACAGATCAATCAAAGGAATGGAGTCTGAAACCAAATGTAAAAGTTCACATTATTATCATCCACACTAATAAAAGACCATTAAAAAATAATTCAAATTATTTAACTATACCTGCGAAATTTCAATCATTTAGCTCAGATCAACGTTTTGCAATAAAACTCGACACACACCTGCTGAGCTGCAGTCAGATCAGTCAGATCGATTAGTTGAATAGTTCTAATATAAATAGTCCATCATTGTTTACATGGAGGCAATAAGCGGGGCTGAAAATCTGTCCAGCAATGTCTCATGGGTTTATAATATATGATATATATTAATGATATAATGGGACATCAAAATATGAGGCTCGATTTTGGCAGTTATAAAATGTGACGTAACCTGGTTTTAAAGTTCTACACGAGCTATTTGTGTAACATAATATTAGCTTCTATTGTGCATTCCCAAACATCAATCAAACTGATGTTGAATTGATATCACATAAACGTAAAAAAGACTTTTGTGTAACATAACGCTTGATTGATGAGCTTGCAAAAGAAATATAACTAATAAAAATAATGTTCAACACAATACTGCTTTTCCGTTTTTACAAGTTTCAAGTTTTTACAACCTACGCACTGACTACACAGCAGAGGAAAGTTTATTTTAAAATTCTCTTTTTAATAACATCTATCTATCTAAAGTTGCGCCAGATTTCACAGATTTATTGTAACACTATTCAGTTCGTCACTCCGCGTTTCTCCTTTTCATGATTCTGCAGTGATTTCCTGCCTCACAGGGAACATCAGAGGGTGTGAGGGGGGTGAGGGGTGCTGGTGGTTGACAGCCCCCCTGTCATTTCTTCCATTATCCTCTGGTTTTACGCATAAGTACCGAAACAGTGGCGCGCAAATTAGATTCTTGTAGGACAGCGGCACAATTTTCTGCTGCTAATTACGCGCCACGCTCTCATGCACGTCCCCCCACCCCACACACACACGGGACCCCCAGAGGGTCTCTATACCTGAACTAGACTGGGATCTGCTGCCTTAGTGACACGCTGCAGGATCCAGAAGATTCCATTACAGGAATAGGAATAGGATCTTAGTTACTAAAATATATAACTGACCAACAACACCTGATCCGACAAACACTGCTGTTTACTGGAGCTGAAGGTTTCACTGCTGCTAAATGAGCAAACAGGTTCAGTCATCATCTTCATCATCAGAGCGAAATCAAACTAAAAGGCCTTCTTCATATATTTGGGGGGATTTGGTTAACTTGGCTATAAACCAGCATCAGCCTCTAAACAGCAGAGCAGCTTGTGGCCTGCAGCTTCTTCCGCTGCTGTGTGAGTGTTTGGCAGCACATCGGTGTCATAAAGCCCCGCCGCTCTGTGCAGAGGATGGCACCTCACAGCGAGGAGAATCGCTGGAACGCCCCCGGCTCTTTCACACGGTGCAGGGATGCTGAAAGGCGCTGCTGCCCCACGGAAGAAGAAGAAGAATATGAAGGAGGGCCAAAGAAACAACAACAACAACAACATTCTGCCCGGTTCAAGGTTCTGGCAGCAAAGTAAAATGAGCAGCAGCCTTACTCACTCACACACACACACACACACACACACACACACACACTCCCCCATCCCCCCTCAGACTGAGTATTTGTTCTTCCAGCTTTTCTCTTCGGGGCCTGATCAGCTCATAAACCTGCAGCCTCACTAAATCTCTGCCCTCAAAGTCAAAGCTGCTCTTTTGATGAGACCGACCAGAGGCCACGACACAAGGAAAGTTTGTTTTATCCAATAAAGGAAGAGGCCACGTGACTTCCACACTGAATGCAGTTCAACTTTTTTCCAACAGTTTCTATGAACTCTTCCCAGTATTGTTTAACTATCCTACTTTAGTTCGCCACCATAATAGCGACGCGTATTAGAGCTGCGAGCCGAAGGCGGGGAGGGAATTCGGGATTTGCATGAGAGTGGAGCCAGTCAAGCAAGAGAAGAAGAGAAGACGTGGATGAAGTGCGCTCCAGAGCTTCCAGAGCCTCCAGAGCGCCCTGAGCCTCTGCTCTTTTAGCTGCTGAGTCTGGTTCAACACAAGTTTATACTGGAGATGTTAAGGATGTTTTTGTATACAGTCACCAGGCATTACGTGATTTTATAGACTGATACAACACGAATGTGCCTCAGCCGGAGCTTCATAATAGAGCGTGAACTCTTTACAATAGAGCCCTGGTCTTTGGTTGCTGTCTGTCTCCTGTTGGACCTCCAGCACACCGTGGAATCACCTTTGAGCTCAGAGAAAGGACCGTGTCCGGGCGCACTGCTGCGGCTATAACGCGGGACAAAACGCTGGTTTCTACACTTTTTAAGCAAAACAAAGCAGCACGCAGCGCAGAGTCAGTCAGCGGTCGGACACACACACACACACACACACACACACACACCTGATTCATGAAGCTCATACATTCCTCTATAATTCCAATATATCAACCACACAAACAACTAAAAGGGACCGGTAACATCAGTTAAATATGGATAAAAAAAATAAGATTGAATAAACAGAATAAAATGTAATTAAAAATACGTTAAAAATGATAAGCAAGATGCACTCGTTACATTTATGCTCGATCTCCCGTAAAAGCTAAAAGTTAGATTGCCTATTTTGTACGGATTTCGCCATTTAGTTGTAAGTAACGTAAAGAAAGAAAAAAAAACACAACCTAGCAGAGGATGGTTTCGATCCATCGACCTCTGGGTTATGGGCCCAGCACGCTTCCGCTGCGCCACTCTGCTTGTGGTGAACACAACGGGAAACGCAGCGGTTATAAACAGCCACACTGTCGTGCTACACCGTGTTAGCTGACACATACTAGCAAACATGCTAGCTAAACAAACTCCATATTTGCACCAAATGTTTGAAGGCTTCGGTGCCGCTTTAGCGCAACTTCAGCGCAACGTTTAAAACAACCGAGTGTGTCAAGATGTCAACGTTTAAGGGAGCACAAGGGAAACATATTCAAACGAAGCTAAGCTAGTTACAACCACAGTTCAACAAATCTACAATGAAGTTCATAGCTGTGTGCCTGTGTGTGTGTGTGTGTGATATCTGTGCTCATCTGTGAGGTTTGCTATTAAGTTCAGTCACCTGTGAGTTTATGCGACGTTACTCACCTATTCACACGCGTCGGTCACAAGTCTCTCGTTCGAATTTACCGGTCCACCTTAAAATGGGCAAAAGGGCGCCACTAGAGGGCACTGTTTATACACGCTCAACCCGACCGAACACGAAATGGAGGCAAGCAGACGAAATACACAAATCTATCTATCTATCTATCTATCTATCTATCTATCTATCTATCTATCTATCTATCTATCTATCTATCTATCTATCTTTCTATCTATCTATCTATCTATCTATCTATCTATCTATCTATTTATCTATCTATCTATGTGCCAAGACTACGTACGAGGAGAAATTGTACCAAATAATGCATATGAAGCAAAACTATGAGGAAAAAAGACTCCAGTTTTTTGATCTTGTGAGTTTAATTCATTGTATCTTTTTAAACAAAGTCATCATCTGAACAAGAAAATCATAACATTTAACATCATTCATATTTGAGTCAATAAATGAATTTGAATATGTTACAAAATGATATTTTAATAATGTAAACACAACATCTTCCAAAAGGTCTATGAAATAGCAAACTTTGACAAGGGAATATGATTTATGCTCCCAAACAAAGATAAATTGAGGCTGTGAGAGTGAGGTGCACTAGTACATGAGCATCACAACCAAACAGATGACAGTGGATGAGATCCAATGAAAAGCCACACACGTGCAACTTCATTACTTGGATAGTAATAGCAAATACATGTTTACTTATAAGGCTATCAAGGGGGTATCCTCATATCATAATTCTTCTTGTCAACACACTTTATATTTAATTTCTTGGCAAACATTCCCCAAATTTGTGCAAATCCGTTTTAAGTTACAGTCCTCCATCTTGCTTTTACAGCTCATTTGTGTCAATGTCAGTAAATTGTGTTGTGAAGCTTTAAGTGAAACACAAGAGGATCTGATTCTAAGTCTTGATGGTCAAAGTACATTTTGGGAAATAAGGGTAACTAAGTGAGAATTTAAGGGGCACTAAACTGATAATCTAGTAATATAAATTTGTCTTTACCTTGGGTTTAAGTGACTAGGTTATAAGGAATTTATATTCAGTGCTATTAGCTTCTTCTGATGGGGAATCCTCCTCCTCTGCACTCTCCAGATACACACAGTACATATAGGAAATGAATAAATCTTAGTTTGACCCCACTGTGTCCCTGACTGACGTTTTGGAGCATGCTTACCTGTCATTTACATTGTTTCACGGGGGTTGCAGTTTAAACAGAAATCACTCCACACTCTAAAAACTTTCAGTGCCTTGAAACAAAACAACAAACAGAAGTATTAGCAGCCTTTGTTGAAACATTAAAACCTTTACAAGTCTCACAATGTTTCTCATTCCTGCTAGTTTTTAAATCAGGCTTTCTTTTAAACGGTGCTACATCGGTTCATCCTGAAAGCTGAAATTGTTGCTTTACACTGTTGCCGTGGCATCATTTAGTTTAACTGCTGTAGAAGACAAAGGTCAAAATCGATGAAGGTGTCACAGGCTGATTGCAAAAGCATAATTTCCTTCTCTATTCATATAAAATGTTGTGTGCAACTTTTGTCCCTCCTGATCCCTACAGCTAACACACATTTAGGAATGATAGGCCGTGTGACGAAGCATTCTGAATGTAAGACACAACATCTGAACCATAAACCCAGTACCTTTTATATACACACAAAAAAGGTCAATCTGCATGGAAACTGACATATGTTCATTGAAGGGTCATTGTGTCATATCTCAATATTTCACATAGAAAATGTCAAAGTATTCCGCATTGAAGAGTTTGGGAGGTTTATGAAGCAAAAGTTAATCATAATGATAACAACAATAGAAAGGTTGTGTATCAGTTGAGAACGAGCTCAAATAAATGTGTATTTTCTGCATGTGTGTTAAAAGAACGTGGCCAGTATTTGGTACAGTTTGATTTAAAAAGCAAATGTTTCCATGTAATGACAAAAAAATCTTTACAATTTTCAGTTCTTAAGGAAAAGTAACATCACCACCTCCAAACACCCCGCCCCCCCCCCCCCCCCCCCCCCCCCCAATTCCTTGTGCATTTTTCGAGGAAACAACATCAAACAGCAAAAACAAGGTGTGGGAATGGTCACTCTGATCATAAACAGTGACTTGTGAAAGAGTGGAAAAAGTTTCCTCTGTGGGTTTTATGTGATATCTGAACAGCAGGACCTTCACCCCTCTCACCAGCCTGCACACCACACAAGCACCAGGCAGAAAGACCCTCCACAGCCCCTTTACTATCGGAGCAGACGCTGGATCATGGTTGTAATCCAGTATGTCACTTTCCTAGAGGAGGCCTGTGGATTCATGTTGACAACTTCAGTGATTAAGTTTATATTAACAAGTAAAATGTTGCTTTTAGGTGGTGGAGCCTACAGAATCAGAGCGAAACGCGATGTATCCTGACGACGCAGAGGGTGTGCTTACAAAACTGTTTGTGCTTCCTTTACTCTCAGCCTTGCCCAGGTGCTTGAGTGAACCCCTGTCAGCCCCGGACCCCTGGCCTGTCCTGGGCCTGCAGGAGTGTCCTGCAATCTGCGGGCTGCGCCCAGGGGACACCGGCCGTCCCTGCTGCTTCCCGTCTCGCTGGCGCTCCCTGCAGCCTTTACCTGAGCCACAGGCGCGGGGGCTCCCCTTGCCAGGTGATCTGTCTGGCTTTGGAGAACTTTCAGGTGAGCACACTCGACTGCCGCTGCGTCTGTGTTCTGAGAGCCGCCTCAAGGCCTGCGGCTCCCTCTCAAAGTCTGTGAGCGGGAAGTGAGGAAAGATGATTGTGTGCTGCTCGTACACATTAGGGATAAGTGAGATGGCGGATGTGCGCCTCGGGCTCTTCCTGGGGCTCGGCACCGGCGTCTCGTCTATGAAATTTATCACCTCGTCACGGCTGAAACACCGCAGGTCGTCCTCGTAACGTTCCCCGCTACAAACCACGCGTGGCAGGTGCTTGAGGGAGTGCATGTTGTCCTCAGAGCGCCTGCGTTTGCGGTGAGGATGATGATGGTGGTGGCTCTCCTCGTGGTAGGAGACCAGGCTGTTCCTGCGCCTCTCGTGGCGCGGCAAGGTGGAGCTGTAGTGGGCTGTCACTATCATGTCCTCTGTGGAGCCCCATCGGTGAAGGTATGAGGGGATCCGGTCGCTGGTCCACATGTCGGTTTCGTCGTGGGAGTATCTTCTTGTAGGGGGCACCTGGACCCAAGACACAGACCAAAGCATCTCAATGCATAAAACGCATTCACAGTCACTGTCCTCCAAAAGTACAGAGTCAGTCATCATGCTGGTACTGGACATTATATTAGATTATAACATAGCAATCTAAGTACATATGAAGGCTATCACATGTAGGATTCTTCATGGACATGTGGCTGAACAAACCACTGTGATGGAATAAGACTGATTGGAATCAATGAGGAGTAATCAGGTCAGCATCAACATGACTGCATTCTAGGACCCTGATTAAAGACAATAGGCAAGAAAATCCTACATGTAGCACTTTTAAATCCTTTGTGAATGTCTGGAACTCATAAGTTGCTAGGACTTAAATGAGCTAAGTGTGTTTAGCATGCTGTCATACATCTACACGGCTATAATTCTTGTAGTATTCAGTTCCATTATTTGGAGTTGAATACTGACTACAAAGCTTAATAGTTTCCTGAATGTTATACTCACGTTCCAGTTTGTTCTGACAACTATCCGAGAGAGACAGGGTTTGTCAGGGTGAAGTCAAGAGGCATAAGATTGATATCAGCCTGCCCCCCTGTGGTGGCTTTTTGTAAATGCAGAGAAATGAGACAGCAGACGATACAGTAGCTTTAAATGAGAGGACGGTGGAAACAGCAGAGGGCAGCACAAGCATCACAATGAGTAAGGATGCGGGACACACTTGGCAGGATGGAGACACAGGATCAGACAACAAGCCAATAGGTAAACAGGTTCGATTCTGCAATCAAGCCAGTTGAGAAGTGCCACAACAATTCTCAAATGGAAACTTCAGGAGGGTTTGTTGATTCACGCCCTATCCGGGACTTAAGCCTTCCAACAGCAACAATAACACTCTGTAATTATGTGATTGCAGCCCAGTTCGGCCTGTCATCCTGAAAACTGAATCCAAAAAACGCAACTAATCATTTCACCATCACATGAATATAAAACAATGGAAAAACAGCAAAATATTGATTTACAATAACATGAAATTACTGTCATGGGCGGAGTCAAGATGGAGACACACACACACACATACACACACAATGGGTGGAGGAATGATGTGGTTGGATGAAATGAGAGCTACTGTATACATCTTATACATCTCTTTTTGTTCAAATAGAATAGAGATCCAATCCTATAACAGGATTTTGTACTCAATTGTAGGTTGTTATACCAAATCAAATACGTCTATTTATAAGTAAATAGTGTTCATGCAGGCTGCAGGCTGTGCTGACAGACTGAAGCCCTTGTTAAGCTGTTGTTGTTCATGGAAAAGATGACACAGTGTTAAGATGTTAACGTTGTGTGGGTGGCAGCTAAGTTGAGTCTAAAGTTTCATCTCATCACAACAGTCTTCCAGGCCAAGTCCAGCAAACTTTGATCGCTACTTTGCTCAATTATTGTCACCAATATTGACCTCATGTGATTAACAAGTTTTCATGGATCGAGGAATTACGACTTTAAACATCTGATTCCATCAAAATATAAATGAATAATCTGTTGATTTGCCCTAGAAGGCTGCATGTAGTCAGTAAGCTTTGGCGTTAATGTGTGCTGAAGAGCATTTCACAGCTCTGCAACTGACTGGGATGAATGCTGGATCCAATGACACACTGCTTTGGGCAGAACATGAGCACACAGTTACACTGCTTTCCTGAATCGTTGGTTTCCTGAAATATAGAAGGTAAGTCACTTACTAAACTCTTACCCTCTAACAAAACTATGCAGTCAAACTGCGTGTTGGTCCGTATCATGGACACACTGGTTGGTATCTGAAGCACATCTAATACTTTCATAGAACTGCTGATGGTCATATTTACCAAACATTAGTCAGCCTGAATAAACGTTTGATTCATTTAAAAAGAACAAGAATTCTGGGAGATATAGCATCACAAAATATCAGAGGATATTTTAGAGCAGATAGTGTAAAGGCCCAGGAGGCCGCTTCATCATGCACATTAGCAATGAAATGTCACTGAGAAATGGTTCAATTGATCAAGTAAAAGAAATGAAGAAAATCAATAAAAAAATATACCTGCAAATACTGCATTTTATCTTCCTGTTGTTCCCTCAATGGATACCCTTGCAGAACCCCCCTTTCTAAGGTTGAGAACTCATACTTGGCATTACGGTCTATCGTCACGATTTCAGGCGCCGAGCTATAGTCATATGGTCTGTCAAATATTAAGTCGGCATGAATTCCTCCATCTTGGCTGTTTTCTGCAAAGTGCAGAAAAGCACGGGCGTCAGGATTAGAGAGCAACGGACTCAGATACACAAGACAGACAGACAGACAGACGAATAAATAAGAGAGACACGTTCAATTGTTCTCTGCTTTGTTGTCTTTTCCTAATGGGTCTGATCAGAAATTTGGAGTTAATCAAGGGAACAAAACAGGGTTGGATTCAAAAAACGACCAAACTCAGGGGTCTGAAGAAAAAAAAGCCTCAGGTTGATTGTGAGTTCTGAGACTCTGGATAAGTTGCATTAAGAATCCGTGAAAGCAAAGGGCTTACATCTCGCTACACAAAAATATCAAATTTTGTAATTGCAAAAATAACCAATTGGTCAGGTTGACTCTTCCAAATTACTGCATTCATGTTCATTACAGGTCAATTGGAGATGGGTGTAAAATGCTGATCTGGAGGCAAATGCTGGCAAAAAGGATGAAGGATGACAGTTGCTAATTGCACAGGCAGCTCAGCATGCATGTCAGTAGCTTTGGAAGAACAGAAAACAATCCTTATACATACAACTGTGGTGGGTTATACATGGCAAGCCCTCTGGAAAGAAACAGAGAACTGGCAGCGTTAATTATCACACAGAATGGGGACTTTCCTATGTGGTTTCATGGCTCATCAGGATGGGTGTGTAGGTGTGCAGGGAGAGGATCAGAAGGTTTGAGGGGGTTGGAGACAGGAGAGGAGGGAGAGAGACCAGGCTGAGTTTAAACAGTGAGTTAGTGAGGATTAGAGGGTCACCCTGTCCTAAAGATGGAGATCTGGTCATGGACCCGGGTCGTGAACTTCTCTATGATTATCATGTGACCTCATTTTGGGAGCAAATTTAGTTGAAGTGTCTGTGAAATGGGTCGATTTCAGCCTCTCTGGAGTTCATCTTCATTTCTGTGACGAACGACTTCTTCCTGGACTCAATCAGTCAGTCGCTGCAATTTAATGGGCAAAAGCTATTTGGAAGATATTTTGGTCTCTAAGTTGTTACACTGTGGCCATAAGACGGAAGCGTAGAATAATATCCTTTGATATCATGTTTAATATGCAGAAGCACCTTGAGTGCGTCCCTTTGTGATGTAAGGGAAATATGACCATCAAAAGGACATGAAAGTGCTTTTTTAACTTTCCTGCGTTTGTCCTCCTCATTTATTCCATCCTCCTCTCATGCCCGGGCACTCGAGAGGAAGATTGCCCACTCTTGAATGCATTGAAGTGAAAATAAACGTAAAAGTGCTCCAAGGTAAACATGTCCTTTACTAGTGACATCCTCAGAAATGATTCCTTTGTGATAAAGGCATCAGTCTCAAGGCACCATGAAGCAAAGCATCTTACAAAGCACACAGCATGAACATAAACACGGCTAAATATCTCCCAGTATGTGATGGAGTTACGTTACACAGACACTTGTCACTTCACTTTCATCTCCTGGCGACAAAGGCCACATGATGGGTCACATGATAACATCTGACCGCTTATCAAAGACCTGAAGCTAGGACAACATGTGTAAACACACTCATTTTAAGGTCTTAGCAACTCTGTCCCTGGAGAAACCTTCATGAGCCGTGGAACAACAAATAATGTAAACATGTATGACGTCATTCTGCATAAAGGCCAGTTCAGATCAAAGAGGCGGGACAAGACAGCACCCAATTGCAAACGCCCAACACACACATCCCCGTCCACGCCAACGCAGCTATAGCACGATGTACTGCATAGCGTTTCCATAACAACGATAACTCCATGATCATTGGGTTTACGTCGTAGCTGGACTCTCTGGAGTGTGTGTGCGCGGTGTGTGCTACTGCAGTCATGTGCACGTGTGTGTGTGTGTGTGTGTGCAGCAGCTGGCGTCTCCACTCCTCCGCTGGAACAAACATGTAACTGCATCTTTAAATTCCAGAGACGTGTAATCACCGTTATTAACGTCACTTAGACTGTAATTTCAACGCGAGCAAACGCACAAACTCATAGGGTTTGTGTCCATAAATTCAGGGTTATAAGTGCTTGTTAAGTAGTTATTTAAGATGCAATGATAGAGATTTATCTGTCAATTCTTTAGTTTCTGTCCAATTCTCTTTGTTTTCCATCTATAATCTTGCGTTGGTGATTTGTAACCATTCAGCTGACATATACAACCATCTAAAAGTCAAAGCGTGTGATCAATCTCAGGCTCAGACGTCTAAAATGGCTCTGTCTTGTCATGAATCTTTGACGTTAACTGGCTGGGAGAGAAAGGTTTTTGGATCAAAAAGATTTGTGGTGCTCTCCTCTGTTATCATAAACGCTGGCCGCTCAGTTAGAGAGTGACAGCGTCGTTATTGTGGATTAAACGCAGAGGACAATAAATGAGAGATGTGACAGCGTCTCTCAGACCTCCATCAAACCTAGGGAGAGACGGCTCTCTCTGTGAAGCACCCTCTCATGTTTAGCCTCACATTACCTTCTCCCTAAGCACCCTCCATATCCCCGGGACGAGAGCCCCCAAGGCCACTCAGTTTGATAAGCCACATGTTGAAGTGTAATTCTTTTGGCCAAAGACGGCTCAGTCAGTACCTCAAAACACTCTAAGGCAGCAGGATCCACCGGGCACGTCCACAACACGAGGTGAGGAGGAGGAGGAGGGACAAGGGGACAGGACGGGCGGGAGGAGCCGGACAGCGGCTTACCTTCGTCCACTTCGTCGTTGGACATGATGGCCACGCACTTCTCCCACACCATGCGGATGTCGGCGCGGTAACGGTCGCACGCCCAGAGGAACATGGGCAGCAGGATGGACTGGGCGATGGAGCACCACAGCACACACAGGACCATCCAGTTGTAGGAGCGGTCGTACTTCAGACTGGCAAAGCTCACAACCTGGCAGAGGGGGAAGTCACTGGAATCAACGTTTGGAGCTAAATGTTTCATCATATATTCCACAATTTACACTCTGGCTCTTATAAATAATTCCACAGTGTATATTTGTAGCTCCTAAATTGGTTTGATATCGGATCTGCAGTAATTCTCTGTGTAACACTATACTGCTGCTGTTAGTGCTCCCCATGCATTTAAATGGCTCATTACATCAGCACATAAAGCGGGAACGAGACCTTTTGTTGTTTCTGTCACACACACTTGTAAAAGTAACACACCAACAACCTCTCAAATAAGCCGTTGGATCATCTTCTAGCTTGTGCAGAGAGAAGACTGGTAGCAGTTTCACTTTTGACCCTTGGACAGATTCTGCCTTCCATTAAAAAAACATCACATTATAAAGCATGTTTTCATAATGAGCATTATCATTTATTATTCATTTATTTTTTGAATAGCAAGCACATCGTCCACCACAGGGAGCTGAATAATGAATGCAGGACACAGAGCAGTGAAAGTGCTACCAGTCTACTCAGACAAAAGATGAGCTCATGTCTTTTTAAAATGTGTGCGCATGTGTGTGTGTCTGTGTGTGTGTGTGTGTGTGTGTGTGTGTGTGTGTGTGTGTGTGTGTGTGTGCAAGCACGCCTTACCAAATGGGATGAAGTATGACATGAGCTTGTTTATTACAATGTTTGTAGGGCTGTTTTCACTCAGCACAGAAGCTTCAACAAACTGCGTATGAAACATGAAGTCTGTAGCTAGAAAAATGATTATGCCGGACTGAGCACATACACACACTTGGACTTTGATCTGCTCGGCCTTAATGACCTGCCCCCCCACCTTCCTCCTCCCTCTCTGGTGACCTCTCCACCTTCTCTTGGAGAGGAGGAGGAAGAGGAAAGTCACAGAAAAGCAAAACAGTTAACACACTGCTTTTTGACAGTGTAAGAACACACACACACACACAAAGGTACATCACTGCATGACTCACTGCAGGCCCCCTTACACAACTCCATCTCTTTGCACCGCATGCGTCTGTTCCCTGGGTTTAGACCTGAGACAGCCCACACGTCTGAGATGGAGGTAAAGAAAAGGTTTGTGTCCCTTTATTATCCAAACATTTCCCCCCGGAGGTTTGTGACTGCATCTTCAGTTACAAACCTACAACCACACACACACACACACATACAAACACTCAAAAAGCTGAGGTATTAAACAGGTCTAAGGTGAACGGGCTTCCTGTGAGGTGGTTGACTTGCTGAGCGCTGCAGACTGTAGTGATTTGTGGAGACAGCTGAGCGTCGTGTGTGTGTGTGTGTGTGTGTGTGGAGTTCAGGCTGCCTCAGGTGTACATCGCCTAATTAAAAAGTTTTGCTTTGTGACCACATGACGATTAACAGCTGGCTGGTATAAGCGGTGACAGAGCGGAGGCCATGTAACACAGACTAATGGAGGCTTCACCACAGCGTTCTGCTACTTCAGATGTACTACTGCTATAGAAACACACTCATCAGGTGAGCATCACACACTGTAATTAAGATTGATCTAAAATGATACTTTCATTACACACACACACACACACACACACACACACACATACACATACAGTTTCTGAACAGTCTTACAGGACATTATACTATTTAACAAAGCTTCTGCCTCTCTATACCTTTCAGTACTGAATATCAATAAGCTCCTCAGTGCTCTGTTGAGTTGTACACAGCATGGGCAGAATGTATTCAGTCTTGCATACACACACACACACACACGCACGCACGCACACGCACACACACACACGCAAACACACGCACACACACACACGCACGCACGCACACGCGCACACACACATGCACACACACACACACACACACACACACACACACACACACGCACACCACCCACCAGCACAGACATGCTCACTCAGCCTGACCTACTTGCATCCCCAGACGAGCAGAAACATTAAAGTTCATGTAAATAATAAAACAGCATGATATGGTTATAGGAGCCCCCTGTGGGCGACTATACCCACCCACACACACACACACACACACACACACACATTTACTTGTCAACTTATTTTTTTATGTTTACCCAGACCCCCCCCTCCCTTTCGTCCTCGTTCACCATGTCTGCTGCCGATTAAGCTCCACCCCCACCACATCTTCACTAGGGCGCGGATCACAGAGGTCACAGAAATGGCTGCCAAAGTGAAGCCTGTGTGACACTACGCAAGTCCAGGCCAATCAAGTGCAGCTATCATCATCATGGTTACACAAGTGTGCCCACTGAACGCTCATGGAATGTAAGAGTGTTTTGGTTTGAGGGTTGGCAGTGCCGTCCTCTGCTGCCATCTAATGATAATCTATAGTGTCTATAGGGTCAAGCTGCCTAAAAGGTCGTCTATAGCCTGAAAATGATGATAAAAAATGATAATAACTTTGACACTACAATCCTTGTCTGCTTCAGAGTCTGCTGTAATGTTGCTTACCCCACAATTCCACACACACACACACACACACACACACATACACACACACGCACACGGCTGAGCTCATTTTTGTTCTCTGTGATGGCAGAACGGAATCATGTCAGACAAACACGACCTCGTTTTCAACGCCAGCGCGCCAGAAGCCAGAATGAAAAGCACGACCTCACTTCTTTACCTGTGTTGTTATTTACAGGAGGAAGTGACGTTTATTATAAAGTGGGCGGGGCTGTGAGAGTGTGACCACAGGAAGATAACAAACCTCCTGAAACCAGCATGTAGAAATCAGCCTGATACTTTATTTAAAACATCTGAACATCCATAAATAAGTTATTTATGCTGATGTATGCAGACACCATGAACGGATCAATAACTCTCTAGAGTGGGTTGTTGGTTCTGTAAGTGCACCAGCTGCTGGGCCTGAAGGGATGGATGAGGAGGAACTCACTGAAATACTGTAATGTTTTGGATTTACTGAAGTATGCCAAGTCCTGGGGTTGAGGCGGATATGTGTGCTTGTGTGTGTGTGTGTGTGTGTGTGTGTGTGTGTGCCTGACAACAATACAGGATGTTATTGTAATACAGCCGTTGTGTCTTGAGTGTTGAAACTCACCAGTATGGGGAAACCGGTCAGGAAGTCGTAGATGAAGACGATGCCACTGATCAGGTAGGTGATCTGCAGCGACGTCTTCAGAGGCTCGGACCCATCGATGGACGACCTGCGCTTCCCCTGCGCGTCCTCCACCACGATGGTGGGGACGTTGAACTTGTTCTTGTCTGCCTTGTGGCCGGCCTGAATGGAGAAGGTCTGGAAGAGAGCGATGCCGATGCAGATCACCCCCATGGTCACGCTGCCGCCGATCAGCAGCAGGAAGCACACGCCAAAGCCCAGGCCGATCTCCGTCACGATGAAGCGGCAGTCGGAGGTGTAGAAGCGGTCCATGGTGTCGTGCCATCCCACTGCGGGCAGCGTGGACAGGATGAAGGAGACCATCCAGATGCCCATCACTGTGTGCACTGCCTGCTTCTTTGTGTTGCTCAACCTGGGGGTAGAAACAAGCCACAGGGCACGAGTTCAGATGGTGTCCAAATTTACAGTAGATAGTAAAGGAAGGAGAAAGTCAAGTGTATATGTAATCACACAAAATGGCCCTTGTTCGTCGATATTTGCCTTTTTTTTCTTTCACATTTCACGCCGCGGGCTTGCAGACAGAATAAGAAACGTCCATGTGTACGGCGCTCAGTGTGACGGCTCCCTGGCGGACTCGCTGATGAATCCCACCTGATCCTTAACTGAGTGTGCGTTCAGACTAAGCTGTTGATTAGCACAAGCAAATGTCCCAAAGCTCCATAAAAGGGCAGCACATTTTAGTGCTGTGAGCATGGAGCCTAAATCAAGCAGGCAGAGAGAGAGAACGATGGAGATGATGGATGGATGGATGGATAGATGGATGGATGGATTGATGGATGGATGAATGGAGGCCAGTGAACGATGGCGAGAGGAGCTGATGCACACATATATTAGCTGCTAGACGTTGCGGTAAATTAGTAACAAAGCGTGTCTTCATCCCAGCCGGGCGACCATCACTTAGATCAACCGGTGCTGACTGGAAGAAAGAGGAGGATGTTGAAAGGCCACCGTTCCACCTATTTATCATCCAGCTCCATTTTACCCTCAAGGCCGCACAATTGTTACAGTCCAGCAATCTGCAGAGTGTGTTTACGTCCTCTGGCATGGGCATTGAGAAATATGTCAGGTGGTGAATGTGTTCTCCTGCTCCTCCTCGCCGGTGTTTGTGTTTGAAATGTATCTTTACAGCCGCAACATTTTTCAATCACAACTAGGTACAAACCGATTACATTCTACAGGTCGTCCCGATGGTGGCACTGTAATTATTGATCTCCTGAATTGATCTCCTCCTCCTCTCCTCATCGTTTTGATATAATTGGCTGCCAAAGTTGCAAAAAAATCGACCTGACGGGAGCGCTATGGCAACAACAGCTCAGTTTTGAAAATAATTTGGGGATTGGAAATGTTGGAATATTTAATCTTACTTCATTTTTAATTTCAATCTGTTCAACGTTCAGTTTCAGACGTTACAATCCATCTCCAAAGATCAACATGCTGTGGAATCTGATCTTCACCTCAGTTCAGCCTCTTTATGTTCACGTACAACAAAGCCGCGGTTCGCTTACAGGAAACGAGCCGCTGCTGCTGCTACAGTAACTTCTCTGTTACATGTCAGTTGTCAAGGATCAGTTCTGCCAGGAAACCTAAGCCGTCTCCATCCAGAGCACACAGAGCTCACAGAGCACACAGAGCACATCACCCTCTCCCTCATTAAAACCCTCTGCCTGCATGAAGAATATAAAGACGGTGAAACAAAAACCTATTCCAAAAACAATACAGGGTGAATCTCACACGTTGTTTTATCTGACATTGACCACACGGTGCCAGAGACACGGAGGAGGCAGAGCAGCAGCAGCAGCAGCACTCGCCTCTGTTGTTTGAATTACGGCTCTGCAAAGACAAGTAGGTCTCGTTGTCACTGTGAATAATAACGCTGGCGTTTGCTGAATGTGCCTGGGGTTCATATGATGGGGGAGGTTACGTCACAAGGGAGTATGAGAGAGAGAGAGAGAGAGAGAGAGAGAGAGAGAGAGAGAGAGAGAGAGAGAGAGGGAGAGAGAGGGAAAGAGGAGGGGGGAGAGAGCGAGAGGGAGAGAGAGGGGGGGAGGGAGAGCGAGAGAGAAAGAGAAAGAGAGAGAGAGAGAGGGCAAGAGGAGGGGGGAGGGAGAGAGAGAGAGAGAGAGAGAGAGAGAAAGTGAGAGAGAGAGAGGGAAAGAGAGAGAGAGGGCAAGAGGAGGGGGGAGGGAGAGCGAGGGGGGGAGAGAGGGAGAGAGAGAGAGAACAGCTGCCGAATACAACGCTGGAATTCATAATTCAGGCCTTCGGTGTGTGTTAGTGTCAGAGAGGAAGCAGTCGCTCGCTGGCTCAGCAGGGCGACGAGAGGCGATTTAAATGAAAGGTGAATGGCAATTACACGGCTCATCACCTGAGCTATCACTCCACCGTGTCGTTGTTTAAAGAGAATTGAAAAGAAGAAGAGGAGCCGCCGAGCTGGGAGTCGACGCCGGGAGACGGCGAGGAGGAACAGGAGAGAGCGATAACGAGCCTGTAAAGTATAATATCACTCGGTGAGCGTCGGCCAGCGGTGGCAGCTGCTCTGCAACGTAGAGCGTCACATGAGGCAGATCAGGTTAATGGGCAGTGTGCATATCTTATCTGAACTGCTGCTGCAACGCATAAATTGGTGTGTAGGCAGCCGAGCCGCCCTGTGCCCTCAGTGAGAAGCAAGAGAGGGACAAAGCAACTACACGTCTTCTGCATGAATGCCATGAACTGCCATGTTGTAAAGGCCCCGTGTGTGCTGTGACGCTCTGCATCTGATGACCAGGAAATGGAAGAGCAGCTGTGCACAGGCGAAGGGCGCCGAGGTTTGCTTTACCGAGAGAGGATATTTAGTTTTCATGATGTTTCACACACGTCCAGCTGTGTCCTCTGGAATGCACAAGCAGGTGAGATTGTGTAAGAAGGATGAGAGACTGCACTGAATCATTCAATGTGATTAAGTGCAGTCATTCTGTAGCTCTGACTCTGTTCTGTGATACTGTTTCACGGAACCTAATGGCTGCTTCAACACCTGTTATGATGGCGATTTGCTAAACAGAACAATCGCAACGAAAATCCTGATTGAAATGGAGCAGCACCGTTGTTCCTGGACACCTGATGATGTGTGAATGGCAGATGTGTGCCGAATCTAATGAGGCGGCTCTGCTGTTACTGTAGCAGGGTGCTGACTGTCACACGGCGGTGAGCTTCATCTCCATTATACGGCCCGGTTTGTAATCGGAAGGATGCAGGAGGCGGCAGATTCTCCGTCTGCAGGCTGTTACCCCAAGAAAACCTGCAGCCAGCAGATGTGTCGGCAGAGAAGAGAGAGAATCTTCACCTCGAACTTCCCTCTGAGGCTCGCTTCACACTACACCACTTTTCAAAAGGCGTCAGAGGTGGAACACGTGTGTGTGTGTGTGTGTGTGTGTGTGTGTGTGTGTGTGTGACATCCCACTCGAAATGACTCATCCCTCTGCGTACTGGAGATCTGCTGAATCTCTTGCGATGAAAACACAAAACAAATGTGACTTTAGAGTAAACAAACATGGCAGCTGGAACAGAGGAGAGAGTTTCAAACATTCACACATCAATTGGGTTGCAGGTTTGATTCCCCTTACCTGTAGTTGACGGGCCAGCGCACCATCCACATGCGGTGATAGGAGAGCGAGGTGACGGAGAAGCAGGTGACCAGCGTGAGCGTGTAGAAGGTGGAGACGAACACCTTGCACAGGCCTTCGTTCCACTCGTAGTTGGAGTGTCGGCGGCGCAGGGTGATGACGCAGTACATGGTGACAGGGATGGCCATGTTGAGGATGTGCGTGCCCGCCAGCGTGCAGATGAGGAACTCCAGAGGTTTCCACTTCTTCTGCTTGGCGCTGACGCTGAGGATGCTCCAAGTGTTGGCCAGGATGGACACGCCCGAGCAGACCAGCCACGCCAGCGTGTTGGCGTTGATGACGTCATCCTTCATGGTGACCTCATCCACCATGTTGGAGCGGGGCGGGGCGGAGCCTGGGGGGCTGGGCGGAGCTGTTGGCTAGAGCGGGTACGCACGAGGAAGAGGAGGAGGAAGTGGTGGTGATGGGCAGGAGGGGATGCAGGGCGCCGGGCGAGGCAGGCATCCTATCTGGTCGGGCGTGTACTCTCCATGGGGCGGGCGCGGCACAGGGCGGGATGGGCGGGGTGAAGAGGGCGGCGCTTGACCTGGAGCAGGAGAGAGAAAAGAGGGAACATTCTCTTAGTCAGTCCAGTTCAAAAAGATCCTTCATCACAGAAAAACCCCAACAGGTTTATGTAATTACAGCACTGTTGACATCAGAGGCCATTTATTCTGTGTGCTTAGCAGAGGAATCAGGCGGAAGAGCGAATAAACAAGCCGGCTGCTGCACTTTGTTACTGCTCATTTACTGCAGCTGCACCTCATCGCGCTCAGGAGTGAATCCAAACTGCAGTAACGACGCCAGAGTGATCAATTCTGACATGATGGGAGTGTTTAGCACAGGACTCCATCAGATATAGACTCCAAATGCTGCAGGCGGCACCGCAGTACGACTGCAAAATACTACAGGAAATGTAAAATGATCGTAATAAAAGAGCTTTTGTCTGTTTTCGATCATTGCTTATGCTGGAGCTGATCCATTTAAATACTGAGACCAGAAGTCTTACAGCTTAGCGCCTTGCTTAAAGGCAACAGCTCATGATGGGAGTCCAGGAGGAAAACCACACAATCTCCACACACAGAGATGACAGAGCTTCGAACCCCAGACCTTTTTGCTGTGAGTTAGTTCTTCTAAAGAGACCAAGTACAGAGACCAGGTTTATGGTTCTGGTTACACGTCACAACTGGAAAACACTTGTATGACTTTGGCGACCATTTCCAAGCTGACATTTTCCCGTAGCCCTTGAACGCAGCATAAATAATTCATTTTGTTGCGTTCTAAGGACGAGACAGAATCACGGAGGGCGTTTGTTTGCTCCCCCACTGGCAGAGTGAACATTGCTCGGCAAAGCTGGAGAGCGCTGTCACATCCACTTCCTGTCTTTAGGCCTCGTGAGCAGGACCAGAGAGAGGACGCTGGAAATGACAAGGACGACATCACCGCCACGAACCTTCCCTGGTATCCTCCGCTCTAATCCCCCTCGCCCACTGCTAAGCCTCAGCTCAGGCTTAGACGGCCTGTGTGGATCCAAACAAACCAAATAGCAGAGCAGATCAAAGACAATAAACAGCTCTGAGAAGTGTTATAACACCCCAAACACCGACAGAAATAGCGGGGAGATATAAAAAGAACAATTCTTCGCTTTGATACAGGAATCCCTGGGAGGTTGGGACAGACGGAGCTGCAGTTAACTGATGACTGAAACCTGAACTGAGCCAAACAGTGAAACCAACAGCCACACACTGAAATCCCAATCCAAACCCTTGATAGTTCACCGATCTGGTGCTGTGAGCTGGACTACAGCTCAGATAGGCCGACACGGACAGAAGGTCCAACACAAGGACGCAACGCACCGACAGGCCTGAAGCTCTGTGTTGTTCTGAGACTCAGTGAATGTTTGTGATTTGTGGTTGCAGCTCGGTCGGTTAAATGTGTGTTTCTATAGCTCGTCCTGTTTGATGTTTCAGTGTGGATAAACATCTGGATTTGTTTAAGGAGCAGATCTAGTGATGGCAACTGGGACTGTGAGTGAGACAGCAGACAGAGAGAGAGAGAGAGAGAGAGAGCGACAGAGAGACACAGTTAATTGTATCTCCACTCAGTGTGACAGATTCATCCAGCAGCTCAAACTGTCCATCAGTCACCTGAGCTGTGTCTCTCACATTACTGCCACGTGACCCAGCAGCCACCTGGTTTCACAGCGTCCACTGCTGGATCTCCAATAACCACCAGGACTGGTTATGGAGGTCAGAGACGCTGAGGTCACATGATCGGAGACGCACCCTCACAACTCAGACAACTCGCACATTTGTCTCACTTGACCCAGCCAGTCAACAGGTCCAAGTCAATGGAGAGCTGCCAACAGCCTCTTAGACGAGTGGCTAAATGTCTTACAGACTTATAACTTATAACAACGGGGACATTCAGGCACTTGCTGTCTTAAATACAAGAATCATGAGGAAAAGGCAGCCGAGGTGTTTATAGGTTCCTTAACAGAGCAACATGGACGTCCCGGTCTACCCTGACACAAAAGCAAAGACACACGGACGACCTTGCCTGAAAATCGGACAGGATTCCACAGAAAAAGAGCTCAATCCATTCTGCATTGCGTAATTCTACATCCCGCCTCACCAGAGGACGTCTTTGTTATGTTCTGCTTTTGGTGCCGTCAACAAAGGTCAGCTAATGATGACATCATCAAAACAAAGGACTCTGAAAACAGCCTTTCAGTATGAACATGAGTCTAGTGGAGAAGGAAAAGATTAAACCCAGTGATGGAATTGTTCCTCTGGCCTCTTGTGTGAGTCACGTCTGTCATCACGACACTGCAGGGAAGAAGGAACATAACTTGTGTTTCATCTTCGCCTACAACAGACCAAAGCAATTCCCTTTTCTATCAAATCCAACTGTGTTGGTAATTTACCAACACAGGCAGGAGAAAATGCACTCGGAGCCTTTCTGCCTGGGTGACTCATGCAGCTGGAGAGAGACAATGGCAGTTTTCAATTAAATACAAGAAATTGCAATAAGGCCTAACAAGGTTACGCCAGGACACTGAAGAGGAGACGCAGTCCGTCCACCCCGAGGGGCAGCGCCAGCCTCAGAGGAGACGTGGATGGACAAGTGGTATCTTCAGTCCTTGTGATGATGTCAGCTTCTAATTTTGGATTTTCAGAGGCCTTCACTGCTATTCTGAGAGATGAGTCTGTGTGTGCTGGATCACATTGGCAGGAGGTTGAGGTATAGATGTCTGTACGCCTATTGAAGTTACATACATTTGTAAACTGAAACATTCCCCTGCTCTTGTGTTTCTTGGGGTTTGCATTCATTTGCATTTAAAAATGTGTAATGCAAACAATCCTCCACTCTCACAAACACTGTCACGTTTCTCTCCACAAACTTACAGAAAGCAAACCAGAGCCTCCACCTTCTTTAATGGAGCTCCACCGTCTCCAGTGACATCCCAGCCCCCTCACACACATCTGTAAGCGCTGCAAATGCCTGACTGAAATTGAATTAAAACAGCCAGTCGTCTCAAAGAACAACTAACAAGGCCACAGCATCGGTGAAATGTAGCTTAAAATGCACCCAGACTGAGGCTGTGCTACGTTCTAAACGATTTAACACGGTGCATAACAGCAGAGCACAGATGGAAAACGCTGACAACAATTATTAATTATATCTCAAATGTTGTTACACAGCGCAAAACTCAAAATGCAACGCCTGTCTCGATGACAAACACGGTCGAGAAAATCATATTTTATGGTGGGAAGAGCAAATCATGAATGTGCTAAATGTCAGCAAATTGTGGGACTTGAATGGAGACGAAGGAGGAAACGAAGCTACAAGTTAAAGGAGCGAAGCTATTTTTACACATGGGAGCTGGTAATTAACAAGTACAAGACAGAGAGGATGATTGGTGAGGAAGGAGTCAGAGGTGTTTGTGATGTGAAGGAAGCACAACATGATTCAACAGATTCAAATTAAGACCGAGACCATCAGTCAGACCAAGATCCGAAACACATACCGCAGTCTGAGTCAAGACTGGAATCAGGCTAAACGTTTTCCCAACAGTTCCCAGCACGTTGTGGTAGCATGCATGCGGCGATGAGGCATTATAACAAGAGGGAACTGTCCTCCTGGTGAAGAAATGCATATCATGAAATATTTAGATGGCTGAAAACGCTGAAATGCAAAAAATCCACATGGAGGGATTTGAGAATTTCAGGGATCCAGCTCAGTCCAGCTGAGAGGATGAATGGAACCCTGGACTACCATCACAATGTGAGAAATCATAATCATAATGTCTTTAAAACAAAAGCTCAGAAATGGACTGTGTGTGTGTGTGTGTGTGTGTGTGTGTGTGTGTGTGTGTGTGTGAGTGTGTGTGTGTGTGTGTGTGTGTGTGTGTGTGTGTGTGTGTGTGTGTGCATTGTTATAGTAACCTAATTCCGCATGAAAACCCCCACAATCATCAGCAGAAAGGAGACGTGCAGCACTCAGCTATGCAAATGGCTCATTAGTGACCCTTCATGTTTCCCCTCCAGATTCCAGTGATGTCTGGAAAATTATTAAAAAGATGAAATCCTCTGGTTGAGATAAGATCGAACATAAACACGACACATTTTCATAAAGCTTTACAATCTAAATATAATGAGCAAGTACAACACTTTTAGATTCTTAACAGCAGATAGATGATGTAATTATTCAAAGATGAAAATAGCCACAACCTACAGTGTTACACGACTGCACACACACACACACACACACACACACACACACACACGGAGCACAAGTATATGAGTGTTACTGGTTTGAGCAGTGATAGCAGTACTGTAGTATTAGTGCTGGTCGCAGCAGTAGTGCTTCTGTGTGAATGTTTGACAGACGTGCATTCTAACAACTGTGGGCCTAACAGCCCGATTACCCACAATCCCCCACGGCCTCGGAGCCAAATGTGTCCTCTACACAGGGGAAATCAACACTGACAATTACACCCCTGTAACGCTGGCATCATGCATGTTAACAGAAGAGCTCAGCCTCACACAAAGGTAATGGGACAAGACAGGACGCCGTGATGCCACTTTTAATGGTGCTTTCTTAATAAACACAAATGGCTTCAATCTGCATCCAAACAGGGTCCAACTATAACGTAACATACAGCACCTGAGCTGGTGCGGAGTGGCTCAGGCTGAGATGGAGGAACAATGGCTTTGATTTAGTGGCAATCAGGATTTCAGTCGCTCTTCATCCACAACAAATATTCCACTGACAGACATAAACAGCGGAATTTGATTCCAAATCGTGAAGGTATCCGGCTTGATAAATGAGACGAATCAACTTAGCTCACAATCTGCTGTAAGTGATGAGACTGGAGATGTGTGGGTGTAAGATGAAGGAGGAGCGCATCGTCATAGATACGGCATGTGCTCAACAAGTACGCTCCAACTGGTTTAGAACTTAGCCTCAACTTTGTCTATGATCACTGCAACAAACTCTCACTGTATCACCCTGAACAAGGATAAGCAGGGCTACAGAGTGGATGGATGTTCTCGCGCTCACATTTTTAGCTGAATCAATTTGAGCCAAGAGCTTCTAATCATCTGTGGAGTGGAAAGAATAAATCAGGTGGTGATCAAATCCCTCTGGGATCGTTGGCAGGAGAGGATCAATACCTGCAACGCCTCTGAGGAAGACGGCTCAGAAGTTATCATTCAACACTAGCATTAGTCATGACAGATGGGATTATGCTGTAATGACCTGTGGACTGTGGTAATGTTTAGTATTAAGATGCTCAGCAGTCGATCCTTTACGTTTTTTCTCCTTCTTTCTTCCTCCTTCCTCCTTCCTCCTTCCTCCTTCCTCCTTCCTCCTCACTCTGTGGATCATCGGCCATTCAGAAAATAATGACTAAAACTGTCTGTGTTCAGGCCACAGGTCCCCAATTACAGCGAGTCCCAAGTCCCACTTATAAAAGAATAAGAGCGAGCGGAGACGGGAGGAAGAGGAGGAGGATGGGTGACGCTGACACAATGTACACAAAGCATCACCACCTGAACACCTGAGACAGAGATCCGATCACAAACATATGCAGCCAGGCAGGTTGGATGGAGTTACGATCACAATGCGTTCTGCGATCTGCAATTACACCTCCAGCTGACAAATCCAGAGAAGGAAACCTGTGACAGAAGGGAGCAGCCAGGGTGGGAATCGTATAATCAAAGGAAGCTCACCTCCAAATCAGCCAGCCAGGGCATAAACACACATACATCAGGCCCAAAATCACCACAGTGTGTCTGCATTCGATCAGCAGCTCCACCTGCCCACACTCATCAGTGAAACAGCAGTCAGAGTTCTGGGTGTGGCAGGGAGAAGATGCGGCGCTGACCTGCATCTCTCACCTTCAAATTGGCCGGAGCTGCAGGCTGGCGAGAGGGGTGGGGGGGGGGGCGGCACTCCTGCTGTCAGGTGTGATGCATGAAGCCCGACTGCACCGAGGAAAACACTCTGGCCCACAGGGCGACACGGTTCCTCCCACAGCACAACCCCGACGCTGGATATTACATCTCTGCTGCTTCCACATGTCAGGCGCTTTGCTTCCACAGTTGAGTCAGGCGGGGGAGGGGAAGGGGAGGGAAGGGGAGGGAAGGGGAGAGCGAGCACGCCCAATCACGGGCAAAGTGTTTGACTTCAGCTACCGCACTGAAAAGCAATTACAAGCAAATCCAAGAGCACAGAACCTCTTCACCCTCATGATTTATAGGTTATAAGGAGATTCTCATTCATTTGTCTGTTTATGTTGAGTTTCAAACTTGCTGAAGAGAACCGCCTGCTCTTTTACTCCTTGTCCCACGCTTCTGCCACGTGATGCAGGAACGCCACACAGAAATAATCCTAACCTTACATTTCTCTGCAAAATCCTTTACATGAACGTCAGCAATGATTCTGTTTCCTCACTGTGTGGATTGTGACGCCAGGATGAAGCATTTCCTTGGTTTGAGTCATGGCTGTAACATCTAATCTGGCCTGGCAGACGTTTGTAGAAGCGAAGGCCGCTTGATGAGAGGGAAGAAGAGCGATAAGAGAACAGAACACACACCAGGGGGGCTCAGAAAGACCAAGGACACAATAATTCATAGCATTAGAATTGTAAGACATAAGGTAGAGACAGATATGAGAAATTATATGAAACGTTATATGATTGTATCTTCTTTAGTGCCAGTGCACATGAGAGCAGGCGGCTGTGACTCAGATGTTTAGGCCCAGAGCAGCATCAGCCTCAGTCATCTGCAGTGAACGCTCATCGTCTGTATATCAGTGAGGTCCCACTCTGCTACATGCACTGACTGACAGACACGAGCGTCGCTGATGTAAACAAGCTGGACTCATAAACGGCTCCAAAAGAATCTGAATCGCTGAGTCGCTACTTTTATTTTGGTCTTGACTCTTAATTAAAAGATTGACAACACAACCTGACTTGTTTCAAGAATCTTCCAGGAGAAAAATGAGCATCAGTGAGTGGAAACAACAACATCTACAACCAGTGACATAGTGGGAACAGAACTATAGAGTTTCATTGTTTTAAATTATTTTTATACAGATTTTAATGAAAGAAATATTGAATAAAATAAAAGTTGTAAGATTCAATTAAAGAGAAAATGAATTTATGAGTTCTCATACTCAGCAAATGACTAAAGTAAATAACTTAGATCATAGTCTCTGTCTGCCTTCAATACATTTTAATATGATTGAATCCTAAACTCTGTGGGGTTGATGGTCTTCCTCACAGTGTGAAGATGAAGCACAGCAGAGTAAAGTTCTCCTCTCGCTCTGATGTCCCATCACAGTCACCACAGCTCCCAGCAGCCACTTCAACTCACATCATTGGAATCAACTCACCCCTGCCATCATCCCCATTAGTAAACCATTGTCATACTGGGAAACACAACCAGACTCAGTCTCTTACTGTGTATGTTGCATAGCAACTGCATCACTCTTGAAGACTGAAACTTAATATCTAACAGTAATACACTGTACAGATCCTCTTTACCGGCACTGCTGAGCTGAGGACAATGATCAACATGTTAGATATGCTGAACAGGAACGGACAACAATTCTTATAAGGAATCTTAATGATTTTGGTCATGCATCAACTACACGCTCATTAAGTTCAAGTCAAAGAAACAGGAAGCTGGGACTTGTGAGGGACACACACCAGTGTTTCCACTTTACAAACAATTAGAAAAAGATCAAGAGTCTGATTGAGAGGGAAAATATGTTTCCACATTATGAACTAATCAGATTGAGCATGAAGGCCTGTGAGTCTATGAAACATCAGTGAGTCTCTATGGTTCTCATCACATATGGTGGCTGATTCTTCTTCATCACAGGTTCTTGTCAAACAGAATGAACCTTTAAAGGGCAAACTTGTCTAATTTCTACATTTGAAACCATTTTGGCCTTATTGTTCCTGCTATACTGAGCTCTACTATACTGTAGCAAATGATGACATCTGCTTCTCATGTTTGTGAACTTATGAGGCCAATCAAAGTTCCCTCGCCCTACTGAGCCTCGCTGAAACTTCTGGACACATCAGCTATTTTACTCAACATTGTTTACATGTATTCAACGTCCCAGCCCTTCTTTCAGACCTCAGTAAATGGCCACAAACATACTCAACGGCAGCATCCTGGAAGAATAAAAGCTACTCAAATCCATTATCACAGAGCTTTATATTCACATCAACAGCTCGTTTCAGCCTTTTATGGGTAACAGAAGGCTCAACTCTGCTGGCACTGGCTGGTACATTACAACAACCAAACAATGCCAGGAGAGCAGAGGTCGCAGGCACTCAGGATTTGGTTTTCAGGGTTGTGAAATGGAGATGGAGTTTGTTTGCCTGCCTGCCTGCTTGCCTGTCTGTCTGTCTGTCTGTCTGTCTGTCTGTCTGTCTGCCTGTCTGTCCGTCTGTGTGTCAGCACAATCAAAACAGTGTTGCCCCATCAGCCTCCCAGTTATCCTGTCACCAAAGAGAATTATTCAACTGGATCAATATCCTCCAGCTCTTGCTTCTCCTGCACTTAATGGCAGGATTGGCGAATGATGACATCATAGATCAAGTCAGCAAGCTATCGATTGCATTGCAGTCTCTGTAATCAATGTACTGCTGGGTATTGAACGCCGATACTCTTTGCACCAAGTAGGGAAAAACGTGACATACAAAAACGTGTCAGAAGAATCTTGGACTTTTCATTCTCTAATTAAATGTTTTACATATTGATCAACATTTTATTGCATAATTTGTGGCAGCTTTGGAAGAAATGGAAAGAATTAGGATTCTAAAGCCAAAGAGTGTTTTGATTGATTCTTTCCTGGTTCGTGTCCAAACTGCCCACCAAGGTTTAAGGAAATCTGTCAATAAGTCTTTTGAGATTTCCAGCAAACAGACCAACAAAGCTGAAAACATAACATCCTTGGCAGAGGTATAACCAACTGTTGAGGAGTTTGAAGCCTACTTACTTTTCCACTTGAGCCCGACTGGCACGTACAGCAAGTCACAATGGTGCAGCATGATTAAAGATCCAATAGATTTAGATGAATGATGAATGAACCATTGATCAAGATCATTGATGGCTCAGAGCAGAAACCACAGCTACCAAATCAAACTAAACTCCAGTGGGTAAAGAACTGCAGTCTGTGGTCTCTCTCTCCACAGAGATTTAAGATCATTTACACTGTGATTTTCTCAGAACCCACTTTATTTTAATTAGAGCAGCTGGTCCTTGAGTCCTGCAGTACTGCATCTTATCAGTGATCATGGTCTAAGCAAGACTAGAGAGACGTAATTGGTGACATAATTGGAGGACTGTTGGGACTTGGTGGGGGTATGAACTGTAATGACTAACTCCAGTTCCAAACGGAATGGAAGTTTAGATATGTGTAGATGTATAAAACTGTAGTGTGATGGAGTTTCTCTCTCTGTGTGTCTCCATTCCAGTGCAGTCCGTGTTCTCCTCCTCCTGCGTTTGGTCAAGATGTTTCAGAGCATCAACTTCCTGTTTCCTGACCTCATCACCAGCTTCGGTTTTGATGGAGGTGGTTGGTGTTGAGTCTCGTGGTGTAGCTTTGCAGGGCCACTGCCTGGTTCTCCTCCTCCTGCTGAGATCTTCCAGAGGATCCATCTCCTGGCTCATTTCCTTGCTCATGACCTCCTTCTCCAACTTTGTGTTTTTGGAGGAGCACACAGATTTCATGTTTCAGAGCAGCAATTTCCTGCCTCACAAACTCTTTTCAAGCTTAATGTCTTTGTCTCTAATGTCTTTCCTTTTCTTCTTCTTTTTAAAGCTTTGATTTTCTTCTTCTTTTTGAAGCTTTGATTCTCTCACTTCAGAGTGAGAGTCGTCCTCATCATGACCCTCTCTCCCTACCATCTGTGTTGGTTGAGCTGGTGGAGTTCCTGTGTTTCTTGTAGAGCCTCATTCAAAGTCAAACTGTGATTGTTCTCAAATACTCATAAAATAAAATGTACTTGTATAAACCAATCACAGATGATATTGTTATCGCAAATCCTCCAATGTCATCAGCAGCACATTGTGATGTCATCAGCTTTGCAATGCACAGCCTCATTCCACAGCCTGGTTGCTTGGTGCTGTTCTATATGAGGCTAAGAGGTAGAAAGAGGCCGTTCCTGATCATATATCAGACAGGAATATATTCCCAGAGTGACTGTTTGGGTTTATCACTGACTGAACGAGTGTGTGCAGCCATGGAGCTCAGGTGCTAAGCTAATAGAGGGGAGATGTGTGTGGTATTGATTGTGTGTGACTGCCTGCCTGCTGCAAACCTGCAAACCTACTGACTTGACAATCACGTTTGTTCGGAAAATGAGGAAAAGGACTTCAAAGATCACAGGCCAGATTTCGCACACACTGTTTGATGTTTTGCTTGGCTGAACGATCTGCATGTCAAAGAAAGTCGCTGGATTTTCCATCACAAATGTAACCGGAGAGGCTCCCTTCCTGTTTACGTTTCATTCCCTCCAGATATGCTGGGTGTGGATCACAAGCGGCCATATGGCAGATGGTTTACAGTGCATAAACAGAACAGCATGCTAAGGTATCAACGGCTCCACTAATCAACAGCTACGATATGATTATTGATTTCAGACTGCGGCTGTATACTATAAATAATGATTCTGTTTACATACTGTTGTTGTCATTCGTGCCTCATTATCGGCTGGTGTCCCGGCGACTGTGGTCAGTATGTTCTCAGTGAATAAAGAGACGGATCAGTGTGAACACAGTCACAAAATGACACAGGCAGACGTGTGACAAACAAAATGTCACATACAGTCTGCTCTGTGAAATCTGAGATCTGCTCAAGGTTTTGTGGTCCAGCATTAAGTGTCGCGTGCAGAACTGAGCACCGAGTGTGACCATGCTGTGTGTGTGTGTGTGTGTGTGTGTGTGTGTGTGTGTGTGTGTGTGTGTGTGTGTGTGTGTGTCTGTTGGGACTTTGCTAAGGCGTGAGGTATTAAAATATTGTACAATACAAAGGCTGTTATAATCTATGAAGTCTTAAGTCTCATTTTCTGCTCTGTCATTTAGGTCATGCTGACAGGAAACTGTTGGCTCTGCTGCACATCAAAAACACTCTTAATGAACCTCTTTACATATTCACAACATGACTTCATGCTTTCTCAAAGCTGTTGTGTCTATTGTGCGGTGGCGAGAAAGCTTTCAAGTGTCTTGGCTCGTTTCTTCTCACGTCAGGAGTCCCTTTGGGATACAACATCATTCTGTTACTTTGTCAATAAAAGTCATTAAGATTTCATGCAGTGCTGCTGGGAAGGTTAGAAGCTGGACGGGATGTGGTGAGCATTCCTAATCACAGTGAGATCACTAGCTGTGTGGACGTAAGAGGAAGTGATACAGATTAGCTTTTCTCCTCCGACCATGTTCACATCAGATGTAAACTATATATTTGTGTTTCTCACAGATCAGACAGGACAAAAGCTTGGGACAGAATAAGAGCAAAGTCCCCCAGCAGGTCTACAGTGACATCATGTTCTACCAAGACCCTTCAACCAAGCTGAGGTGTTGATGACAGAGCTAAGGTAAGTTCCTAAAGGTCGCACCAATACTTCTTGGTCAATACAACAAAAGGTTCTGTTCACTACTTCAGCAAACCTTCCACTACATCATTTTCAGGACTTATACTCATACAGTATTCTCAATAAATGCAGTTACTTAACTGTGCAAAGACAGAACTACACTGACAGTATAAGTACACATCTGACTTGTATACTGTGACAGAAGTTAAGACTTCAACTTCTGACACTCAAAAAAAGGAGAGTGAGCCCAGCCTCAGATAGCGATGAGGTTCAATCAATCAAGCTGCACTCAACAGGTGGAGTCTGCTCCTCACAGCAGCACAGACCAGGAGTCGCCAGGCTGGCAGAGTTTGTTTGACAAAGTGTGTGTAGGTCTGTGACGCGGGCTCCTGGCCTGTGTCAGGTCTCATGGAGGCTCTGGCACTTCACACGAACGCTGCAGGATCCATGTGAATCCAAATGTGAATAAAGATTCAAACCTGTCAGTCTGACTGGAGGCTGAACTCTTCCACGTTTGTCATATTTCATCTTTGCTCATCTGAGGTTCGACAATAAGGGAAATTACAAAGCTTTCTGAAATTTCACATTAAATGTTAAGCTAAATATAAAAATAAAAAACACAAAGACAACGTAAATTCACAGTAATATAAAAGTGTAGAGCGTTTTTACTTTGCTTAGTGCATTTCAGCATCTTCCTCATTTGTGTGGAAAGCTTTAAGACGGCAGGTTATCACTCTGCTTTACGTCATGATAATGTTAAATAATGTAATACAAATGACCGTATAAAAAACAACCCGGGCTACTTACAATTCTGTCATTTCCTACGTTTCTTTGCGCCTCTGACAGTCTCCTTAATATCCACCTTTATTCACTTAGCCTCACAAATGTAACACACGAGAATACACTGTGCTTCATATATGTCTCATCTATTTGAAAACAATTAAAGCGTTTCTTTACCCTCCGATGACTCGCATGCGGGCTAATTCAATTATCACGCAACGCTCCAAATAGGTCACATTTGCACGGAACATCCACAGGAATGTTACATTTGTATCTAGATGTTTATATTTGCACTAAAACACGCTGGGTGTTCGTGCGGCAGGACATCACCTGTTTGGACGAAGCTTGTTTATTATGATTAATCAGCTAATAAGAGCAGAATTAGATGAGGTGATCTGATGGGTCTCACCTTTCTGGAGACGTTCAGGCTCCTCTCACCTCCTTGTTCCAGCTTATTCAAACACTCTGCTGCTGTCTCGGGTCAGGAAAAGTCGTTTTCCAGGTTTTACATCCACAAATGGAAGATCTGTAGGAAAAAGCAGCGCGGATGGGAGCAGGAAGCGCACATCAGCACCGCTGCAACTGTTGGAGCTTCTTTCCTGCCCTCTTTGTCTCAGTGGAAGAAAACATGATACATAATCGTTCATTTGTGATCAATACCTCACATTCTTCCGCTCCGAACGTGCTGCCGCGCGGAGACACAAAAGCGCTGATAAATTCGTGCGTTCAATCAAAAGCGATTTTCTGCAGTTTGTACCGACACTGGCGAGCCGAGCGATGGATGAGGCATGACTGCTGCGCGCTCCCGGCTGCTCGCGCTCGCTCACGCGTCCGTCGCTCACCGTGGACGTGGGAGTGGACAGAGACAGAGACAGCGAGGAGGAATAATTCATGGAGAGCGAGGCAGAGCTGCTGCTGCTCCTGCTCCTGCTGCATTCACGGGCCCTTTGCTGTCAATACAAAACCACCGAGGCTGCATCGTGATCAATAACTGTATCAAAGGTTTGAAAGTGATAATCACCTCTGATTCTCTAATAACGAGAAGGCTCCATTCACACGCGCCTAATCAAGAAAATATGTCTAAAAATATTGTTCCCACATGTTCCACATTTGAGTGTCTATTCCCGAAAATATGTTCTAGATCTAAATCTCTTCATCAACAGGCACCAGTGTCAAATCTATTTACTTGAATTTAGAATAAATAAAGCATAAATGCTTTTGTTCCCTGTTGTTCTTGTTAGTCTAGTTTGTTGGTGATGAGTCACTTTTATTCTCATTGTTCATGTTTCTGTTTCCACTTGCTTGTTTAGTTTCGGGTTTCATTTGATGTCTTGCCTTGTTTCTTGTCGGTCTTCTATGTTAGTTGGCTTGTATAAGAGTGACCTAATCAAGCCTGAGCCTAAATGTAGACACCGCCCCCCCTTCCAAAAACAACAAGTCTAATTCTTTCATCCAGTACAATCAGGAGTCTCAATTCTTTTTCCTTGAAATTACAAAAATAAAGCATAAATCTCAGGGTATAAGTCTCAAGGGTCTTTATTTGTGTGATTGCCATCTTTGTGTTAACAGACACACAGTGTAGACTTCTTGGTAAACGGAACCCCTCTGAATGGAGGATTGTTTTAATACAGGGAAACCAGAGTGCTTGGTGAAAACCTGACAACGTGCAAAGATCACTCGTACACCCGAGTACAAAGGTTGTGAGAGTCAACGCAGCCAAACCGCGAAAAGAAGTTACGGATCTTTGACTTTTCCTGCTTCAGTTTATACGTCAGGCTGTCAATGAGAACTGTGTCAAACTCGGGATTCTCCAAGGTCATGGCCACCATCACAGCCGTGGCAGTCTTGAACTTCTTACGCATGTCTTTGAACACGGCAGTGGAGATTATCCTCACAGTCTCCACATCATGCGTGACGGTAATAACAGAGCAGCTGATCTTTTCTAACATCTTCTCTGAGAGACGGGATATGGTCTTGGCCTTCAGTTCATCATCCATTATTATAAACTCATTGGTGGCCTTTTCTATCTGTTTTAACAGGCCTTTGAGCATCTCAGTGACCAGCTTACTGCACTCACACTGTGAGTATGTGTGCGTCTCTGTGACGTCTCTGTGTGATGGTGTCTTAGAGTCTGTGTGTGTCTCTGTGACGTCTCTTTGTGACATTGTCTTTGAGTCTGTATGTGCATATGTGATGTCTGTGTGTGTTGTCTCTGACGTCTTTGTGACAATGTCTGGCACTACTAGTGGCCCATCTGCCTGGAGGTCAATGGCACGCTGTTCGATCTCTGTGATCAATGGTGCTTTAGGATGATTGCTTTGTGTCACATTGAAGACATCTGGAATGTTGCTCAATACAGAAGACTCAAGACTAGTGGCCACAGTTCTCGTGAAGATACCCACCAGCCGATTGAAATACATGACCTCATCAAAGGACATGGCGTGAAGCCTGCCTATTGGGTCAAGCTGAGTGACACGGATGTCAGGTTTATGAATCACAGGAAATTGGAATGTCTGTTCACTTATGACCTGATTGAAGAGGGAATCGCTAAGCTCTTTGCACAAGGTGGTCAACCGTTTGTGTAGCTTCTTATCCTGATCCATGGCTGATGGCGATCCAGACTCCTCAGGCAACATCACCTCCACCAGTCGGTCAGCAAAGTTAACAGCAGTCTCACTGCCCTCATCACTATCACGTTCAGGAGATTTGACCTTTATAAATTTTGTTTTGCTGAAAGAGTTTTCCTCACAAAACCTCTTAAAGCGATTCTTCAGCTGTGCCAGCATGTGGGGAACGTACTCTCTGACAAAACGCTTGGTGAAAAGAGTCTTTAGTTTATTCCTGTGATCCTCACTCGCCAATGCTTCAGTGTGTTTCTGCTCAGACTGATTCACATCCTCAACAAGCGATTTGGCGATGTCATGCAGCACTGCGTCAGAGCAGATAGGCAGAGTATCCACATGGTCTGGTTTGACACCGTCAAGAGTGATATGGCTGGCACACTTCTCGATGATGGTCATCACTCTCTGAATAGCTATGGAATCTGCTGATGTCTCCTGCAATGACGATGTTTGCTCCTGGTTTGAGGCCTCTGATGACCCTGAGGTGCCTGTTGGTTTCTTACTGTTGAATCGGGAGGGTATATCACACACACTCTTCAGTTTTGTAAAGCCGCTATTCAGTAGTTGGGCACAGTGATCCATCATAAGCTGAAAATCAGTTCCTGAACTGCTTTTCATTCGTTCAGAGTAGCGTGCTTTCTTCTGCGACAGTTCAAAGTTTACCGTCTCTGCCACCTCCTTGCTGATCAGCTCTGTCAGCTTCTCACAGCTCTCACTATCATTGACGTCATCCAGACAGAAAGATTCAGAGAGAGCCTTAGAGATGGAGCCTCCCATGCTGGCCTGGATGCTCTTCTGCAAAGCCCTGGATGAAGTGTTGATGTTCTGCTTAAAGATTGGTTGAATGATGGTCTCAGACACGCTCTGTATCAGCTCCTTAACCAAAGTAGCCAGCAGAGCTAATGTGGCGCTGTCCATCTGACCAACATCCAGATTCTCCAGCTGCTCTTGGCTGAAGGACGACAAGAAGGATGCTACCAATGGCCCAAATTTATTTGCCCTAATTGGTGGAATATCACCAGAATTGCTATCAGGTGTATGTTGTTCTTCTGCTACCATGTTGTCTGTCAGTTGAATGCAATGTGAACTCCAACATCTCTCTTTTGATATATTTTAATATGATGGCAGCTTTTCTATGATGTCATGTTGATGATTTCGTCATTTGCATATTCCAGGACTTCATGCAGAACCATGATCTCATGGCAGTTTTTACTCCTTATTTCCATGACCAGTGTCATAATTGTCCAAAGTTGCATTCAGACTTAGCTCGTGTTAGACCTAACTTGTTCTGAAAGGTGGACCCTTTCCCATCTGCCTCGGCTTATACATGTGATAAATATCTCAACAAACTTACTTGATGCGTCTTTAGACAGAAATTGTTTGGTGAACCTGTCGTTGTAAGGATTCATCAGTGTGTGTCTTCTCCCATGGACATGTCTGATTAAGAGACCTTCCCTTGATGCTCAAATGGAATGTGCTGTTGATATACCGAATATTGGTCAATCAACCAGGGATTAGCAAGCAAAGCCGTTGTGCACACAATGATGCTCCATTGTGAGTTTTTTTGTGACTTTGTCAAGATAAGGTTTTACTCCCCGTACAATGCTGACCAATCACAAACCAGTTTGCAAGCTTGTGGCCTTTGTTTACGAGTTTTGGTCCGCTGTTTTAAGTGTTTCTGTGTGAGACCAAAGCAACCAGGGGCCAAGTGTAAACAGCAAACAAACTACAGGTCTGAATACAGCCTTAGTTGCCAAATGAATTTGCCCCCTTCCACACACACACACAAATGCACGCTCATCTGATAAGCTGTGAGCCTCAAAGTCACTGCTGCAGGATACAAAAGTGACAGGGCATTTTCCTTAATAAAATAATGTCACTGAAGGTCATGAGGGGGGCAGTTGCTGTAGTGCATACAGTGGTTGCCATGGTGGATGGGGTGGTTGCTTAAATGGATACTTTGAAGAATGATGTCATTGATGCAGTCAAGGATGTATGAACTTTCCAATGAATTCGGTTGGGATGTTTGAAGGTAAAATTGCTGAATATTTCAAAATGTATATTGAAATATCTCTGCACTCAAGGGGATCCCCTGAGGGGCTTGACCCGGCTCCAGACCCCCACCACCCAACCTGCTCAGCAATGCTTCCTCAGAAACTTTGTGGAATGCCAGAAGCTGATTCCTGAGAAAAGTCCTGAGACTTTTCCTGAGAAAATTTCAAAGAAAATAAAAAATAATTAAGAGAAAAATAAAGTAAATTTTAAGACTAATTCTTCCACACTGTACGGTCAGCAGTCCCCATTCTTTTCCCTTGAATTTAGAGAAGAATAAACCTTAATCTCTGTAGAATTCTCTACATGTTTATTTCCGTCCTTGCATCAACAGGCAGATAACGTACACTTCTTGGTTTATATATTATTAGGATGGAGGACTTTTTTTAAAAATACAGTGAAACCAGAGTGCCTGGTGAAGGTGCTACAACACACAAAGATCACGCAAAATAATTAGCGCAGAAAGCTTGTGAGAGTCAACACAGCCATCACTCCCAAACGGGAAAAGAAATTGCGGATCTTTGATCTCTGCTCCTGGGACAACACTGTCATCAATCTCAAACGTGAAAAAAAGTTTCGGATCTTTGATTTCTTCTCCCTCAGTTTATGCGTAAAGCTGTTGACAAGAATTCGGTCAAAATCTGGCTCCTCTAAGACCATGGCAACCATCACAGCTGTGGCAGAGTCAAACTTCTTTCGCAGCTCTTTGAACACAGCCTTGGAGATCGTCTTCAATGTCTGGTCATCATGTGTGACGTTGATAACAGAGCAGTCAATCCTTTCTAACATCTTCTCTGAGAGACGGGAAATAGTCTTGTCCTTCAGTTCATCATCCAGTATTATGAACTCATTGGTGGCCTTTTCAATCTGTTTTAACAGGCCTTTGAGCATCTCAGTGACGAGATGACTGCACTCACACTGTGACATCTCAGAGTCTGTGTGTGTCTCTGGGACATCTCTGTGTGACAATGTCTCAGAGTCTGTGTGTGTCTCTGTGATGTCTCTGTGTGACAATGTCTCAGAGTCTGTGTGTGTCTCTGTGATGTCTCTGTGTGACAATGTCTCAGAGTCTGTGTGTGTCTCTGTGATGTCTCTGTGTGACAATGTCCCAGAGTCTGTGTGTGTCTCTGTGACGTCTCTCTCTGATGTCTCCAATGGCTTTCTAGCGATAGGTGACATTACTAGTGGCCCATCTGCTGTGAGCTCAAATAGGTCAATGCCATGTTGTTTGATCTCTGTGATCAATGGTCCTTTTGGCTGTACATTTTGCATCTCTTTGAAGACATCCAGAATGTTGCTCAATACAGAAGACTCAAGACTAGTGGCCACAGTCCTCATGAAGATACCAACCAGCCGGTTAAAATACATGACCTCATCAAAGGACATGGCATGAAGCCTCTCTATTGGGTCAAGCTGAGTGAAGCGGATGTCCGGCTTATGAATCACAGGAATACGGTATGTCTGTTGACTTATGACGTGATTGAAGAGGGAATGACTAAGCTCTTTGCACAAAGTGGTCAAACGTTTGTGTAGCTTCTTATCCTGATCCATGGCTTTTGGCGATCCAGACTCCTCAGGCAACATCACCTCCACCAGTCGGTCAGCATAGGTAACGGCACTCTCACTGCTGTCATCACTTTCAGGTTCAGAAGATTTGACCTTTATAAATTTTGTTTTGCTGAAAGAGCTTTCCTCACAAAACCTCTTAAAGCGATTCTTCAGCTGTGCCAGCATGTGGGGAACGTACTCTCTGACAAAACGCTTGGTGAAAAGAGTCTTTAGTTTATTCCTGTGATCCTCACTCGCCAATGCTTCAGTGTGTTTCTGCTCAGACTGATTCACATCCTCAACAAGCGATTTGGCGATGTCATGCAGCACTGCGTCAGAGCAGACAGGCAGAGTATCCACATGGTCTGGTTTGACACCGTCAAGACTGATATGGCTGGCACACTTCTCGATGATGCTCATCACTCTCTGAACGGCGGTGGAATCTGCTGATGTCTCCTGCTGCTCCTGGTTTGAGGCCTCTGATGACCCTATGATGGCTGTTGGTTTCTTGTTGTTGAATCGGGAGGTTTGATCACAATCACTCAGTTTTGTAAAGCCGCTATTCAGTAGTCTGGCACAGTGATCCATCATAAGCTGAAAATCAGTTCCGGAAATGTTTTTCAATCGTTTAGAGTAGCGCGCTTTCTTCTGCGACAGCTCAAAGTTTACCGTCTCTGCCACCTCCTTGCTGATCAGCTCTGTCAGCTTCTCAAAGCTCTCACTATCATTGACGTTATCCAGACAGAAAGATTCAGAGAGAGCCTTAGAGATGGAGCTTCCCATGCTGGCCTTGATGTTCCTCTGCAAAGCCCTGGATGAAGTGTTGATGTTCTGCTTAAAGATTGGCTGAATGATGGTCTCAGAAACGCTCTGTATCAGCTCCTTAACCAAAGTAGCCAGCAGAGCTAATGTGGCGCTGTCCATCTTACCAACAGCCAGATTCTCCAGCTGCTCTGGGCTGAAGGACGACAAGAAGGACACCACCAAAGGCCCGAATCTATTTACTCCGATTGGTGGAATGTCACCAATGTTGTTCTCTGTATGTCGTTCTTCTGATACCATTTCGTCAGCTGAATGTAATCTGAACAATTTGTCGTTGTTTGATATATTTCAATATGATGTCAGCTTTTCTTTGAGGTCATGATGATGATGTCATCATTTCATTTCCCAGGACTTAATGCAAAACCATGACGTCATGGCAGTTTTTACCTACAATTTTCATGGCCAGTATGATAACTACCAAATGAGCTCCACTCTCACTCAGTTTGTGTGAGAGATGTCACTGATGTGGTCATGAAGGATGTGTGAACATCTTTCCAGTGTATCAGATATGGGGGAAATTGCTAAATCCCTCTAAATTTAGATTGAAATAACTCGATGCCCGGACCCTTGTGATCAGGTTGAACACCCGAGGAGCCTTGTCCCGCCTCCAGACCCCTACCACCTACCCGCTCAGCAATGGTAGCAGACTCTTTGTGAAATGCCAGAAGCCGATTATGGTCAAGTCCTACGAAAGTTTCAAATCTGTAAAGAAAGACAGTGAAATTAATGGTTTATTTTTCGTAAAAATTCTCCAGTTAAAAACTGTAAACTGCAAAACAGTAAAAAAAAAACGTTTAGATCAAGCACAGGTGTGGTCAGCTGGCAGCTCCCCTTTGCGGATTTATTGCACCTTTAATCTCGGAACACCTCAAGTTGTTGAGGCAACAGTAGACGTCTCGATACAGTTCCCTGCAGCCTACCCTAACATCCTTTTTCCCACTTTGCATCATTCCTTCTGAGCCAGAAACTCTCTTGCTCCGCCTCCTCAGCCAGTTCCTTGCATGCTTTCTTCGGCTTGGACCCTGTAATTCCAAGGGCTTTTAGGAATCGGTGTGTGGTTTTTCTAATAAAGCCTCTGCAGCTGACTATGTTGCTCTTTTTTCCTTTCGAAGGATACCTCCATGCCTTCCTCCCACAGGCACTGAGCTCAGCCATGGTCATCGCCCTAGTAGAGGTGGACCACAACACAATGTCTGGCTGTAGAGAGGCTGGGGTGATCTAACATGGGAACTTCAGCTGTTGGTCCAGGTCAACTCTCATGCTCCATTCACTTCCAGGCGTTAGTCCTTCTGGCTTAGCTCCAGCTCCTTGCCTGACGAAGTGTACTCACCTTTGGGATGCTGACGGAATAGTTTTGTTCATTTCCACTCCTTATGTCTCCAAAACCTCAGTTAGTTTCCGCAGGACCCGGTAGTGGTGCCATTGATACTGTCCCTGGGTGATAGCTGACCTGCAGTCTGATAGAATATGTTGCAGGCTGGGGTTCTGGGCATCCCAGAGACGACAATTTACTTATGTGTCCTTCCGGAGACGCACATTTCTAGCACTTGGGAGGGTGTCATTCAGTATGTGTACCTAATGAGGAAGCTCAGTTTGGTTTGAGGGATCTCCTGTATGTCGGCCCACATTTGGACCCTGTAGGTGACTGCCTGCCAGTTTGTCGACCTCCCTTGTTCCTTGTCCTCCATTCTTGTCACTTCTGAGACCACCAACTCCTTCCTCTCCTTCTTTTTGGCTTTGGACCACATCTTGGAAGCTTGCTCTCACCTAAGCACGGCCCTGCTTGGTTGCAACCACCCTACTATCTGCTGATGTCTCAGCTGGTTGATAGCCTGGTCGACTGCTTGTTCAGCTGTAACAGACCTAACATTTTGGCAGCTGTAATTTTTATCCTGCACATTTCATGTTCCAATTACAATTATTGAGTTTCTCCTGTGTTTTATAGCTATAGTTGTAAGACTTCATAGCTGTGATGTAATCCTGAGTAAGACTGTATGTGGGATTTGTCACATTCTCCTTTTTTAGAGTGTGTTAAAAAAGAAGCAATCTGACTCTAAATAAATCACCTTGGAATAAGAAACTCCTCTGCCTGTTTTATTTATTTTCTTACATTGGAACCATCTGAGGCCAACACTTTCCCACTAACCCTTTCATGTATGGTGTTCACTATGGTCACACAATGTCATTTGTGTATCATATATAAACATTCTTCTTAAGTCCCATTATTAGGGTAATAACTCAAAGCCACTGCTTCTGTGTGCCTCATTTCAAACAACCATCTGACTTTTCAACTAACAGCCATGAGGATGATCACCAGACAAGGAGGCTGACCAGGTTCATGGAGCTTCCTAAGGCCACAGTAAAATATGCTTTCCTTAAACTATGTCAATATTCCAGCATAATTGTTTTCATTCATATTATACTCATCATAAAGACTTGTGTGGTCTTTCAAAGATGTCCCTTGCACAGGGAATTATCAAGCAGTGGGGTGAAATGCCTGAAGAGGTTTGTCCTACTGATTCTAAGGCTTCCACACAGTACAGTCAGCAGCCATAATTGGCAAAATGTTTATATCTGTGATCGCCATCTTTGCAAGCAGACAGCATACACTTGTTGGTAAACATAATCCCTCTTAATGGAGGATTTAATAACACGCAAAGATTACGCAAAAAGGCTCCGCGCACGAAGTTTGTGAGAGTCAACACAGCCTAAACGTGAAAAGAAGTTACGGATCTTTGATTTCTTCTCCCTCAGTTTATGCGCCAAGCTGTCGACAAGAATTGCGTCAAAATCTGGCTCTTGCAAGATCAAGGCAACCATCACAGCTGTGGGAGTCTTAAACTTTTTACGCAGATCTTTGAACACAGCCTTGGAAATTCTCTTCACAGTCTGGACATCATGTGTCGCAGTAATAATAGAGCAGTCGATCCTTTTTAACATCTTCTCTGAGAGACGGGATATAGTCTTGGCCTTCAATGCCTCATCTAGTATTACGTACTCATTGGTGGCCTTTTCTATCTGTTTTAACAGGCCTTTGAGGATCTCAGTGATGAACTGCCTGAAATCAGCACAGTGCGATGTCTTTGAGTGTGTTTGTGGCACCACTGTTGGCCGGTCTGCTTTGGGGTCAATGCGTTGGCGTTTGATCTCTGTAATCAATGGTGGTTTTTGCGTCTCTTTGAAGACATCCAGAATGTTGCTCAATACAGAAGACTCAAGACTAGTAGCCACAGTTCCCGTGAAGATACCCACCAGCCGGTTGAAATACATGACCTCATCAAAGGACATGGCATGAAGCCTGTCTATTGGGTCAAGCTGAGTGACACGGATGTCAGGTTTATGAATCACAGGAATTTGGAATGTGTGTTCACTGATGACCTGATTGAAGAGGGAATCGCTAAGCTCTTTGCACAAAGTGATCAAACTTTTCTGTAGCTTCTTTTCCTGATCCATGCCTGTCGGCGATCCAGACACTTCAGGCAACATCACCTCCACCAGTCGGTCAGCATAGGCAACGGCACTCTCACTGCCCTCATCACTATCACGTTCAGGAGATTTGACCTTTATAAATTTGGTTTTGCTGAAAGAGCTTTTCTCACAAAACCTCTTAAAGCGATTCTTCAGCTGTGCCAGCATGTGGGGAACGTACTCTCTGACAAAACGCTTGGTGAAAAGAGTCTTAAGTTTATTTCTGTGATCGTCACTTGTCAATGCTTCAGTGTGTTTCTGCTCAGACTGATTCACATCCTCAACAAGCGATTTGGCGATGTCATGCAGCACTGCGTCAGAGCAGATAGGCAGAGTATCCACATGGTCTGGTTTGACGCCGTCAAGAGTGATATGGCTGGCACACTTCTCGATGATGCTCATCACTCTCTGAACGGCGGTGGAATCTGCTGATGACTCCTGCAATGACGACGGCTGCTCCTGGTTTGAGGCCTCTGATGACCCTGAGGTGCCTGTTGGTTTCTTACTGTTGAAATGGGAGGATGGATCAAACACACTCTTTCGTTTTGTAAAGCCGCTATTCAGTAGTCTGGCACAGTGATCCATCATAAGCTTAAAATCAGTCACAGAACTGCTTTTCATTCGTTCAGAGTAGCGCATTTTCTCCTGCGACAGTTCAAAGTTTACCGTCTCTGCCACCTCCTTGCTGATCAGCTCTGTCAGCTTCTCACAGCTCTCAATATCATTGACGTCATCCAGACAGAAAGATTCAGAGAGAGCCTTAGAGATGGAGCCTCCCATGCTGGCCTTGATGTTCTTCTGCAAAGCCCTGGATGAAGTGTCGATGTTCTTCTTTAACATTGGTTGAATGATGGTCTCAGACACGCTCTGTATCAGCTCCTTAACCAAAGTAGCCAGCAGAGCTAATGTGGCGCTGTCCATCTTACTGACATCCAGATTCTCCAGCTGCTCTGGGCTGAAGAAGGAGAGGAAGGACACCACCAACGGCCCAAATTTATTTGCCCTGATTGGTGAAATTTCACCAATATTGTTGTTGTGTGTATGTTGTTCTCGCGCTACCATTTTGTACCAGTTTGTGCGTTGATTGATGTGAACTCCAACTTCTCATCTTTTGATATATTTAATATGATGTCAGCTTTTCTGTGATGTCATGATGATATTGATTTGATACGAATTGATAATAGATATTTCCATTTTCCAGGGCTTCATGCAGAACCATGAGGTCATGGCGGTGTGTCAATGACAAAGTCGTAATTGTTTTAGTTGCTAAATGAGCTCCCTTCTCACACACACACACAAACACACACAGACAGACAGGCAGACAGACAGACAGACAGACAGACAGACAACAGACAGACGTGCTCTTCCGATCCCCCCTTAGCCTCACTGCAGGCTAAGGTGATGTTCATCTGCCTAATGTGAATGAGCATGACCGTTGAGGAGCTGGCCCCCACTAACTCAGAGGCTCTTTAAGATTTTCATTATTGAATCATCAGGGCGATGTGAAGGGAGAACAAATCGGTCACAGGGTGAATGAATTAGCAATCCATTGACTGCAGTACAAGGAGGAGCAATTAATCCGGCCCTCTTATACTCAATAAATGGCCTTGCTGATTAAATCAAACATTGATGCATGTTTCAATGAGCTCCGTGTCACACTAAGCATGCGTATCAATTGCAATGTGAGAGAATACTTTCTTCCTCATCATCATAAATCCAATCACCCAAACAAACGTATAAATGAGTATCAAGAGAGGGAAATGATTGGCAGTAAAGAATCTGACTGTTCATCTCCAGCTTTCTCCTGTGTGATGCTAGGTGACCTGGAAGTAAAAAGCAACAGAAGGCATTCCCGCCCACTGGCTCCACTGGCACCGAGCTCACACACACACACACACACACACACACACACACACACACACACACACACAACCCTGTACTGCATTACTTGGGGGACATTGCACTGACTTGAGGTTGACTGCAGGCTTACACTCAGCACAGACACTATATGCCAAAATCCAACAATAACAACACAACAACAAAGGCTTAATTCTAGAAAATGTCTGCACTATTGGCACTGGTTGAATATCTCTGTTATTGCAGAGGTCCCCACAATGTAGCTTATGGCCAGATTTATGTCCCCACAATGTAGTTAATACACACACACACACACACACACACACACACACACACACACACACACACACACACACTTGTACCACAGTACCAATGGGGACACTGTCTGACTTCATTATTACGACAGATGAACACAAACCATAACCAAAATGTGCTGTATAACTCAAGCCAAGCGCATAGTGTGAGACTGGTGCCAGTTGGTTACTGGGGATGTTTGTCTCAAACTCAAATGTCAAAGGGAGACGAGCTTCGGTCTTGTAGTTTGCTCTCGGCTTTCCCTAAACCATTACCACAGCCTATAATCCTCATTCCAAAACCACGTTGTAACCTTTAAAACAAATAGATTGACTGTCTCTATAGCGGAATAGATGACCCCAGAATGTAATAAATATCTGACACACACACGCGCGAGTGCACACACAGCAGCAGCACTTTTATGCTCAACACTGTTTGGAAAACCCTGCAGATGTGCCGTTTTATACTTAGCGTTTACTTTTCCGTGTCCTCTGAGAGTTGCCACCTTCCCCCCCGCCCAGCAGCTTGTGTGCCTCACAGCTGCTGGTAGCCTCATTTTGTATCTCTCCCAGTGAGGTCCCCCCTGAGGCTGAGAAAAAGGGGGCCAGACAAACCACCACATCACCTTCTCCTCTGCAAGGGAAGCCCTGCTGGCTCCGAGCCCAGAGAGAGAGGAGTACTGAATGTAGGCCACGCATCTTTGTTCTGTGAAGGTGTTCCAGGCATAAACACAACACACTTTTGTAGTTGTTTTGTTTGTGACACCGTGCATTTCTGCGTTTCTTTGAGGATCTGCAACCTCTGCCAAGACGTGCGTTGCCTCATACAAAATATTGATGGATTTATTTCCACGTGTGACCTTCACATACAAGATGTCTAATATACACATGCAGGGTTGAGGTTTCAGGGCCGCTCCTCCTGTGAGGAACTCAAACGTCTGCCTTCAGACAATGACTGATGATGGAGACCTTTCTGAGCCGAGCGCATGACGAGCTGAAAATGTAAAACGGGTCACTGAATAATGAAAGTGAAGAGCTTTCTCAACACTGCCTCCTTAATCGTTTATCCTTCCTTCGGCGGCTAATGGCTTTCTCCTTCCCCAGAGGATCATTCATCTCCTAAACAGCCCTGTCAGTCGCTCTACATTGGGATACAGCAGTGATTGAGCTGCCGGTCCTCCAATTCAGATGCAGAAGACACATGAAGCCTCACAGGATCACAGTTCTCTCCTTTGTTTTATTGTAGCCTGGTGAGGCAAAAGCAAAGGAGTTTGACTTGAAGATTCTCCTCCTGCCAAGGTTTTCAATATTTAAGAGACAAAACAAGATATGAATTATTTGAAAGCAATGAACCGCATGATGCCGTTAAAAGCCTCGTCAAACGTCTCTGTCCCCCATCTGTAAACAGACACAGCTATTTTGGATTTTCTCTCCTCCGCTTCAGCTTTGTCCTTTCACATAAGTAACCATGGTTACCATATTGTGTCCCTACGTGTACGTGTCAGTTGCTACCAGATGAAACAGCATTAAGAAATACAGTTTGTAGAACAGGAAACAATGCACGCTTTTTCCCTGTGAGCGTTGTCAGACCAAACAGTCACACACACACTTCTGCTGATGTTGCACATTGGAGGTATGCTGCTTTTCAATAAGCTCATATTTCCCAGAAGTCTTGATCCCGCTCTTCCTCCTCTCCCTCCTCTCCCTCCCTTCACCCACAAGATGCCTGGACTACACTGGGGTAAAAATAGACATTTCCCCCCCGGTGCAGCTTGAGACTAACTTTATTTTCACCAGGGAAATGAAAAGCACACATATTGTGCTGCTGAAGGGACTGAGGGAAAAAACAATAACCTTCAAGAGCCAATGACAAATGTGTTTGTCTGTGCGAGAGGCAAACAGATGAGGAGGTACAAAGGGCCGGGCAGAAAGACATTTGCAGGGGTGGAGACCTGCTTGGCTGCATGCTTTTTCTGCTCACTTGGCTTTACTGTATCACTTCTAAGCTTAAATTAGCTCTCACCATCTGCTGCACAGCCAGGGGACTTCAAGACAAATCTACGCTAACAGTTGTATAGATAGAGAATTTTTAATGCCAAGCTAGAAATGGCAGCTTCTTCAGTCCTGACATGGTGGTGTTGATATGGATTCTTTATTGTTGTGGAGAATATCACAGGTGGTATGGAGGTACAGTTACTCGAGCATGACTTGGAGGTTCTGCATTCAGACTCTTATCCTTGCTCACAGGCTCTGGGTTGAGATCCAAAGAAGGAGATCGCAGACCCAAGCCACCAAAATGAGTTCAAAGTAGTACAAATTCAATTCAATGTTTGAGGTTGTTTTCTCGCCAATGCTAAGATGCCTTTAAACACACATATTGATTGTGTTTTAATATCACATATGCTTCATTTGAATATTAGGATAGAAGATTTGTGTTGTAGTGTCACTGCTTTATACGCAAGAGGATTTTTTTCTTTTAACATGAGCTGCTTCTGCTTGTTTGAGATGTACACACAAACACACATCTTTCCAGTTCAGATTCCAGCTGTGTCTCTAATCAACTCATGAGGAGAGAGAGAGAGAGAGCGAGAGAGAGAGAGAGAGAGCGAGGGCGAGAGCGAGAGAGAGAGAGAAAAGGAGAGAGGAGGCTGGAGGAGATGAATGGATCAACTGAGAGGAGGAAGAAGCTGACATAGCAGAGAATGGAGATGGAGGAGGGCATGACGACACGGGACAGAGAAAAGAGAGCGGTGAAGAGGAGCAAAGGCTGACAGATATACAGAGGAGGAAGAGGAGAGGAGGAGGCGGGGCCGTGTGGGAGAGCTGCCAGTTGAGTCACGCCCCCCCAGCTCTTCCGATCCCTCTGTGAAAGTGAAGTGAGTGCTGAAGCGATGGATGACGTTTTCCCTCTCTGCCGAGGCATGCCCCAGAATATGACATCATCATCATCATCATCATCATCAAACCAGCACGGACACGAGGCGAGCGCAGCACAATCCTTTATTCATCACATCTCTGAGAGTGATCACAAAGTCGTCACACTTAAATAAACAAAACAAATAAAAACCTTTTTACTCAGACAATGAGCATCAAAAGTCTTCATACGTAAATAAAATCTTACTCTTACACACATGTACAGTTTAAAGCCAACACTATGGTGTGTGTAGCACACATTGCATTTGAGAGAAGGCTACAGTAAAAGAAGAGAGGATGTTGTGTTGAGTCCCTTCATAGGTGTACAGTAGTGTGTTGTAGATACTGTGTACTGGGCGTCACTACTGCTCCTTCTCCACCTCCCTCTTGGCCTTATTCTGGAGGTAACGGGCTTTACCTTCCTCCAAACGTCTCTGCTCCTCCTCTCCTTCAGTCTGAGGAAGAGAGCAAACAAACAAAGAGATTCAGTTTCAGTTTCCATTCTGACATCACAATGTGTCTTAGAGAAAACAGCTGGCCTCTTCCACCTGGAGGGAAGAATACCACGCATACCTATAATGCCACCTGGAATTCCCCTTTATCGTGTTTTCTGTTGGGAAATTGTTTATACCAGTGATGTTTGGAAACCAAGCAGCATAACAGGCTAAGATAATGTAATGTAGTCATCAACTCTTCATCAGAGTCTTCAGCTAGTCAGGTGCTAAAGCTTCTATATTGCTGGAGAATCACGCTGCACTCCCAGTGAGTGAAAGTGTCTAAAAGGGTTTGGTGGTAAATCTTCCTTTCCCCACATGTTCAGATGGAGGCTCTTAGCGGCGCTCACAGCAGGTGGTCAGCAGATTCAGAGGCACCTGCCACTCAGTGTGAGCGCAGACGCAAAGCTGCCAGATGGTGACGAAGGTCTACTGACAGGGAAGTAATAAACATAATGCCAGGAAGAAGCCCGGAGGTCACGAGTCAAACGTGGCGAGAAAGTGAAAAGAACAACAACTGACAGAACTCTAAGGTTTATGAGAGAAGGAATGCAGCGTTGGTTAAAAGCATTCTGTCCACTAAAATGGCACAAACACATGAAATATTATGAAAGTAGTAACATACAGCTGAGTACACTTGAGTTTATGGTACAATTAGTCTTTCATCTTTATATTAACAATGGCTGTGAGCTGTTTGCCTTTCATTTCCTCTCTCTCTCACTCCTCTCTCTGTCTCTCTCCCTCCCTCTGTCAGTCCAGCCCTTAAGGAGTTAACCCTTATTTGATTACACTTTTAAAGCCATGTGAGCTGCAGCTCTGAGGTGGTAATGACTCTGCATCTTCTTTTAATGAACACGCCAATTAAAACAAACTGTACACTCGACTATTGCTAATTAAAATGGACGGTTCCTAACAACGTGAGGTACGGCCCGCTATCGTTTAGTCTGAAGCGGAGAGACGAGGTGATTCTGCTCCGAGACACCGGGAGAAGAGCGAGTGTGTGAATGTAGCTGTGTGAAGACAGAGAAGAATGAGAGTGATGCAATTTTAAACTAGTATGTAGATCCACAGGTCAAATGGAAGGGAGAGGGAGGGGGGTAGTTACTGTCCTTAAACAGTTTGGCCTGCATGATGAGATTCCTTCTGCAATAACGTCACAAAAAACAATTATAGAAGCTTCACTTTTACTCAGCTTTCACGCCGTGCCCTCCATCTTTGTCTGTATTCATTTTGGTTCTTACATCATTCACCAATGAACCAATTGCACAACCCACCGATGCGTTTCAGTGCCACACTCCAAATGTCCTTTTGGTGTCCTGGTGTAATTGTTATTCCCACAGTGGCTCTGCTTTAATAACTATGATTATGCAGGACGATCAAACACTGCAGGGGCTCTGCCATGTGACAATGTGAGGATATGTGAGCAACTTGTAATCAGGTCTTCCAAAATGAATTTATCCACTCCTACAGCTTTTAAGATTCCCTGTGGAAAGCCACTCAGTCTGCCTTCACCTGGAAAAATGATATTATTCCCTTATCATCTTTCATCTGCACTCTTCAGGCGCCAGCAGGAGAGAAATAAAACACGGTGGACAGTTTCACTACATAACAAACCTTAACTTGTCCAGGTTTAGTGTGATAGAAGGGTTTATAGAATAGTATGTGTCTAACATACACAGTGTGAACCATAACAGTGAAGGTCAGGGGCAATGATTGCACTGGAAACACATTAGAGGTGCTGAAGTGGGAACCAGGAGAAAGTGCTGTTAGTGCGGGAAGGAGAGGAGGAGGAGGAGGCAGCGTGGCGTGAACGTGGAACAGGGACACGGCCTGTAGATGGGTCCTGCTTAGACAATACCAGCTAAATGCCAAAAGGGTTCCTTTGTGCCGACACGAGCTGGGATGAGAGTCGGCACGGGGCAGAGCTGAATGCCAGCGTCTTCAAAAGTAGAACAAAGATGAGAAGCGTGAGGAAAGCAATAACCATCTGTGAGTGGTGTGGTGTGAGTGTGTGTGTGTGTGTGTGTGTGTGTGTGTGTGTGTGTGTGTGTGTGTGTGTGTGTGTGTGTGTGTGTGTGTGTGTGTGTGTGTGTGTGCGTGCGCGTGTGACGCAAAGAGAGATACCATGTACATCTGAAACATGGATGAAACACATCGAACCAAACAACTTCATATTCTCTTTGCTGAACCCTGATATTAGAGTCCGGCTCCATGTAGAGGAGCTTTCAGAGGCGTTTCCATGGATCCATAAGGGTTCTTTCTACAGACTATGGACCGGCTAAGTGAACGGCAAAAGCTCCAACATATAGAAACAATATCAGTGACCTAGTTTGGGTGTAAATGGTTGGATATTGCAGGAGAACATTTTCACTATGAACTCACCTGCACAGCAAACATCTGTGAGAGTGAATGTTGCACAAATCTTTACATTATGTCATTACTGAATACAGAACCTTCTTAAATAGAGTGGTTCTAAGGTATTGTGAACGTTCTAAACCCTCCTGTTCCTCCCGTGTTACTGTGAGAACGTTGGCATGCTCAGATTACCACAGAGGGAGAAATATCTGCAGCTCTGGCACGAGCCGAGCCGTTAACCCGTTGCTGATTGTCTTGAATGGGAGGCGTCTAAAAATAAACGTGCATCGCTTCGTGTGGACTACAGCAGGTCTCCATGGCAACCGGGCTTGTTGTTCATGACAAGGGAGGCCAGCTGAGTCTCTGCCGGGGGGGGGGGGGGATGGAGAGAGGAAGGGGGGAGGGAGGGAGGGAGTGAGAGAGAAAGAGAGAGAGAAAGAGAGAGAGAAAGAGAGAGAGAGAAAGAGATGAGGAAAAGAGGCTAAGGGGGGAATGTGTGCTGGGGGAGAGGGAGATAGAGGAGAGAGAGGAAGAGAGATGGAGAGAGAGAGAGGGAGAGGGAGAGAGAGAGAGAGAGGTTTGGATTGAGCGATGAAAGAGAGTGAAAGCAGACATGGAGAGATGCGATTAATGAGTGAGCAAGGGGCGAAGGAGAGAGCAGAGGAAAAGGAGGCTGCTTGAGGAGCCAAACCTGGTGTAGTCGGACATTATAAATACAAAATGCAGTAAAAATAAATGAGGACATGAAAGGAGCTTTAGTGACACAGGAGGAAATCACACACGCTTCATTTGACCTTTCCCTGTTTGTCATTACGCAGAGTTTGCTTCCTTTATTCCCTAAATCGTTGCGTAGGGTGGTAATGTAATGTAAGTCGCTTTGGATAAAAGCGTCTGCCAAATGCTCGTAATGTAATGTAATGTAAGAGGAGGAGGATAAGGAGGAGAGAAGGGAGAGATGGGAGTCCAAAAAGTGAAACATATAAGAGAGGGAGGTACAGCCTGGAGGGAGGCTGAGGGCGTTTCAATCATCGCTTATCTTCACTTCACAAAATACTTTTTAGTTTGGTACTGAAAAGTGAAGGAGGAGGGTCAACGTGAGGAAGGTCGATGGGAAGTAAATCACTTCTCAAACTTTACTGAAGACATTCCTGCTCACTGTAGTCTGTCCTCTGCTCGGGGTTCATACTGTGATGGATCAGTCACTTTGTTCTACATTCATATGGATTATTAATTAGGCTTTTATATCCTGATCATTAAAGCTCAAACTGCTCCTGGAGGAAAGAGGGCAAAGGAGAGAAGCGTACGTGTGGAAAGTTCCAGCTACACTGAGAGAAGTCCTTTTTGGACCGATGTCACCATGTGGGGACGTTCTGGTCAGATGATCATGTGTGTGTGTGAAAAATAGCTACCAGGTCCTCAGAGAGAGAAGCTGCTGCTGCTCAGTACACCATGCACGCACGCACACACACACACACACACACACACACACACACACACACACACACACACACACACACACACACACACACACACACACACACACACACACACACACACACACACACACACACACACACACACACACACACACACCATCATCATCAGACGTCATGTTCATCACCGTGCTTGGCAGATCTGTTTCTCTGTTTCCTGTCTATACTTGGTTATCGCTGACAGCAAACCGAACCCAAATACTTCATTGCTCCAACATTCCAATACTTTGGAATGTTGTGGATGGAGCCTAACCAAGAGCTGGGCTTCAGACGGCTGTCACACACAAAGTCACACAAAGTCTCCTCTTCTTCTTCTTCCTGTGCATGCTATAAATCTGCATCGCCACGCCTCAATATCCTCAATCCCACGCTACAGAAAGGAGCTACACGTGTTGTTGCACAGCCTCATTTCAAACACACAACCCTTTAGCTGTGCTCAGTCAGACCACAGAGCAGCTAGAGCAGCTAGAGCATCACCACCGTGCACGTCTGTCCAGTGAGCAGCTGCCACAAGCTGAGGCCTGGGCGCTGTGCGACCTCTGCAGACACCAGCCTGCTCATCTGACCTTGACGAAGCTCCATGATTACACATTACAACTCTAACAGAGATCTACAGCAAAGGGGCCAAAGGTCTGGCCAGGTGTTCTGGACGATTCTACAGAGGACCGGTGAGCACATTCTTTGTTCCAGCACTTTTCAACGATACTGCTGTGGAGAGGGAAGCCATTAACTCCTTCCTCCCTCCCTCTTCTCTCCTCTCCTCTCGTCGCCCTCATTCTCTACCTACCGTACGCTAACAGTAGTGACAGCCCACCCCCCAACACACACACACACACACACACACACTCGGTCCCTAACCCCCTGTGGAGCTAAAAAGGGAAAGGCTAAAAATAGCCATCGCAGCGTGCAGGCTGGAGAGAGAGAGCGAGGATGATGAGAGAATGGAGGGAAAATCACCTGCAGTCAGAAATAGCAGCTGCTGTCCTTTCAATCGGGTTATTCTTAGATTCTTAGAATCCAACGGCCGCATAAATCAGCACAGTGGCTCTAAAAATGACATCGGTGACGGTTTGACATTTTCTGGCGGTATAGAGGAGGGTGATTATTGTTGTTTACATGCTCGGCTGCCCGGGGAGAGATTTGCGGCCGCTGGTTTAAATACAGAGAGGAGAGAGGAGAGAGGAGAGAGGAGAGAGGAGACACATCAGAGTCCAGACTGGGCCTGGATCCTGTGACATTTCAGAGAAAATGGATTCAGTGTCTATAAGTGGAAATGCGCTGCCAAGAAGTGTGAAGAGGGCGAAGAGCGCGTGGATTCATTTAAGAATAAATACATTTGAACAGAGAGGCGGCAGCGTAGGTTGATCTCAAGCTCGTCCATTATGAAAATGTCAGCCAGCACTTAGGACTCATCCGTCTACAGAGAGGCTGAGTGTCGTCTCAGGCGTGTTGCTTTAAAACACGGAAGAGGAGGAGGAGGAGGAGGATTTCCACCACATTTCACAGATCGATCCATAGAATCAACTGAACTGAACTTAGAGAGTGAATCAAAGAGCTTTCCAGGAGTTTGTGATTGGAAAATAAAAAACCCGATATCACATCAAAACAAGTCGGTAAACATAAAGATAAAGACAACGAGCGCCATGGAGACGTCTGAGACAAATACTCAAGAGAATAAAATAGCAGAATAACAGCTGAAGATTAAATAAAAATACAAAGTGGAACGATTGATCAATCAATCAATCAATCAATCAATCAATCAATCAATCTAGCATATTTGACTTATGATGCTGGTTCAGTTGGATGCAAAGAGACCAGGCCATGATGGCGCCGGAGTCAAATTGGACTCATCCTGATTTCCAGAGCAGCTGACTCTCTGACGGGGGAACAAACAGGCTTCGGCGCCATTTGACACGATCGGACCTCGTTATTATTCTGCCTCATGAGGCTAATTGATGTCAGCGTTTCCTCTGCGTTCTTCACAGTTCCACATCTCCACTCTGAGGGGAAAGTTAGGTGTTAATTGGATTGACGTGTTAGATCTGATTTCCTGTCTCCTCCTGGTTTATACAAGGAGGGACGGACGTCGTCTCCGTCCGTCTCGTCTCCGTCCGTCTCGTCTCCGTCCATCTCGTCTCCGTGTTAAAGCCTCAGTAAACAGTTAAGCCTCGCTCGTATAAAACCACACGCGCAAATTGTGCTCAATGATCTGTTCCAGTGCGTGCACACACACACACGCCATTATCACTCTCTCTCTCTCACACACACACACACACACACACACACACACACACACACACACACACACACACACACACACACACACACACACACACACACACACACACACACACACACACACACACACACACACACACACACACACACACACACACACACACACACACACACACACACACACACACACACACACACACACACACAGGCTCCAACTCTGCCTTTCTATTAGTTTGGCTTTAACAGAAAAACACATGAAGTCCAATTTCTCCAGCCAAGGTTTTCTGTGTTTTGGTTGTCGCTCAAAAAACACACACAGACAGACACACACACACACACACAGACACACAGACACACACACACAGACACAGACACACAGACACACAGACACACACACACAGACACACACACACACACACACACACACACACACACACACACACACACAAACACACAAACACACAAACACACTTTGTTTGTCTGCAGTGCTACATCAAACCCCTGGCAGCCCAGTTTTCCATTTAGATTTCCATTTATAGAGTCTCGGATGAATTATTAAAATCACCAGGAAATTTTTGAAGCCTCCCTTTCTCATGAAATGGAGGTGAGGCAGGAATTACAATGACTCTCATCATCATCATCATCATCATCATCATGGGCATGAAGGCGGCTCGTGTGTGAGATGAAAAAGCCGCTAACGAATGCACGGAGACGGCGGCCAAACAAAGCAAAGGTTCGTCTGAAATGGAAATGTGGAGATTTGAAAAGGCTGACGAGCAGCGACGCAGAGGCGGGGAAGCAGAGAAGTTCAGGACCGTGCGGGAGTCCTACTTCACAAATAGACATGTCATGGTGTTATAGGATGGCTGAACACCTTTTTGTGTGTGTGTGAGTGTGTGTGTGTGTGTGACTACAACAAGCCCTTTCCACGCTTCGCTCTCATCCAAACTGACAAGCACCACCTCACACTCGCTAATTTCCTGTTTCACTCTGGCGTTAGGGCGGAGAACCTCAGCACGCTGCGTTAAACTCCAGGGGACGACAAGCAGCGAAGCGTATCATACAGGTTTCAGATCATATGATTACGAAAGGAAGTAACGCTTTAGTCGGCCACTTTTTGACTAACAAACACAAGTTTTAATGTAAACAAATGACAGAAACTCCTCGCAGCACCATTTGGCTCTGTGCAGAACGAACAGCAACAAAGTTGTGCTGTTGTGTTTCTGTTGTTTTCTAAGCTCAGGCGGCTCAGTGTAGCCAGGGAAACGAAGTAAATAGCGTAGCAGGTTAGCTACTGGGAGCTACGTGCTACTGTGCTAATGAACTGTATAAAAAATGGATAAAAATAAAGTCCATTTTGAAATTTTAAAGTCCATGTCAACATTCCCTTTAATGTGGAAATGTGCTTTGAAATTTATAAAACCGATTTTCGATTCAGGTACGTCCAACTGAGAGACGACCCATCAGGCCCGGGAATGACCTCATGGAAAATAGATGGACTTTGGACTTTGTGTATATTTCATCATGTTTGTATCAAAGCCTCGACAGAAAGATGAGAGAGAGAAGATACAACTGAGCCAGACATCAACAAACCAAAACATAAGAGAGAGAAACCAAAGTTTGAAATGAACCTGAGAGCAAAGTGACGTCTCTCCCACATCCTGGTTCCATGCAGGTTCTATGTCTATGGTTCTTTGTCTCAACGTTCACCCAGTGTGACTTGGGGCTGTAACTCAGGGACAAACAGAACACGGGTGCATCTGTGAAGTCAGGTCCTGTGTGCCACCAACCTTGAGAGGAGGGATGGGTAGAGGCCTGTTGTGTTTGTCCAACGAGATGTAGGTGAAGAAGGCGGAGACGGCCCGATACTTCACGTGGTCGGTGCCCAACAGCGAGGTGGCGTCCACAAACACTTCGATCTCCATCGACTTGTTGCTGGCGAACGTCATACGCCCGGTCACGGTGACCACGCAGCCTGAGAAGAGAGAGGGAGAGAGAGAGAGAGAGAGAGAGAAAGAGGGGGAGAGAGAGGGAGATAGAGAGAGAGTCGTCGATGAACACTGCAGGTCTAAATCAAACTAGGAAACTATAAACTACACACAACATTAAACCAGACAATTTAAAAGACACAGTTGAGCATTTACATTATTGTACCCAGGTGAGAAAATGTGAAGAAGCGTGTCGAACTAAGTCGGTGTTGAACTATAATCTTGTTACACTTGTTTCATGTCCGGGTCTCATTCTCAGCCTGAGCTGCTCTGATCCGTCTGATGCGTTCGACTCTGCTCATCTCATCATCGCCTAAGAAGTGAAATAACAGTCAGCTGACGTTAACGGGGAGCGGCTGATGTGTTCCTTTGCTCTTTGATGTGTCTGCGCTCTATTATTACCGCCGGTTGCCATGGAAACCAGGAGAGGCGGCGTTCACGGTTACAGCTCCGGAGCGCATAACTCAGATCTTATAAAACCGCCAAAGTCTTAAATAATAAAACACAGGCGTGGGAAATGAAGGGCTTTCATCCCAGCAGCACTCTGACGTTAGAGGCTCGTCTCAAATCATCAAGACGCAGACCCCAAGGCTCTGTGTGTCGGCTCAAAGATGGAGCATCCATTGAGGAAACCCTTTAATCTGCACATGAGGCTGTGAGTTAGGGCTCCACAGGAGGTCAAAGGTTAACTCGTGTTCACTTTGTTACTGGGACAGACAGCTTCATATGTGAGGTGCAGGCACGTCTTTGAATTGGTGGAATGTTTGCTTCCAAGACTCAATGGTTCAATTCCTTCACTCCTGAATCTTCTGAAAACTCCACAAAGGAAAATGTAGTTCTCTTTCTTCGTCTTTCTCCTTTTCACCGTTTTCCCTCGCTCTCCTTTCATTTCATTCACCTTCTGCAGTTTGCTCCACACTCTGCGCCTCTCCCCCCGTCTGCCTCTGGGTATTCTGTGATTGGTGATGGAGGCGAGCGCCTGCTGCACGCCTGCTACGTCAGGGACTGATTTCCTCGGTAACACGTCTGATTGTTCGCCTTGACATCACCGCTGCTTTTCATGTCCATTTCAAGTCCATTGCTGGGGAGGAAAGTTAAACGGTTCGCTCCGGTGACTTGTGAGCTCTCCAACTCTTGGGTTTTTGTGAGAGCAAAACTCTACTCAAGATTCTAGGCTGCACGTTAACTTTCAGGTTCAAGCTTTAAAGGAAAAGGACTCGATTCTACAGGGGCAAGAACTCAGCTCCACCAAGACGGAACACACAGCAAATACCTCACACACGATCACTTTACAGCTCAGCTAAGGATGCTTAAAGAGGAGACCAGATGAAATGACTGCAGGTATCACAATAACAGGAATTAAGTTTATAACTGTAGTTTGGCTAAATGTATCTGGATGCACCACAACACCATGGGTTCATTTCCTGGGCCAGGAAGAAGTAGAAGAAAACTGTAGAAGAAAAGAACCCTCTCTCACTCTCTCTCTCCTTTTAGCGAATGTTGTCCCCCCAGATTACAGTTAGAGATCAACTGTGACGGTACAACAAACCCACATCTGGACTCAGACCCCGGGTTGTTTTCCAGTCTGTAGGTTTATATTACAATACCAAACTGCGTCCCAGAGCAGAGCTGAAGACGAGCATTGTTCTCCGTACTACGCGTACCTGGAGACAGAAGTCCGCTTTAACTTTCCATGGCTTTAATTGTGTTTGCCGTGTCTGAAGGATGATGCGGGCGATGAAGAACAGATCCTGTAAGTATGGGACTCTGTGAGGCGGCCCTGCTTTACGGTGATGGTCTGTGCCTGCGCCCTGTGCGGCTGTAAATATGTGCCATTAGCTCAGGCTAGACACCGAGGGGCCTCCACACACTCATAAACAAAACATCATGCGCTGGTTAATGTCCGAGGTCTTAACTTGCCCTCCTGATGTGTTTAATGTTCAGCGTGTCCCCGTTGCCTGCTACCATCTGGGCCTCACATAGGTGTACGTGACATATGGAGGACAAGCGTTGGCTCAGGCTGTGACAGGCACTTAAGGGGGCCTTTAGTTATTTGATGTCATTTTTATGGTATAATATACAGAAGGGGGGGTTCACACCGATAGAAATGCATCCTGGGAGACAAACTCATACAAACCCATACATCCTAACTGCCCTGACAGCTTGGTCTGTGATTGGTCCTTCACTCCAGTAACATGTCAGCACATAAACACTGAATTTATCCGCCTACACGCCCATGAAATACAATGCAAGCGGGTATTTGGCGGTATCACGGGACACAGTGTTGTTGTGGTTCTCTCTTGGTTTTGTGCGAAAATGGCAGCATAGATGGAAGTTCAGGCTACAAAAATCCAACAACTAACCTCAACTCAGACACATCTGCAGACCCCAGAGCAGAGCTGCAGGTGGAGGCCGCAGGGCCAGAGGATGTTTTGGTGCAGATTTTCCCTGACCCTCATTTCCCAAAGCAGGTCTGCTGAGTTTTTGTCTGACCACCTTAAGCAAAATGGGAAATCTACGGGTGACATGACACCTCTGTGAGTGTAGAAGCCAGGGGAAATCATGTCAGCGCCACCTAAGCTCAGCGGACAGACAACTGGAGAGACTGGCAGCAGCTGGCAGACGTGGACTCGGACCAATCTGCTCAGCTTTCCGTCAATGCCAACGTGAAGCCAACTTGCTCCGACTCACAGAAGAACCGGCAGCTTCCTCCCACATGACGCTTCCTCACTTATTATACCGCTTGAATACGTTCACCTTTGCTTGGCAGGAGCGTCGGAGCGGAGCTGGCACAGCCGCTCCGCCTCGTCATTCCGCTGGCACCGGAGAGAGAGGGGTGGCCGCTCCACTGTTAACATCGTATCCTGAGCTAATCATAACATTGAGATTTCAGCGAGGGGCGTCTGGGTTGCATCAACAGACGCCAAGCTGAGTGATGTGCCTTTACCATAGCTGATGCAACTGACCTAAGGGTTTGGGGTTCAAAAACTCACTTTGTACCGTTTACTTGGGTTCTTTTCATGCCCGTCTATTGTATCCAAGGTCCCATTCATGTATTTCTGTTTTTAATAGAATTGGAGGAGAAACATTGTCGCAATCTTGTGGGAATTCTTGCTCATTCTGAGTGGACAGAGTTTGGGTCCTTACTTCTCTGGAGACTTTGGGAAGTTTATTCCTTTAATAACCGACAGGAGTGCACAGTTAGTGTTTTGATCCTGTGTGTGTGTGTGTGTGTTTGTGTGTGTGTGTGTGTAGCTGTGTGTCGGCTGTATCTTGGGCTCACATTCTGTTGGATGTGTTGCTCTACTGGTATTTTTTTTGCTGCTCCTCGCTGTCTTGTAAAGTTTGGATCAATGGCAACCAATTAAAATATGAGCACAGTTTTCAGCTATAAGAGGAAAGGCGTGTTAAGACTTGTGTCATCGTTCTGTACGTATACATGCACTCAACAGGGTTTGCCCTGAAGACAGGGAAAGAAAGCATCTATTGCCTTAATGGCTGTATAATCCAAGTTTTAAAGTGCATATAAATGTGCTGAGCTGGTTCAATGCCGTAGGTTAAGTGTTTGATAACCGGGGGAGTTTAGAGGTTAACCTTTAAAATTAGGGGCTTTGAATTTGGACAAATCACAATGTTCTCTGGGACGAGTTTGGAGGACGTCGATGATTGTCTCGGTTGTGCAGCAAAGAAACACTTCAGCTCAGAAACAAACGCTGCTAATGGGAAAAGGTTCAATCTTACAGGACGGATAAAACAGAAAACCACCATTCTTTATGAAATTTAAAGCGGTAAAGTTTGTCCTGCGTATGTGTGTGTGTGTGTGTGTGTTTGTGTGTGTGTGTGTGTGTGTGTGTGTTCTACTTTTACCATTGAATAAAAATTAGAGCACTTTTGCAAATGAGCTCTTGAGTCGTTTTCCTCCACAGAACACAACCGCTCTTGATTAGCAACAATGTGACAGCTGCTAATGTTTGCTACCCCAATTTGAAGTAGCACCGTCTGAGGTTGACTTTATGGGCTGCTGGCTTTTTCCACATTATGCTGTAATTGGGCATTTAGACAGTGCAGTTCATTAATGGCTAAGCAGCTTTCGCCTTGTGTGAAGCCGTTGAGACAGCTTTCTGTAGCCAGTGGCTGCTATAATATGACACACACACACACACACACACACACACACACATACACACGCCCGGCTTTAATGCAACGCAGCATCTCTGCCGTCGCTAATCAGCTTGTTTTGGAAAAGGCTTCCTTAGAATCTGCGGATTCTTTCCCTGGCAGCCCGATCGGAAGCTTGTGTGATTTGGAATAAGTGACGCTGTGATCTCATCCTGTGTGCATCGCTACGCTTCAACCTGTGCAACTGCATAGAACACAGTTGTGGTTGAAAGAAAGAAAACACTACTTTTACACTGTCTGTATAGTTCTAGCAGTCAGCATAATGCATATAAGGCAGATATAAACAAACCTTCAGTATCTATATTATAACTTCACAAAAAGTTAAGGTATTCTGTGCTTTATTTCAAGGAACCTGGAGGTCCCCTTTATCATCTAGTTTGTGTGTGTATGTGTTTATATTTGAGACCAATCTCCTCCCCTCAGGCTTCGGGGGTTCTGTAGCGTGTGACAGAGTTTCGCCTCACCTTTCTTGATGGTGCGGTGGAAGTTGATGGCGCCCACGGACACGGTGACCACGTTGGTGCGGCAGTGGCGAGCGGCCACAAGACCGGCGACCTCGTCCATCAGCTTCATGGTCACACCTGTTACACACAGACACACACACAATTTGACCTCAGATACATGCATACAACGTCGAATTTAAGCTGTTTAACTATCGGTTTAATCCAAGATTGTTCAGATTGTTGTGTGGAACTTCTATGATTTCTAGAATATTTCTCTCACAGATTTCTTTGGGGAGGAGTTTTCCAGGAACCCAAACTCTACAAACCGTTCAGAGCAACGACATTGAGTGAATTGCTAAAACTTTTCCTCATTTGACTTGAGGATTTAGTACAAAAGTGGAAATTATAAAAGGATCTGATAAGACAAAGAATTCATCAGCTGAGTCGCTGTGATGAAAAGGCCTCCAGAGCGGCGGTGAGACATCTGAGAATCAAAGTGCCTTTTTTTAGTAGCGAGAAGCACTCCAGCCATCACAAGCTTCTCTCTCTCTCTCTCTCTCTCTCTCTGCTAATCAAAGGTAGCCATTCAGCCTTAATGCGCTCATTATCTCACTGGAATGTGCTTGAGACTGAGATGAGATCGACTCAGCCCGACAGCCAAAAACAAGAACGACCCGAAGCTGAAACCGCTCCATTTCCTGCCGCAAAAATCTGATTCTCCTTCAGCATCGTTAGACCCCCGGGCTAAGATCAATCAGCCGACTGTCAATAAAAGTTCTTCAACCAATCAACAGTGATCTGACTATTAACCTGAGAATGTCGATGTCGAGGTATGTTTCAGCTTAGTCGGCAAAATTAGTTCATTCAGATTCTAGAACAGTCTCAGTCCACTTACACACCGAGGAGAGGCGTTGATGAAATACGCTGTAACACTTGCGGCGGTGCTCGGCCGAGCGTGTCGCTATGTTTGGAGTCGTCCTGACAGTCGCCCAAATAAAACGCGACTGCATCACAATGTTGTCAAACTGTTATGGACTTTTGCGCTCCTTCAGCTTGGTTTTCTTTCCGTCCTTCCTTCATGAAACTGAACCCAATTTAGGACAAATAGCAAAAAGCACTAATGAACAACAGCCGCAGAAGTTGCACGGCGGTGATAGGATCATTTGTAAAATGTTTGCTTCCTCCTGTTAGTGGACGCCGCAGGTATTTGGGTGCTATGCGACTTCTACATGTGCTGTTTGCGTACGATTACTCAACAACGTGTCCTAAACATACGAAAGGTGAAAAGAATCGAGGCTGCTATCCAAAGGCAAGTTTTGTTTCAATTTAACCTGTTGAAGTAAAGATAAAGTAGCTCAAACAGCAGTACTGTTCAAGAAGTTTGGAACTCACAGGCTTTAAAAGCTTTAAGCTGACTGAAGGAGGAACAGCAACATTTTGTGCAGAGAATCAAACCGTTGCAGAGCTCAAGGTGACTGATGGAACAGAGGACACAAAGTGGACAGGAAATCAGCCGCCGGATGTGCTGTAAGACTCGCGGCCTTGTGAGCCAGAGTCACACAGTGCTCGCTGCATTTCTCACAGGAAGTGGAGCGTCTGGGATGGAGTGTGAATCAGCCTTTCTCATTGGGGGTGAAAGGGTGAGTTAGTTAATGTAAACTGATTTTTTAAATACTCTGACCCTGTTCCCCGACGCTGCATTTGCCCGCCGTCTTCCCCTCTGAGTGGTATTTTACGCGGCGCTGGCTCGGTTTGGCGTCGCAAAAGCTGCTGCCATCTGCACTGCGCCGCTCTATTTATGACAGCCAAATATGTGGGAGGACAAACAGAATGTGCCGCCTGCTCCCAAACGCAGCCTTTCACTGTGAAACGCTCCTGCTGAGCTGATTGAGAATGAAAACGCGCTTTCAGCCCCGCGTCTCCCCGTCGTCACGGCCAACTGATCACGCTGAGAAAAGTCTGATATCTGTGAAAAGTTCTGCCAAGTTACTTCTGGGAGGTAAAACCTTGTTCCGGTGGTTTCAATAGAACGTGGGTTAATGTTGGTCCTCCTGACTTTGATGTGTAATTACGTTGCTAAGCTGCGGCGGATCGTTTGCACTCAGTCGTGAAAGGATCTGTCATTTTAAGCTCGACCTAAAAAGCTTTTTGATTGGCGAACGTGTCGCTTCTCTTTGATATGCTGGCGCCACAGTTCAGAGAGGTGCCAGCAGCGAGTCGCGCTAAAAGTGTGTGGGCAAGGAATCGTTCCACTTCCTACCTAAAGCCTGTGGGAGGCATTTTTCCAAAAGCCTGTCTTGTTTTTCCTCCCTCTCGTCATCTCCGTCGTGTTTGTGAAAATTGATGGGATCTCACCTAAGATTGAAGATTTCCCCCGGGTGTGAGGCACCGCGGGCGTCTGCTGTTGGCGACCCGGAGCAGTCGTGCCTGAACATGTAACACTTAATGGAGGAGGATCACGACCTGGGCACAACTGAGCAGAGACTCTGACTGACGTGAAAGGGGAACTGGAACGTTTTGATTCCATTTAAAGCTGCACATCCCCACATTTCAATCCAGATCACGACCCGTGTTTTCTAATTATACCACTAAAGTGCAAGTTAACAAGCGTTTCTGGAGTCGAGGACGTGAATGTTTTGTCATTCGTTGCTGTAACATCTATTTTCAGTGCCGCTCCCATATTCCTGCGACGGCACCTTTACGGTTCAGTCGCTCCGAAATGAATCACGTTCCAGCGATGGACGCAAACTCCTGAAGCTGCTCCAAGTTATAAGGATTTCTCTCAAACAAGGACAGGGAACCAATGAAGGATGGAGACTTTAACGTTCCTTCATTAAGAGCGAGTTTCCAAAGTAACTACAATCACAAACCATCTGGCTTCCTGCACAGCCTCTCATCAGTGTAAAGTCCAGATGAACCCTCCGGCAGCTGAATCTATTCTGCACCGGAAACGCTCCACACAAACGTCTCTGTTAAAGATTTAATTCTTGATTATAACAGAGATGATCAATGAGACAATGGTAAATAATAAAATCATCCCATGTGTCTGAATGCAATGTGTGAGGATGTTAAGGGCGATGCTGTGGTGCTATGAGGCTGGACTGAGGTATGAAAACATGAAAACTGGAACTTGGTAATCTAATCTAAACGCTGTGACTCTCTGAGGGTTTTGTGGCGTGTGGAGCAGCGAGGAGACGGAGCTCCAGCTTCCCCCCCAGAGTCATCATCTCCCCTGACGCTCTGGGAAAAGGAGCCCCTGGTGGCTTCACTTCCATTTGCTCTTCTCCATCACACTCCCACAGAGACTGAGAACGGCTTAGAAGGCAGCGTTGCCAAAAGTAGTTAAAGCTGCAGGTTTGGACGTTTGAAAACAAATAGAACATTCTTCTGTCGGTGCCAAGAAGCGACTATGCAGAATGAACCGTAAAGACGTTTATGCTTCACTCAATCTCAAGTTGTCGCTGGACGTGTCACATTGTGGGAAAATGCTCGGTCGGTTCCCAATAAAATGTTTTATTAGCTCCTCTGACCGTCAGTACCACAGCGACTGTAGCGGTCTGTGGTCCAGAGAGGAATATCAATAATCCACAGCAGGAGAATGAGGGGGAGGATGCGTGGGAACACATCCGTCTGTAACTCTGCACCTATCACAAGTCTCCATCATCCGTCAGGATGAGACGTTGCTTTATCTTGAAGTGTTTACATTTGAAGTTTTACAGGCAATGTGAATGTTAACACGATTGACAGAAATACCAAATATCCAAACAGGAGCAGATATGGTCAAACTTTAGCGTTTTGACTCCCTTGATGAATCCCTTCCGCACGTGGAACCGTTGAGGCGACTCCCACAAAGCTCCTCTCCTCCTCCAGTCGACATTAAAGGTTAAAGTGAGGCTTTGTGTGAGACTACAAATGAGGACATGTGAGGCCAAAGCTGCCGCGGGGCGGCGTTACACATTCACAGGGTGACACGGCTCACTATGACTCTCTCTGAGCCGTAGGGTGGGAACACAAACAGCAGCGAGGGGGGGGGGGATATGTGTGTATGAACAGGAAAGAGGGAGCGCTCACTTCAAATGGGGAAAAAGTGGCAATTAGTAAGCGGCTCCCCAGTGCAGCCCAGTTGGCTGTGGGGCAGAGGAGGTCTGTGATCAGATTCCTTCTGACGATTTCCCCCAAATGTGTTTTTGGCGACAGCGCAGTCGATGGGCGAGCGTCGGGAGAACGACGAGCGCCGTCATCTTCCAGCCACCGCCGTCTTTAATCACAGACGGCTACCAAGGCACGTTACAAGATTGGGCAGAACATAGAGAGGGAGAGATGACCTCTGCCTCGCTCACATGTTCTCTCATTGCTCCTCTTACTTAATCCCAGTCTCTCCACATCAAACCTCTGACTCACTCCTTCCTCCCTCTTCCCCCTCATTTCATCCTCCACTCTGGCCATTCTCTCTTTCTTTCTGTCCCTTCTCATCCCCTGCCCGAGTGCTTTAATCACGGACAGTATAATCAAACAGCCTCAAACTGCCTCCTAATGAGCTGTTACTATAGAAACAGCTCCTGTTAACATTATTGCCACGCAACAACCCACCCACATACTCTTTGAAAGTCCTGTAAGCCACATATTTCTCATATGTATCTTACCAACTCCAGCTGTTCTGAGCCTTGCTGGCCACCAGGCAGGCAGTAATGGAGCGTTTGAAGAAGCTGGACAGAGTCGTGTGGCACAAAGTTGTGTAAACGGCCAGGAGGTGACTTTAAAGACGCACACAGGACAGGACCGCCTCAAGTCACCACAGGTGCATCGTCTCCACTGTGTGTTTGGATGACATCACAGGGGAACACTTAGTTGACTTCATCATATCAATCAGCAGAAGAACACGGAACGCCTCACCGAACACGTGACCCGACTGAGCGCAGAGACCAGGAGCAGCAGTTTGAGTTTGACCTCTTTGTCATGGAATGTCACGTGTTTGTTTGCCTCCATCCTGTAAAAGAAACGCTCACAACAAGAGGAGGAATACAGAGACAGAAGCTAACACACACACACACACACACACACACACACACACACACACACACACACACACACACACACACACACACACACACACACACACACACACACACACACACACACACACACACACACACACACACACACACACACACACACACACTTCTTCATAAAGGTCGATCACACAGGCTCCAGTGGACGTGTGCTCGCCCCCCCGCTTGGCGCTGACATGTTTATAAACCCACAGAGCGGAGATCAGAGCGGAGGACAGCTCATATAGAGCGACGGTGATGGATGTGTTCCTGCGCTCTACGGCGCCTCACATCCTGGCACCCACAACACTTTTATAGGCACAGATCTATATTTCTCTCTCCCTCTCTCTCCCTCCCTCCCTCGCTGTCACACACACACACACTTTTGATGCCTGTACAAAGGAACAAACGCACTTTTATGGAACATCTACATTGTAAATCGAATTGAAATTGAAACTTTGTGTGTGTGTGTGTGTGTGTGTGTGTGTGTGTGTGTGTGTGTGTGTGTGTGTGTGTGTGTGTTCCTGCTTTTTGGCTTATTTGTTTTAATCAGGCAGCAGGGGTCTCCACCTGTGGCAATCAACAGCTGTTTCCATGGAAACAGGTGGAAAGCTTTCTTACAACATGAAGGGAAGGAAAGATGAGAGAGAGAGAGAGAGAGAGAGAGAGAGAGAGAGAGAGAGAGAGAGAGAGAGAGAGAGAGAGAGAGAGAGAGAGAGAGAGAGAGAGAGAGAGAGAGATAGAGAGAGAGAGAGAGAGAGAGAGAGAGAGAGAATGGGCATCACGGCGGGCTGGAGCCAAACTTTCTGCTCCTCTGATCTTTCCCGGCGTTCAGAGTCTCTCCAGGTGTTTGTGCAGTCGACTGAAGACTTTCAGATCTCATTCAAACAGAAGCTGCAGCGTTAAAACACACAGAAGAGACGAGTTTCATGCTTCACCACGCTCGCTCGCTTGCTCGCCGTCTCAACTGGTGATAAAACACAAACCCCGGCAAATGTAGAGCGGACTGTCGCTTTGGGGGGAAATAACAATCAGAACGTCATCAAATCTCTCTGTGGTTCTCACGACAACCAAACTCTCCTCAAAACCTGCAAAACCAAAGTAGATGGAAACCGAGCGAGCGTCACTGAAGCATTGTGGTCCTAAGAAGTGTCTCGCTGAGAAATCTGGGCAATTTGAGATCAAACGTGGAAGATTTGCGCAGGTCATTTAGGCCAAACACACACACACACACACACACACACACACACACACACACACACACACACACACACACACACACACACACACACACACACACACACACACACACACACACACACACACACACACACACACACACACACACACACACAGTGACAGAAGGTGTTGTGTGTGTGTGATTGTGAATGTTTCTGTGTTCACTCCTCCTCAAGCTTCTGTTCATTAGGGCCACTTTCCCACAATGCAACAGGAAAACGGAGTCCTGCAGTATTGTGAAGAAATCATCAGTCTGCTGCAGACTGGCAGCCTGACCCGACTGTTATGTAAACAAACAAGGCGAAGAAGACGACACACAGAAGCCTAATGATCGGGAATGAGTGTGTGTGTGTGTGTGTGTGTGTGTGTGTTTGTGTGTGTGTGTGTGTTTTGGCCTAAATGACCTGCGCGAATCTTCCACGTTTGATCTCAAATTGCCCAGATTTCTCAGCGAGACACTTCTTATTCTCCTTCTCCCACATTCCTCCCATTCCTCTTCTTCACCTCCTCTTCCTCCTCCCTCGTTCTCGCCCTACGTTTCCTTTATTTTCCCTCCACCCCGGCTGCGTGACGACTCCCTCGTGGCCTCTTTACGTCGCTGACCCCAATAAAAGTGGCAGCACGAGGCAGAAACCCTTCACCTCAACAGATAATAAGCCTCCGTTCAGGTCTTGTGTTGTTCGTCGTCCTTTTGCTCCTTTACGTTTCAAAGCTTCTTATAATTACGATTTACTGCCACAGAGAAAAAGGTGAAGTTCAGAGGACAAACTGGAACACGGCGACATCGTTACACGTTCTGTTCGCATTTTCCTCCCATTTCCTCTTCGCAACTTTCTTTGCGTCTGTTCGCTGAAATGTCGCTCGCTTTGATCGTTGTCGCCTAGCAGCAGGAAATGTAAACATGAAAATTGGCATAAAACTGAAACGGCACGGATTTATTTACGGTATTTTCACATCAAACAAGTTGAACAGTCTCATCTCCTTCTGACTCTGTGCTTTGTTCCTCTGTTTTTGAAAAGTTAAAATGGAAATATTACAGAGATGAATTTTCCACTCACACACACACACACACACACACACACACACACACACACACACACACACACACACACACACACACACACACACACACACACACACACACACACACACACACACACACACACACACACACACACACACACACACACACACACAGCCTCGCCAGACATCAAAAGGAAGGAGTGAAAATTTGGAAACGCCATCTAAACGTCAATTCTCCATCGGAAAGAGGAGCGCCACGTTCCATTTCCTGTTATAGTCGTCTGTCTCCTGCTTCACTGCTCTGTTCTCCCTCAACACTCAAGCTGATAACAGAAGACAGCGCCGTCCCGCACACACACACACACACACACCCGAGGCCACAAAGCGTGAGGGAAGCTGGCTAAGTATTCATTAGCAAAAAGCGCTCTGGGCGGAATAGAAGGTGTGTGATATTGACAAGTGTGTGTCTGTGTCTCTCTCTCTCTCTCTCTCTCTCTCTCTCTCTCTCTCCTCTCTCTCTCTCTCTCTCTCCTCTCTCTCTCTCCTTCTCTCTCTCTCTCTCTCTCTCTCTCTCTCTCTCTCTCTCTCTCTCTCTCTCTCTCTCTCTCTCTCTCTCTCTCTCTCTCTCTCTCTCTCTCTCTCTCTCTCTCTCTCTCTCTCTCTCTCTCTCTGCCCTTCAGAGGGTTTCATATAGGATCATCCTTTTTAGCGTTCAACGAGCAATCCTCAGGAGATTTCAGAAAATACTTTAGGTTAAACTAAAGCACCTCTGGCTCACAAAGCGTACAGACTGGGGGTCGTCCCGGGTGACGCCCTGACAGGCCGGACTGCAGTCCAGGCAGCTCCTCTGAGTTCACTTCCTCTAATTGCTCACCTAAGGATCCCATGGCACCCGGGCCGCAGCGCTCGGACTCACCTCCATGAACGTAATCGTGCAGCGTGCAGTCAGACGGGCCGATCAGATGGATCAGGCTGGACTGGCTGGAGCCGACCGTGTACCGCTCTGCAATTAACACACACACACACACACACACACACACAGAGAAAGTTAGTTTGAACCTGAGAAAGGGATTCTGTTTCTATGACGACAATTTTAAATTTGCAATTACAACTGACAAGACTTCATTTGAGGTGTGTGTGTGTGTGTGTGTGTGTGTGTGTGTGTGTGTGTGTGTGTGTGTGTGTGTGTGTGTGTGTGTGTGTGTGTGTGTGTGTGTGTGTGTGTGCGGACACGTTACCTGGGTTGAGCAGAGCCGGCATCACCTCTTCAACCTTGGCCGTGGTCTCCAGTCTCTCCTTCTTCTGGGCCTCGTAGCGCTTCTTACCCTCCTCCTCTTCTTCTGCGCTGGAATACTGCAGACAGGACAGAAAAGGAAGGAATAATCAATGCCTTATTATTGACAGATTGATCAAGAAAGTGTAAGTGTAAAGTATCTCCCTTCCTGCTTGTACCTCGATGGGTGGAACATCCATGATGTGTTCCACGTTCTTCAGGGAGCAGGGGACGTACCACAGCGCCGCCCTGTTGGTCAGCTTTTTGGCTCCTGCTGGCACACAGACAGAAATCTAATAAACTCATTTCTGTGTATTCCCAAGCAAAATCTTTACCCCGGGGTTGGATTCTTACAGCAGAAAGTTAAGCAGCAGAAGATCAGAAGACAGAACTTGTGGAAAATCACATCTCACGGCAAGACGGCGAGGTTGTCATAGTGATATCTGTTCTACCCTGCCTACACTTAATTCATTGGTAGAGAGAGCGACTATTCTGAGATGAGTTGTCATGGCGATCATATAATCAACGTTCTCAAAGTGTTTCAGAAAGTTACTTATGGCTGCACCAGCTGAAGACCTCAGTAGTGTGCAGTAGGGTGGAAGCAGCGGCGTATTCAGGCTCTAAAATGAGCAAACAGAGAAAACAGTCACAGTTCAAAGCGTAATGTGCAGTGTGTGTCGCAGTAATCACAATTCCATTTGATTCGTGGCGCGGTTAAGAGAGAAAGCTGTGGTTTATGGGAATCTACTCCCTGGGATCAACATTTACATTTTATACCTGAGTTAAGACCGTGCAGGGACTCGGGTCATGTTACCATGCCAACTGTGCCTTTTCCAGCATCCAGGAAGTCACCCACAGGAGCAAGTAGGTACACTCACATATCCTTGACTGTACGGACACAGAGAGCGACTCCAGGCTATTATTAGCTCCTGCTGGGTCTCGTAAGTGATCGGTGGGCGGTGTTGAGGATGGAGGGAGGAAGAGGAGAAGGAAAAGTGAGGGAATGAAGGCGGTGACCTTTCGGACCGACGCGCGATCAGGGAAGTGGAGAAATGGCCTTCAGTGTGAAGTCCCTGTGCGTGGAGTCAGGACCGTGTCGGTGACTGAAGGCGTCGTCAGGCTGAGCTGGACGGTGACCTCTTTACTTTCGCATTACGCCCGACCTCACCGTAACTTATTCCAGCCACGTCTGCAGACTCGCAGGATCTTAAACACAGCACACACTCCTGCAAACAGAAGACCTGAGAGCCACCGTGGAGTACATCCGTTCTTCGCCCTGCCGCTGCGTATCTTCCCATCAATCCCTGCTCTACGCACACACAACAGATTAGCCTAATGAGGTGTGTTTGGTTTGTTTTGAAAATCTGTGGGGCATCAACTCTTGAACTCTTGGTGAAGGGAGCACATTGTTGTTTTAGTTCGAGGTGAATATTATCACCCAGGGCCAATTACGCTGGAAACAACAGAGCACTCAGAGAGCACAAACCTCTGCCAAGGACAAACATCTCTCTCTCTAAGTGGCCGTAAGAGCAAAGACCTGCATCTCTACACTTCACTTTTATCATCCGTCTCCATAGCAACTTGAATAATCTATAATAATCTATTTCAATCAACTGAAGATGGCGAGGTATTAATGGAAATCAATAATTCAATAATGTCTGAAATCTTCTAGATGGAGCTCTGCAGCTGTTGATGATCCAATCAAGCTGTTGGTACTCGACTGAATCAGCTCCGTCTCAGCTACACGGCGGTGCAGAGGCATAGCTGGAGTCGCTTTCTGACCTGTAGTCACTTTTTGACCGAAGCCCAACTTAAACCGGCAGAAATAAAATAAAATAAAGATGTAAAGTGGGAGTGTATTTAGCTGGAGTCGTGCTTCCTGGTGTCTGACTGAATGAGAGAGCATCGGTGCGGCTTTGATATCTGGCAGGCGAAGCTGCAGCGGTGGACCATGAATCATCTCGCACGCTTCATGGAAGTTTAAGGCATCAATCATCACCTTGTACAGAGTTCATAAATTGTCTGAATGGAAATTTTCTCTTCCTCCAAACATTAAACAGGACAGAATCTCCACTCTGTCTCCTCTCCTCTCCTCCTCCTCTCTCTGCACTCACTCCATCTATCACTTCCCCCCTCTCGGCCTCTCGCTTACTCCTTCACCCTTATTTCACTCGCTCTTTCCTGGACGCCGGCTCCTTCCCCCGGCTCACCGACCGTCGTTAGAGCCCGGACACATGTAATTAAAGAGCAGATTTTCCACTGCGCTGAGCCAAGCCTCCATTACTTTCGGCAGTGGGACGTTACAGACTGGAAGTAAGCGGCCAGGCGCAGCAAAGTGCAGGGACGGAATAGCTGTGATCCATTTCAATTTTTACGAGACTAATAAATCCTGAACTAAAACCTTCTCCACCGTCCGTTTACGCCTGCAGAGATGTGATCTGTCCCCGGTAACCTCCACACGTCCTGGTTGAATACATTTATGCGAGTGCGATGTGCTGCTGAGCTTCAAACGATCCCTGCTGTAATTTTTATAACATGTGTGTGTGTGTTTTCACGTGAGCTCGCCTGAATGTTCACATCACACACATCAGAGCCGTACGTGGGAGCGCGTGTGTATACGCGTGCGACCCAGCAGGATCATGGCAAGAGCTGTCGTGCTTATTTTAAGCCTTCACCCATAATGCACTGCTCTCTGCTCCGTCTCTGCATGTGCACGTATGTGTGTGTGTGTGTGTGTGTGTGTGTGTGTGTGTGTGTGTGTGTGTGTGTGTGTGTGTGTGTGTGTGTGTGTGTGTGTGTGTGTGTGAGTGTAGTAGTGACACTGCCACAATCTGCGCATTCTGTGTTTATGCAAATGTGTGCCTGAGTGTGCATGTAACCCAGGCATTATTCCTGCTGTGAGAAGTGTGTGTGTGTGTGTGTGCGTGTGAGTGTGTGTGCCCAAGTGTGTGCAAACATTAACTCACATGGTATGTACAGTTTTTAAATTTTTCATATCTGAACAAAGACCAGATCAGATGTGAAACACAAAACTACCAGAGTCTGTGTGTGTGTGTGTGTGTGTGTGTGTGTGTGTGTGTGTGTGTGTGTGTGTGTGTGTGTGTGTGTGTGTGTACATGCATGATAGTGCGCATGTGTGATCCACCCAGCGGGGACAATCATCACGACTCGTGCCCTCAGTAGGCAGCCTTCCTTCCCTTGGGGGGCCGTGACTGAGGCCTGCCTGATGAGATGCTGCCTGACTGACTGTGGAACCTGGATGAGTTCCTCCACATCCAGCACACACACACACACACACAGCCTGCTGTACACTCTGTTGCAGTAAACAGCACGTGCTCGCTTACAGACACACACTGCTGTAAAGGCATGCATGGCTACACACACACACACACACACACACACACACACACACACACACACACACACACACACACACACACACACACACACACACACACACACACACACACACACACACACACACACACACACACACACACACCACTGAGCATCGACAGACGTACATAAAAACATTAACCAGAGATGCAAGCACACACACACACACACACACACACACACACATTACATTACAGGCCCTACTTATTCTCGGAAGAGGGGGAGAGTGTGTGTGCATGTCCCCATTTAACTGTGACTGATTGTGTGTGTGTATGTGTTTGTATGCGTGTGTGCATGCGTGTGTGTGTGTGTGTGTGTGTCATGCTGGACCATGTGCAGGTACACCCACTTGGCGTCCGTGTCAGACTGGGCCACAGTGTGTGAGGTCTGACGCTAAGCCGACCTGACAGAAGCACATAATGTCTGCTCCCGTTATCTTCTCCCCCTCGGCCCCGCAGGAACCTTTAAAGGGCCAAACACTGCTGAAACACACACACACACACACAGCACAGAAACAATTGCCTCGACAGTAAGCCACATAGACAACATGAGGCCTTTAAACACACACACACACACGCGCGCGCGCGCGCGCGCGCACACACACACACACACACACACACACACACACACACACACACACACACACACACACACACACACACACACACACACACACACACACACACACACACACACACACACACACACACACACACACACACACACACACACCATCCTATAGCTGGGGTCTAAAGGACGCCAAAGCCACACCCACTCCTCTGGCTGGGCGTACATTATGTCGCACGATGTCTTTTTATTGTGTGTGTGTACACAGTTTGGTTCGCCAGGAGGTTGCAGAACAAAGCGTGAGTGTGAGCTTGGACCACACGACCTCCTCAGAGACTAGGAGGAACGTCTCAGCCGCCAAGTTGGGACGTCACCAAACCTCTAACTTCTGTCTCCACTCTGTAAGGATGCGGCCGTCTCGTTGTGCTTTCGGGCAACGTAACCTGAACCGCTACTCTAGAATGTTTGGACCTTTAAAGGCGCTCGGGTCAGTGAGGTCCTTGGAGCTGCTGGGCTCCTCACTGGGGGGTCCTGTCCTCTCCTCTCCTAACCGGGGGGGGGCCGGGCCGTCCCTGCTGGTGCCTGCGCTGCTCTCCACCTGTCACCTCACATCTCTGCCTCCGCCTCCATCAACCTGCCTCCAACCCGGCAACCAGCCAACCAACCAGTACAAGCCTGTTGCTAGGGAAACGGCTGTCATGGGGGGTGGGGGGGAATACTGCTTTTGTTTCTAACACCTCCTTTCCCTCCATTCCTCCTTCTATCTGCTTCTTCTGTCCTGTCTTCCACCTTGTGTTTGCATTTCTGTCACTTCTGTCTGTCACCTCCACCTCTCGCTCTCTCCATGCCTCCCTCTCTCTCGCGATCTCCATCCCTCTCTCTTCTCTCTCTCTCTCCACTCTTTAATCTCCTTTGAGCGATGGAGCTTCTCTCATGTAAGCGTCTGAAACACAATAAACAAAGGCTACAGTTTGAACGACCCAGCAACATGTTAGCGTATCACACTACAGCGGGCCGCTACATTCATTCAGTCATTTGTGTGATGTGTGCAATTACTTTATACTTTAAAAACACACACACACACACACAATTTGATAGGAATTCAGGCTATTCCTATCAGGCCATTTAGTGGAACCAGGTCAGTAAAGTGTCTCAAGGGAGATGTGTGTGTCGTGTGTGTGTGTGTGTGTGTGTCGTGTGTGTGTGTGTGTGTGTGTGTGTGTGTGTGTGTGTGTGTGTGTGTGTGTGTGTGTGTGTGTTTGTGCGAGTGCTCTCTGTGTACATAAACACACAAACACGGAGACAGCACACACCAAAATTGCACAAATCTTGGCAGCCAGCTAGAACTTAAGCACAAATTTCCAAACCAGACATCCTAAAAGTGGAAACATCGTTGCTCTTGTCTCTGTTCCCATGTCAGCCTGTGTCACACAGCAGCTCGTAAAGCAGCCATCCATCTTCATCAGAGCTGACGGCTGAGCGTGTGCTGCCCTCTACTGACCAAACTGGAGAACATCACAACAGGGTCGTTCAAAGAGCAGGGAAGAGCAGGGAGAACAGAGTCGCTTGTGTGGGAGTTTCCAGACAAACAAACTTTCTATCCAAGTAAAGGCATAACTCTATGTAGAGCAGCTTTTAGAGGCTTTTAACCTGTTTATCCCCGAGTGCACTGAGAGGCGCTAAATATACCTCCAGAATGCTACAACTCACTAAAGGACGGCGCCGGTGACCTATTTGTGACGGGAATGACCTGGAAATCATGAAGTTTGAGCTCATGAGTATCGAGGGGCTGAGGGGTAAAAAAAGAGAGCTGGTGTCATGGAAACACAGACATTTCAGGTATTTAAAACAAATTAAATTGCGCAAAACTTTAAATGGAAACAAAGTGAAATTTACAAATGGACTCACCGGAAACAAAAATATAGTTTCTATACATAAACAAAGATCTCTATTTCGTTATATTCACAACAAATACTAAGTTTGACGTCGTTTTATAGTTTATTTGTATTAATTTGCTTTATCTAATGGGGCCGTTCACTACAGACGTCAAAACACAGAATGGAAAACAACAGTCAGACAATCAGCTCTTTGTATCGTTCCGCTCTGTCAGTCAGCCTGGATGTTTGTGATTGTTGAGCCGCCTGGTCTGCAGCGATGCAGGTCTGAATGAGGCCAAAGGTGAAAGCGGCGGTGTCGGTGGAGCAGCGTTTCACAAGTAATCAGACAGTGAGGAGTGTGTGTGTGTGTGTGTGTGTGTGTGTGTGTGTGTGTGTGTGTGTGTGTGTGTGTGTGTGTGTGTGTGTGTGTGTGTGTGTGTGTGTGTGTGTGTGTGTGTGTTGTGTGTGAGCGTGTGAGGCTGCAGGTACCTGAGAGTATGTTCTCAGACACCACTTTGACCTGCACCTCCAGCGAGCGTTTGGAGGTGTAGGTGATCTCGGCGGTGACGTGGGCGACCTCGCCGATGAACATGGGGTACAGGAACTCCGTCTTCTCCACCCGAACCAGCGCTGCCACACAGCGGTCCTGCAGGAGACACACACACACACACCCACCTTCTTTAGATTGAAGGTCCTACATCTTTTGTCCATTCCATTGAAACATAGCTGGAATCTTCAAAACGTCCCTATCTGTTGGTTAGTTTGTATTCGTGCAGGACAGAAGGATAAAAGTCGCCTGCTGCTTTAATCTAAGTCAACACAACCAAAGAAGAATGTCATTATTCTCTTTGAGGACGTCTCACATCTCAGCAGATCTTGTTGATCTACAATCTGAAACATTACACAGATGCCACAATGTCTGAACAACATACATCTGTGGTCAGATAACAGGTGCGGCTCCTCCTCTGACCAAATAGTCACAAAAGTGCAAAAGGACAAAGCCTTTGGTGTGGAAGGAAACACACACTGATCTCTGTAAACGGAGTCGTTTAGATTGAAATTGCCAAAATGTTGCCAACTGCCAAACGCAGCTGCCTGGGTGTAACCGTGGCAACCAAAATGATGAAATTGCTGGTTTTGTTTACGATCGGTTCAGGGTTTCTGCTACTTAAAAACAACAACACCAGAATTTATGTTATTGTGTATAAGCAGGATCACAGTATAAAGGATTTCTCTCTTTATGTGAAAATGAAACTTGTCAGTGGCTCGATGTTGTTGTATGTAAGGAATGTTGTCTGCGATGACACGATATGGCAATGATGTCATTCAAAAGCAGGGTAAAGGTCACAGCTTGTAAGGTAACAGGAGAAAGACGAAGAACACAGAAAAACAATGCAAGAATCCAGATGTGTCTAGATTCCAGAAGTCTCCATTCTCGCTTCTGCTGCCATCTCTCACACACACACACACACACACACACACACACACACACACACACACACACACACACACACACACACACACACACACACACACACACACACACACACACACACACACACACACACACACACACACACACACACACACACACACACACACGCACACACGCACACACGCAAGACATTCCCTCAGCAGTCAGGTCCTTTTGTCTGCCCGCAGTAAAAGACGTCAGCACGATGTCACTTACTCCACTCTGTGTGTTGCAGTGTCGCGTCCCCACGATGCCTCCCGCCTCCTCGATCATCTTGAGGATGATGCCGCCGTGGACGTTGCCGGCGATGTTGGCGTCATCGGGGCACATGATCCTGAAAACATGGGACAGAGTCAGCATTAAGACAAACTCCAGAGAAGTCATTATTAACCACAGAGATGCAGACAGGACAAACAAACCAACATCTTAATGTCACAGTGTGAGACACAACTGACTCATCAAACAACTCACTTCAGCTCAGAGCACACAGGGAAACTTTAAAGACATTCTTCTATAATAAAATCCAGAAATTCCACATTTCAGCAGCATCAGTAGTGATCTCCTTACAGGAAGCTGAGGTCGGACTTTCCACTGGACGGATTGTGTATGAGTCATCTTACATGTTACACTTATGATCACAACAATAAGTACGAATTTAAAGAAACCTGGGGGAAAAAACTAAATCACACAAACACTAGAGGAGATGTAAAGCGGAGAGTAAAGCCAGCAGCGTGTGTGTCTGTGTGTGTGTGTGTGTGTGTGTGTGTGTGTGTGTGTGTGTGTGTGTGTGTGTCAGAAATGAACCACCTGCTGACTTGATGTTGAAGGCCCCGTTCAGCTTCAGTCTCTCCATTCAGTCGCGCTCTCTTTTTCACTTCATCTGCCGCCTTTCTGCTCTGAATCCAAAAGCAACTCATGGTCGCACACATACGCTAACACACACGCACGGCCGATTTTCTCATTCACTCTGGCTCCTGTTGCCTTCTCAGATATCCACATCGTCTGACAATCACTGCCACGGCGAGTGATGTAAGGTGATGACCGGCCTAACTGGATCTCAGCATGCCCGCCGATGCTGAGATTAGACAGCCCTCATCTCCATGGTTACCGTGACAGACAGAGAGGAAGAATGCCATCACAGAGGTAAGGATGAGCCCTCAAGTCAAAGTCAGCTTTGTCGTCTCTTCCTTGTTATGCTCTCGAAAATAGAGAAGAGCGACGTTGTTCGTCCTGGAGTAAAAACTTTACAAGGTGGGCGGCAGTGGCTCAGTCTGGAGTGGACTTGGCTGGAAGCTGGAGGGTCGCCGGTTCGAATCCCACAAAGACCAAAAACTATGGATGATGGCTGGTAGCTGGAGGGATGCCAGCACATCTCCTGGGCCACTGCCGAGGTGAGCCCTTGAGCAAGGCACCTAACCCCCAAAATTGCTCCTGGGCGCTTGCAAGGGGCAGCCCTCCTCACTCTGCATCTCTCTACCATCATCTACTTGTATACGGACTGTGTGGGGTGTGGGTGTCTGCATGTTGTGTGTACCGTGTATAAGTGATGTATGTAAAAATAACAACTGAGTGAGGAAATATTATATATAAAATATAAAATATATATAATTTCCCCTCGGGGATCAAAATAAAATAAATCAAATCAAATCACAATACTAAAATGAGATCCGCTATGTTTGTGAAACATCGACCATCAGCTTCTTCTGCTCCAGAACAAACTACACGACCCAAAGAATTAGTGCCAACTGGACCAGTTGCAACATGGAAGTTCTGATAAAATTCTTCTTTCTCAAAAATAAAGCATCACAATGATTCAGCCCTAAATCTACGCCTCTCGTTTACCTGCAAGGGGGAAGAAGATGGCGGTGAAAGCCCTGGACCAGCTTAGCAAAGGGCCACCTGGGAATCATTTCGGTCACGACACTGAGAGCGTTGGTGCCACAGAACGACGAGAGACGCTCTGCCTCGCAAACCGGGATGGAACAGTATATGGCTCAACACGCACTCAACACATAGCTCATTCCTACGTTATGTTTGCACACAGACACACACACACTCAGGTACCGCTGTTGTCAACTGGACGACTCGACTGATTGGAAGACACACGCTTTCTACGGCCCTTATAAAGAATAATGTGATGTCAGAAAGTGTTTTGTGCCAGATGTAGTTGTGACTGCTCTCTGGTGGAATGTAAGAGCGGTGCAGCCTCAGTGTCCGCTCCACATAAGGTTCTACATAAACGCCAACAACTTCAGTACACTTCTGGTGTTTCATTGTTGCATATGCGGGACAAAGAGGTGCGACTATATTAATCCTCCCAAATTTATCCTTGAGCTTAACCCTCAGAGTCATGACCATAACAGGGTGTGTTCTTCCTTTAAACATGTTCACACAGACGCCCAGTCTAACGTTGCACCGTTACTGAGCAGCTTGGAGATGTTGCGGTTGAGGACTTTGATCAGAGTGGGCATGTTTGCTGAAGGAGGCGAGAGAACCAGTTACATTTAACTCCATGGCAACGTGCTATCTTGGCGTCCAAACGTCCTGATGAAATTACAACCAGCATCTATGTGTGACAAACCTGACGCTCCCTTAGCTCTCAGGTTAGAACACACGGCCTACATACACAATACAGACGAAAACAAGCCGTGTCACACATTGATAAACAACACACACAACCTAATAACTAGAAGAACTAATAACCTGAGCTACTTAGGTTCACTTACTGATTTCTGTGTGATGTCTCCATCTGGCGTCACATTGAACTATTCAGACAGCAATTCGTTTTGTAAATATGTATAATTTGTAGAAATAACACACACAGTCATGGCCCAAACACCCTTCCAAACAATGCTTATGTCTTCCAGACCTCAAGCAAACACAGCTTCTCTCTGTGTAAATTAAGTAAGCTGCACTTATTTACAGGCACAATATGTTGCTCAAGCTCTGCTCTCTCTCCCCTCACAGTTTAGGGTGTGACAGCTGTAAATGAACAAACTTATCAGCTTTGTGAAACTCAGAAGTGGAACCATAAACCCGCTGGATCGGCCTGAGTCACAGCAGAGTTACACACACTGCTCTCTCCTGACACAATGTCTGTGTTTGTTGCCTCTACGAGCCTACAAGCAAAGGAATAAAGGCTCGCTGATACGGAATCAAGTTGTTTACTTTAAAATGTGATGGTAGTTTGAATCAAATACAGTCCCAATGGCCTCAACGTGAGTAACGAGCTTACCGCGATGTTTGCATCTCGAAGACTACAAGTCAAAATCACTTTCAGGTTGAGTTCGAGACCCTCTGGGTTCAGCGCAGTAGTCTGATGCTGTATTCAAATGTTCGAAGTCCAGGTGTCCAAACTTTACCGCCGTGACAAACCGGATGTTGTGGTTCTTGGGTGAAAGACGGAAGTTGATGTTTTTTTCTTTTCTGCCGTCACAATGAACGCAGCGTCAAAGCAGGTTGACTGGCGCGCGCGGTCAGAAAGCGGGCGGAGCTGAGAGCATTTAGGGACTGTCGTTAAGTTATTGTCTCCATGAACCCTAATCTTTAGCTTTCCATGGATTCTGCAGCTGGTTAAAATTACTTGGAGTGATTTGACCCAATTACAAATCACATTAATGAGCACATATGACATTTAAAAAAACAACATGTAATAGCTTACACAGGATATCTCAAATGAACCCAAAAGGAGGATTCATTGAGGCAGTAACTTATCGACTGTCCCTAAGTATGAGCCCCGGCGTTCATCACCGAGGTGAGGAGGTCAGCTAGCCGGCCTCTGAACAATAACGCCGGGCACCGTGTACACCGGGACCCCGCTGGTTCTGGAGGGTCCTGGACGTAGACGTGTGTCCAACATACCTGTGTAAAACCGAATTCGCCGCGTTCTTACGTGAACATCTCACGTCTACGGGACCCACGCGGATTAAACAACGTGAAAGCCCGTTACATACATACATAAATGTATACATGTTGTGTTAATTCGACAATACATTACTATTACAAGCCACCAGCAGCATTATAACCGTATTTGCTAACGCTAATAACGGAACATGGAAGCGGCTTATCAGCGTTATCGCGCGAGCGTCGACGTATGGACGCCAGACGCTGCGTCACGTCCACTATTTAGTTCTTTCATTTAACCGTCAGCAACAACTATAGCCCAAATGTAAACAGTCCGCGTACCTGCATAGCTGGAGGGAAGAGGATGCTGCCTCGGGTAACGACATGCTGACCGGTGCGCTCGGTGTCCGGCGGTGCTGCGGTCCGTCTCGGTCTCTCGGCGCTTCCTGTGTCGTGATGATGAGAGGATGTCACACAGCTCCGGTGTCCTCCGGCGGCTCAGAGGAGCGACTCATCTGTCCTGCTGAGGCTGAAGGGGATCCGAGCTTACACGACTGGCGGAAATGCAAACACGTAGTAGTTCCTGTTTGAAGTCTTAACTCGTCCGGAACTTTGACGTTTTGTTTTCGTTCACGGAACGTAAACTCAACTCCGGAGGAAGTTTGGTGTAAAGAATAAGTTTTCCAAATTGAACCCGCGTCTCTCCAGTACCGGAGTCCTCTAAGTGCATCCGAGTTATCCTCCACGATTTTGAGGTTTCAGGAGGATGATGTCTGATATCTGTGATATTTATGCATCAAACTCCGCTCCTCAGCACGCTGACACGGTGTGAGTTTCCGGTTGCAGTGAGAGGATAAAGCTTACTCTCACCCCACAGCCTCGTGTCCCCTTTCCCTCTCTTTCTCTCTCTCTTTTTTCTGCATAACTGCTCAACACAATGCCCCATACTAAATATTGTCTATTTAATAAAGCACATAATGATAATATACCTTTGTTTTGCTTTTAAACACGTAACATATCACTCTGAACAAAGACCAGACCGTAAACATGAACGTTTCAGTGCAGACTGAAACGGTACTGACCCAAACAGCTGCCATTTCCAATGAGCAAGGACGTTCAACCTGCACGAGCCACGAGGGGGCAGCAGAGACCTGTTAGTTCGACACTAGCAAACCTGAGGTGATGTTACAACATGCTGCCTGTTGGTGGCGCTACGGACCACAACATCGCTCGTTTCATCACACATGCAGAGTAACTAACGGTTTTTACTCTGGAGCCAGTCTGTTGGACAGCTGCGTCCACCATCACAGCAGGTGTGTCCAACAATAAGAGAAGAAGACGGAGACACTATTACCACAAGAACGTAGCTTTATTTGTTTTATATAACATATATACAACATTTGCTGTAAAAAGCAAAAACGAACACACATCCCCACAGAGATACTTGATAGAAACACATGATATGTTTACTAAGATCATCTGCACAGACTCACTGAGCCTTCGGTGCAAACTCACATACACTGACCCGTTGGGTCTTACAGGGCGTTTTCAATGGCCCCTCATCACTCAGTCCTCCAGGAAGACTAAATATTGAACATTTACATACATGCAGATTTTTAAAATATATACACAGTCTAAACTTGCCGACTTATACAGGACAACAGACGTGCGCGAAACGGAAGTATATAATACTCAACCAATACGATTAAACGACGGATTCTAGCTTTTCACCGAAACGAGGCGGTGATTCACTGCGTATTTACAAGTGAGGCTGTCTTTACATGCTGCCTACGTATCAGACATTGTTCGTAGGCTTTAGAGTACAAAACGTGGAGCGCTTGAGCATGTTACCAGGGTCTCCACATGGAGGCGCTGGCGGGCTGAGGAGCAGCCAGCGCTCTGCCGGGGGCCGAGCAGTTGCTGGTGCTGCTGCAGCGTTTCTGGCTCTCCAGTTTGGGGGTGAAGCTGGATTTGAGAGCCTGGAGCTTCTGGTGGATATGAGGGAAGCTCCTGGGACTCTGAGCGCAGCAGTTTCGGCAGGCTGGCGTCGCGGTAGCAGACATGGACTGCTGGATGAAGTCGTTGACCTGCTGGCAGGCGTCTTTGTTCATGCTCGACTTGGGAAGCAGAGTGGAGACGCGCTGCAGGCAGGCTTTGTAGCCTTCACTGTAAGTGTCTGCGGAACCTGAAAGATGAAGGAAATGTTAATATATCGTTCAAAATGATTTTTAAAAAAGTGCTTTGTGGAACATTACAATTATAAAAATACTGAGAAGAAACAGGACTCACCCTTCGTGTTGACAGGGGGAATGTCGCTCAGGAACCTCACAGTCATCTCCAGGATGTCTGCTTTCTCAAGCTTGGAGTAGCGAGTATTCTGCAGAAAGAAAGGAACAAAGGTTAAAGATCTGAGCCTGGACGCCACCGTGACTGTTGTGATTTGAAGACGTTATTTATCATATATAAAGTGCAATATATAGTAACTTACATCTCTGCCTGTGAGGGGAAGTATGAGGGTCTTTAAGTTGTCGAGACTATCGTTGATACGAGCGCGTCTCCTCTTTTCCATCAAAGGTTTTATTGTCTGAAAGGCAAAAATGAAGGACTGGTTATTACACAGCAAAGCACCAAAGGTTTGAATGTAATATTAAATATGAACAAAGAACATAAAGCAGTAAAATCCAGTGAGTCCTCTTACCTTTCTCAGCTCAAGAGCCTCTTTTCTTTTGGCCACCGTTAGTCTCGGTGAAAAAGTCTGAATAGCATCGCAGGTCATGTTTGGAGACATTTTGAGCGTCGTCTTTGTGTGAGAGACGTGTTCAAAACTGATCTCAGAGAAGAAGTGACTCCAGCAGCCCAGAGCCCTGCTATTTATCCAGGTCCGTGGCGTGGGTCACCGTGCGTCATGGATACGCCCCCAAGCCACAACGACACCATTTGTCTGACCACGTATTCGAGAAAGAAACAAGACAAAAGCATCACTTTAGGCTGATAACCATCTGTCTTCTACTAAAATCCGAGCGTGACAACTGCAGTGCGTGTCCATGTTCAGATCTATAGAATAAATCAAACAAAACCTGCGTCAGGAAGCCTCGGAGATGTGTGCGTAAAGAAGCTTCTCCAATGAAAACACAGGATGCTGTTTGCAGAGCTGTGCTTAAGTAAAATGGTGAAAAACCCTTAAATAGATATATATTCGATGTAACTTGCTTATTTTGTTGTTATATTTATCGATGAATGATTTTGGTCGTATTTGTAATTGGAAATGTACAGATATCCGCGTGCAATTACGCAGAGCCAGAAAGTGTCCAGGAATAAAGCATATTCAACATTTCATGATGTTATGATATAAATCTGTAATGGACATTTCAGACGACTTCAAATGTATGTTAATTTTATTTATAAACCCAAAGTTTACCTAGTTTTTCCTCCCTTTAAGAGGTGTTGTGCCTGCTGGGTGTCTCTTGCTTTTTCGCAGCTCTGGGGTTTTACAGTGTGTCATGATTTGCTTATTTGCCAAATATTGCTTGTATATGTTTAAGAACAATGCGTTTATTTCAATAAAAGTGGAAACATTGAGTTGCAGGGTGCAGTACAGCATCTTGCCGCAGGGGGCAGGCTTGGTTACATGGTGAAGTGACCACCGAGTTCCAGACTCTTCCTCCATCAGACCCAAGCCACGCTATCTTACTCTTAACATCTGCTCTTAAATTTGGACAACAATAGTTTTGCATATGACGTTTTATGCAGTTTTGTGGCCCCGGGGGGAGTCGCTACCTGTGGGCTGTTTCCCGCTGCTTCAACGCATCACACAGGGAGGTGGGGGGTTGAAAACCAGAGAGAGGGAGGGGGGAAGAGGGAGCTTATGCTTCATCAACAATAGGAGCCACAGAATATGAAATAAACCTATGTTTCTGTGCTCTGGGCACGGGAGCCATCAGGACTGTGGCGTTGGCTCGTTTCATCCCAAACTCAACCTTACAGCCTCCGCGTCTGATACAAGAATCAAACGTGAAGTTACAGCGTGAAGTTCTTCCGATTTTAAACCCAAACTGCAGTGAGAGATGACGGACCATCAGATGCCTCAACACTCAGGGGAACCACGCGCGCAGCACGCGCCACGGAGACCAGATGGCTGTCTGTTAGCGAGCCATTAGGCCCGACCACCCCCACCCTACACACACACACACACACACACACACACACACACACACACACATACACGCCCACCCGGACAACATCAGCACCCTGAGCAGCCAACGTCCCTGCATCTCCAAAAGCGCGCACATACACATTCACACACACGCACACAAACACACACATACACACACAAACTCTATCATACAAACACGACACATGATCTTCACGCAGTTTTGGCGTGGCTGTCCCATCTGCGTCTCTCACCCCATCACTCCACGGAGTTTCTGTCTCGTCCAACTGAAACACAGCATCATCATCATCCTCATCATCATCATCATCATCATCATCATCACCCCCCCGGCAGGAACTCCGCGCTCCAATTGTTCTCTCCGGCTTCACTTTAGCGTCCAAGCTTTCACGCATGTTGTTTTATCAATATTATATGACAACACGCAAAACTCAATCTGTCGGTGGATGCGCTGTGTTTGTCTGGTTCATGCAGATGACGTCACACTGCATAGACGCGGTTTCCTCGAATTTACAGACAAACACTGAGTCCTGCACGTATCATGGTAAAATAGGATGAATGAAACTGGATTAACCTTCACAGACAGGATTAAAACAAACGAACTCTGTCCACTTTATGATATATTCGATTATATTTGTTTTGTTAACCCAATATTTGTCACAATAGGACATAAACTATACAGGGAGGGGTGTGTGTGTGTACTTGAAATGTTAATTTGCCTTGTTCAAAAAAGGACAGATGATCCTGTGTGTGTGTGTGTGTGTGTGTGTGTGTGTGTGTGTGTGTGTGTGTGTGTGTGTGTGTGTGTGTGTGTGTGTGTGTGTGTGTGTGTGTGTGTGTGTGTGTGTGAAACCACAGGCATTGTCCTGAAATTGAGAGACACACTTGCTGCACGCGTCCCTCTCAGCCCCTGTGGGATGCAGGGCTGATGGGTGATGGGTGGGTGGGGCCGGTGGGTGATGGGTGGGTTGGGTGGGGGTGATGGGTGAGGGGTGAGTGTCACGTCTCCTTGGTTTTTAGCTCTTACAGTTAGAGTCCCCCCTTTTGTCTTGCAAGCAAATTCAGCGTCAGTAACCCATCTGTGCAGGCAGGATAACAGGGAGCCTTTGTCTGAAAATGTCCCAACACTTCATGGGAATTAAGAGTCCCACGTAGTTCAACACAAGAGAGATGAGACACATGACTCCTGATGTGAGCTGAGAGGCAAAGATGTGCACCGCTTTCCTCCATGTTACCTTATAGATGTGTGTGAGAGAGAGATGGTGACAGTTATACTCCTGATCTTTATATTAGAGCCTTTAAGATAAAAACACTTGACTTGATGAGAAACAACAAGCACATAAAACACACCACAGTTTGCAGCTCCTGTATGAACCAATAATCATAATAAGGATTTAAATGAAAGCCAATAACCTCTTGACAAACCACCAATGGGTCCATTTTAATGAAGTTTTATGTGAAATTGTGCCTTCTGGTCCCAAAAACACCAAATCTATCATGAGGAGCTCTGGGGAACAGAACACAGCAGAACAAAGCATCAGGCATTCAACTTGCACCCCAGCAGCATCATGCAGCACCTGGCTTCTCTCTTTGCAATAATCTCAAACATTCTGTATTCTTCCACAGTGGCATGGTGTCAAAGCTGGAGCCAAACTGAAAACCATTCTTAGTGTTTTCACTTCCAAATTCCAGAAATCAGCTCCAAGCACTTGTTGGTCTGGAGCAAAGAAACAGTTTAGCTAAAGTGCAATTTGTTCATGATTAGCAGCGTTCCTGAGACATGAGCAAGAAGACACGTGAAGAAATTAGAGGTGAGCTGGAAGAAGGTGAGGAATGAGAACTTGGATGATATACAGTAGGCTGAAAGAAGTTATAGAAGGAGTGCCGCCAACATAAGAGAATCCTTAGCAAAAGTAGCAGAGAAATGCTGGACTGATTATGGCTTTGTTCTCTCAGCTACCATGATGTGAAGGCAAACCGGCTCTCACAAAGGCTAAGCTGAGGTACCTTCCATCCTGTTTCTAGCACTGCTCTAATATCTCCTATACTTCTGGTGGTTTGACTGTTGGGTCACAGCGGTCTTCGTCTGTCCTTCTCTCTGTCCCTCTCTGCTTGCTATTTTCTAGTGCATTTTTCTTGATGTTGTGGGTCAGTGAAGGCCTTTGAGACCTTGTATGTGATATTGGGCTATACAAATAAAACTGACTTGACTTGACTTGACTCGTTCAGGTTAGGGTAAGGGTTGATAGGGTTCTGATCCTCAGCTTAGACAGAACAAGGAGCTTTCTGAAAAGCCGTTGGTGCTCGCATGGTGACGATGGCTGAGGAGACACGACCTACTTTTAGCACAGCAGCAGCATTCTTCCAGGGATTTTGGGCGGCTGTCCAAAGTGTTCCTCTTTCAGAGCAAAGGGAGCAAAACGCTGCCTCGCCCTTTCCCAAATCATCGAAGTTAAGCCTTTTTCAAGACGTTGGGTGTGGCTGCCAGATGTCCAACAAGGTGATGTTCCACATATTCCATCCTCCCTGCTGTTGCAATCCACACCTGCTCACACCTCCTCTGTGTCTGCTTGGTTGTCCTGCACTGTGTCATCGAGTTACTATCAGGTAACCATCACAAGCGTCATCATACAAAAGTGATATACTGTGTGGATCCGACTGCTGGAGTCTCTATGGTGCTTCCTGTAACCAGGACTCGCTTTATGTGTATGGGTGTCTAAAAAGTCTCTTTCTGCCCAGTTTCAGATCTGTTGAGAAGCTGGGATCCTCCACTAATCAAACAATATTAGGAAGCAAACGGGTGAGGAGCAGGACCACAAGTACATTTATGGTTTTTGAGATGCTGACACAAATGAGAATCAAAGAATGAAAAGGTTTTGGATGTGCAGCCTGTTGGGATCAACTCTGAGGAAATGTGTGAACGCTTCCATTGGTTGATAAACATACACCAACTTTGACACAATCACAGAGAAACTACACATCTTAGCAATGCCATAGATGAACAGATGAAAAATGTGGCAAAAACTAGGATGTTGCTCTTTGTTGATCCCCAGAACCTTTTAAACTCAGAGTTACTGCTGAAGCAAAGACCAGCATACATGGAGGAGGAGAACAGAGAAGAGGAAGAGGATGAGGAAGACTGAGGGATTTGCACGGACACAAGAGCAGAGAAACGTCATGCATGTTGGGATGAACTGTGGGAAACATAAACGCTTATAAATGCAAACTTATATTCTGAACTATGTTGTTGCTGCATTTTACATTTTACCATGATACTCTTGGTGAAGACAATGCAATGGGTTGGGTCGCTCGCAATTGCTTATTTTGGGCAGTTGATGTCAATGTATACAAACTCTGAATTAGCTATTTGGTAATATTAGAGAATATTATAATTATAAGCAGTACAGGCTATCATATTGATCTTTTTTAATATAATCTTGTTTTGGTCCATCTTCTTCGCTTCGTCCTCATGTTTCATCCTTGTGCATACTGGGTTTGCTTGTTTTCTGTGTGCTCTTTGTTGTTGTTGTGCCACATGAACCATTCTGCCTTTTTTCTATCTGATGTGTTATGAGTCTGCTTGTTTTTACGTTGCCTTGCTTTATGTTGCCAGTTGCTTGCTTGTTGCTTGGAATCTCCACTTGTTGTTTTTGAATGCTTGTAATTTTGTGTTGTATTTTATCATCTCTGGTCTTGTGTATTTATTTATTTTACTCATGTTTCTGAGCTGCATGTGTGTGATCACTGTGATCCTCTTCATGCTTTCAACTCCGTGTGTGTCCCAACAAACAACCAGTTCCTCTGCTTGCCACCAGTTTGGCGGGAAGCAGCGAGGGGCCTCAGCACCGAGCAGCAACAATGGAGCAGCTGCTCGTCAGCATCAATGAGCTGCAGACTGCGCGCCTTTTTACTCCAACATCCCCTCATGAGAGATTTATCATGAAGATTTGATTTGAATTTAATTTGCAATCACATCAGAACACAAAAAATAAAGATGGAACAATCCAAACATCTTTGTTGAGTGAAAATTTATTGGAAAATCTTTGATTAATAACAAAACACTTGAAATGTCACAACGTATTTTTTCCTTACAGGTGATCAATCAATCAGCTCCTGATCCTTTAACACATAGTGTTTACAGACTATTCTTTTGCACAGACCAAAATACTTTTAAGTCCATCGTGCAAACCTCAAACATTATAACCCCTGGGGTTTTACAAAAGTGTTGACTACAACCCGTATCTTTGAAACCCCAAAGAGGATTGCATTTTAAAAGTTCAGAGACTTTACAGCGTCTCTGAGATCTGTGCTCCTGTGGCTTTACACGCAGAAAGAGCCAAGCGCTGAGTTCAAATGATCATACAGCAACAATTCATCAATTCTTCTTTCCTCTTTTTTCGTCTGTACAGTTAATAAGAGAGGTATTATAATACAAAAGTCATAAATAAGTTACACATGAGAGAAGTGTCCATCTAATCTACCAGGGTCTCCACATGGCCGCGCTGCAAGCCTGCGGGCTTGGCTGCGCTCTGCCGGGGGCCGAGCTGCTGCTGCTGCTGCCGCTGCTGCTGCGGCTCTGGCTCTCCGGTCTGGAGCTGAAGCTGGATTTGAGGCTCATGAGTCTCTGCTGGATCTGAGGGAGGCTTCTGGAGCTCTGGCCGCAGCAGTTCAGGCAGGTGGGGGTGACGCTGGCAGACATGGACTGCTGGATGAAGTCGTTGACCCGCTGGCAGGCGCCCTGGTCCAGGCTGGTCTGGGGCAGCAGCGTGGAGACGCGCTGCAGGCAGGCTTTGTAACCTTCTCTGTAACTGTCTGCGGAGTCTGGACGGAGGGAAGAAGAAAGCTGGTCAGTGATCTGATTCAAAGTTAGACATAGGATTTGTGAAATGATCGTAAAATCACGCCTAAGTGAGGGGATGATGCGCACCTTTGACTGGGGAGGGAGGAAGATCTCTGAGGAAGCGGACCGTCATTTCCAGAATGTCAGCTTTCTCCAGCTTGGAGTAACGGGCGTTGTCTTTGCCAACGAGCGGCAGAATGAGGCTCTTCAGGTTGCCGAGGCTGTCATTGATACGAGCGCGTCTCTTCTTTTCCAGCAGAGGCTTCAAAGTCTGGAGGGGAAACAAGAAAATCATCAACCAGCTGCACCGAGAAACAACAATCTAACCCATTTTAAGTGAAGACTGCTTGGCCTGTGTGTGAGAGTGTGTGTCGTCCTTACCTTTCTCAGTTCGTTGGCTTGTTTCCTCTGGGCCACGGTGGACCTGGCGGGGAGAAGCCGGCTCTCCTCTGCGCTCACACTGGGACTCATGTCGTTTTCTGTGACGTGTTGCGGTGCTTGTTTGCGGGGTGATACTTGCTCACGGAGAGGCTGAGTTGAAGTGTGCCAGAGGATCGGGGAGGCTCGTATTTATGCTGGCCCGTCGCGTCAGAGGGGCGGGAACACAAGCCAGGGTGGGCGGAGGGGGGCGATGCCTCTGGGAGATGAGCGCAGGTCCCGTCAAGACCATCTGGTCCTGATGGGGCGCCGGGTCTCTACCGCTGGTATGCAGAGTTTCGTGTTGATGTGGCGTTTTTTTTCTGATTAATTTTTAAAGCTCCAACGCTTCTCCAAGATTCAATTACGCAGAGACGCACAGCGGTCAGACACACAGACACAAACACAGACACACACACACACACACACACACACACACACACACACACACACACACACACACGCACACACGCACACACAAACACACACACACACACACACACACACACACACACACACACACACACACACACACACACACACATACACACACACACGCTGCTTTAAGGCGTCACCACAAATCTGCTGTAATCTAATGCGAGCTGCTCATTGTTCGATCATCACGCAACATCTATCACTTCATATGTCTCAGGTTTGGGGCTGTTTCATTCAAAATGACGCACAAAACAGCTCTGGTAAAAGAGAATCACGTTATGTAGACACATAGATCACAACAACATCACACAGCTACGATTGAACTCTAAAATAGATCAATTCCGTCCATTTATTTCTGTTGGATTCTGTTTCTGCCTCTGAACAAAACCAGCAGAACCACGTGATTGTTGCTGAGGTGACGGGACACTAATCTATTCCTCACATTCATAAAGCAGAAACCCACGCCACGCCGTGTGTGGGGGAACATCTGCTTATGGGACATCAGCTGCATGTTTCCAACTTCAACGACACGGTGTTTACCTGCGGCGTGTGGGGGAGCTGGATGCTGCGTGTGTGTGTGTGTGTATATGTGTGTGTGTGTGTGTGTGTGTGTGTGTGTGTGTGTGTGTGTGTGTGTGTGTGAATAAACATATTAAACCAACAACAGATCTGCTCCAAAACGAAGATATTTATACTGTAAATAACAAAGGACTGCAGGTTCAAAGTTTGTTATTTCCCTTTGACTATGCATAAATCTTTTCGTTTCTTTCTCTACATTGACGCTCTGCAGCTGCACGTCAATCAAACCACCTTTCGTCATATAATCACAGAATAGTTCCAGGTTATGTTTGCTGTATAAACTCAGTGGACCATCGAAGCAAAAAGCGCAGCGAGCTGACAGTGGGATTCACGCGTTCGGCACGCGCCGCAACTGCTCGACAGATGGACACACACACACCCTCCCCCATCCACACACACACACCATCCCAGCGCTGCATCGCTCCGCTGCTGCTCCCATCAGCATCACGGTTCGTGTTCTCGAGTCTCTTCATCCCTCAACACAGTGACACATGGACACACAAACACTATAATGAATCATATAATCATACAAATAACGGATTTATAAAAGGATGACGTTTTCTTTTAACGTTTATTTTACCGTTTATTGTAGTTTTAAGAGCCCGTTTGAAATGAGAATACAGTTTATAAACTCAGTCAGTTCCCTTTGTGTGTGCAGGAGCAACATGTACCGATATAAAGACAAATGTAACGGATTGATGCACAGTTGAGAGCAGGTTCGTTTCTCCTCTCCGGGTACCTGCTGCTCCGCTGTAAGCTTGAGACCCTTCACCTCTTTCTCTCTCTCTCTCTCTTTTTTTTCTACAACATTATAGATGCGGGGGTTTCTGTTCTGCACGCGTCCTGCTGTCCCATGGGGCCCCAAATAACCGCCAGCACGTCCAGTCTGGGGCCGGGCCCGTCGAGATAACACACACACACACACACACACGCACTGCACACACACACACACACACACACACACACACACACACACACACACACACGTAAGTCCATGCTATAGCGAGGCTTCGGTTAGGAGGCTTTTTGTCCCGGTCTCAGCGTGGGTCTCCATCTGTGCGAGGGACACCGAGCCTTTGTTGAAGAGCTGGAAAGTTCGGTCAGAAGAGAAGTGACCAGCATGCAGCCTCATTTTGGTGTCATAGAATTCATCAGATCTTCCTATAATAACACAAAGAAAGACTGGAGTTGTTAGAATGAGAATAGGTTCGAATAATGAGGATCAAGACAAACTTAAGTTCTAATTTCAGTTATCAATAAAGGATCTCAAAGGATCAATCAAACGTTCTGGTTGAGAACGTTTGATTGATCCTTTAAGATCCTTTATTGATCATATTTCATCATTTTGTTCGATCTCTGAACCCATATCTTGCGTTCGTGCAGCTCTGGAGCACAGCAGCAGGGTGACGTGTTCATATAAACGGCGTGTGACTGACACGAGCCGCAGCGTGCAGACAGATGGACGCGATGGTCCCTCAGGCGTGAACGAAAGAACCAAGGAGCGTCCGCGGACCCTGAGATACTCTGCGCCCTCACACACTCACACACTCACACACAGACACACAGACACACACACACCGAGTGTTCCATCACATCGAGGTAAAGCCGAGACAGAACCTGACCAGAACCTGATCAGAACCCAAACCAGCCTCACAGAGGGTTTGACCATGTTGTCAGAAACTCAATTCAACTGGGTTTCGATTGAATAGATTTGTATTGTAAATATTTGAAACATGCTGAATAAAATAGACAGTATATGTCCTCTGATTTACTTCTATTTGATTCATAGAAAGTTGTAGTCAAATATTCCCATTAAACACATAAAAAAATCTGTACAATGTGGTTGGCAAAATAAGAATAACTGCACAAATTTGAATGGGAAAGTAGTGAAACTCAGGGAAGTTAAACATGTTGTCCAACAGTTCAGAGCAAATGTCTCATAAAAGCATTTGAAAGTGTTAAACAATCTCTTATATCCTGAAAACCTCTCATGGAACGTCACAGCAGCTCAGTCTAAACTGTCTGTAACCCTGCAATGTCAACAGATCCAATATGAGTCAAGAGTTCCGACTCTCACACACCTGTCTGACCTTAAAGTTGTTTATGTATTTACAGTTTAAACCTTCTCTCCTTTATAAACTGTCATGTATTGGTGATCTAATGCTCCCAACCCAGGAGACTGAATGCTGGGCCGGTGTGTCACATGTTTGGTGTTTATGTCTGAGGTTTTATTAACACAGTAGCACAGTTGCTGTTTCCTGTTTGCTTTGCTAAAGCAGCTCGGTGTAGCCATGAGAACGTAGTGGCTAATGCTTAGAAACGTCTACCTGAAGAAGACCCACATCCACCAAAGGAGACATGAAACAATGTGACATGACAAGTCAGAAGCAAACCAGGCGGCCATTTTATAAACGTTCATGAGTTTGAGGTCATCTATGTGCAAAAAGGTTGCTGATGTTGTCTTTGGAACATCTAGCGACATTTATGAGACCTGTGAAAAGCCTGTAAGCTTAGTTAGATTCAACGTAACCATGAAACAGGAAGTATATCTGAGAAAATCTATACACACCTTACAAGCCGTTAGCAGAGTTTCATTTGGGAATTCCCTGTTTGGGAATTGTTTGGAAATTCCCACTGTTGATGTATTGCAGTCCTGAAGAGTCTCAGGTCTGTATGGGGCCAGTCTGGGGACATGTGGTCTGTGGTCCATTATCACACAATAACCACACACACTAACCACACACAAAGACACACACACACTTCACCAGAACCACATAATCAGGACAATTGGTTGATTATGTGTCAATTTAAAGTGTAAACTCACATTGAGGCTCTGCTGCTTTTCATGTTGAGCAAAAGGACAAAAGTGTTGAGCACTTAGGAGAGACGGAATGAATGAACACTTCTGCCTCAATTCTGTGCAATAATATATGGAAATAAAATAAAAATAGCACATTTATTTAAACAAAGTTACACACACTGAGGCCACCATTCTGTTGTTCTTCATATATCTCTTACACAGTATTTGCACTTTTTCACATGTAACAAAAATAACATATAACCCAAACCTGTGTGTTTTATTTGCCTTAAATCATTTACGTGAAGCCTCCTCAGACTTCAGCGTCCTTGTGTGTTTGTGTTGCTGAGTGACTGAATGTTTCCTCAGCATCCTAACGCCCAAACCAACGCGTCCATCCAGCATCTGCCGCACCGGGACCGACACAGCAGAACGCGAACTTTGGGAAGTGGGTGTGACGTCACCGGTCCTGTCTGCCTCGCTGTCACGCTGCCTCGGCATCTCAGCGGGTCACGTGAGACTCAAGACGCGAACACGAAGCGTCTGGGATCATTAAAGGGATCAACCTGAGCACAAAGACTTTAGATTTCAAGTTTGATTCATTTTGGTGTTCACAATTTTAGGTTAATTACGTCATAAACATGCAGCTGTACTGATATATGAGAAACGATGGTTTTATTTCCTTCTTATCGTCTAAAAACCTAATATGCATTGTTCAAATTGTGTTAATAATGAAGTTGGAAGCTCACGAATATTATGTTTCTATAGATGAGCATTAACGAGTCTCAATATGAGCTCTGAATCTGCACGATATGCAGGGATTTGGACGGAGCAAAGTGAGTGCTTATGAGTTTTGATTCATATTAAATGTTCACATGTTTGTTATATATGATTCATCTTATCACCGTGTTCTGCTTCAATTATAATAAGACTTTACTTTGTTCATGAAACTCTGCCCTCCATCTTCAAAATGTCAAATAATGTGTGATTATTCTGGGATAACAAAGTGACTGAACAGCATTTTAGTCATTATTCGAGTTAAGTTATTACTAAAACTACAGTTATATGCTACTAAAAGGTATTTGAAAGGTCCTCGTATGAATTAAGGTCATTCGACGAGTTCAAAGATTCAGAATTAAGAAGAAATTACATCATTAAAATGTTTGTATTAATATATTTTCACAATACACCATCGTTGTTGAAGTTTAACAAAGACAGAAGGTAAATGTGTAACAAAGCCTGAAGCGTCTGTAGTGTTATAAAAGTGTATTTGTCCTTAAAATATCCTTTAAAAATAAATGACCATAATGTGAGACTGATCGATCCTGGTTCGTCCTGCAGCATATTGGTGACGCGTCTGCAGCTTTGGCGTCGTTTGCAGCTTCAGAAGCGGAGAAACGTTGTTATTTTGCCATAAAGCTCAGACTGGATTTGAATATTCAGAGAAGCCAAAGAGCCCAAAACCGAAGCCAAGCTGCGGGACAGAGATCACATCTGGCGGCGTCTGTCTACGTCTCCAAAGTTGCACAAGGTGAAGCTGTTATTGCTCGGCCCAGTGCGTGTTCAGCCCAGGCACAGGCTCGGCCTCGCTGCGCATGCGCACTGCTGGAGGGGGCTTTTTATGATGTGTGTTTTTTTGAATATTGGATGTGGTCATGGAGTCCCTGGTCTGATCAGGGGCACGAGGACAGCACGAGCCAGCAGACAAAGGCAGCAGATGGCCTCCATGCTGCGATGAATCATGGTGAAGAAGAAGATGAAGAAGAGCTGCAGAGGAGAGGAAGGGCTCATGCTGATAGACTGTATTTATGAGGTAATGCTGACTTACTTGTTAAATTTGTAGCATTTTGTTTTATTTTTTGTACATGTTATATATGTGTTTTTTAATGTGCTTTATAAATAAATATAGGTATATATTGATAGAATTTAGACTTTTAAACTGGAAATAACTCCAATAATGATGCAAATAAATAATATATATTGTGTAATATTCTTTCACTCCAGCTTGTAATGTTTGATCACCCAGAATCAAACAACTTTAGAAATAATTCTTACAAAAATTCATATTAATTCTAATTGCTTCACTTTTCGTTGCATGTGTGTGCAGGGCGAGGTGGAGGGGGCGTGGCCTACACGTAGTCAACGCCCACAAAGAGAACGCGTCCCTGTCATTGAGCCTCGGGCCTCATGTTGTAAAAAGGCGCTCAATACAACTGCGGACCTCAACCACCGGCAGCGACCCGCGAGAGCAGCGTGCATGCGGGGCTTCGAACGCCTGACCGAAGGTACAGTTTAACGCTTTCATTACGCTCTCGATTCACTCATTTAACTGCGTTTCTAGCGTGTCAGCTAAATAAACTCTATAAAGTAAACGACTCGTGTGAAATATCTAGTAGTTTCAATGTGTGGAGTTATAAAGAATTGCGTTATTTATGATGTTTATGTGCTTGAATAAGGACATTTGTTCATAGAAATGGCATTGAAAATACAGAAGATAATACCAAAAACTGCATTGAAACGTGACATTAAGATTGAACTGTTGGGATTATTCTGATACTGACACGTGTCTGTAATATAGACATGTTATTATCATTAGCATGTTATTAGCATTATTTCAGCTCTATATTGGTGAATGTTAGTCACGTCTTCCTCGTATTTTGACGCTGTTAGTTAGTTGTGGTGTGTGTGTGTGTGTGTGTGTGTGTGTGTGTGTGTGTGTGTGTGTGTGTGTGTGTGTGTGTATCAAGGCGTATAGTGTGAGAAAGTCTGACGGTGGAACTTCTCACCAGCTCACTGACTGACAGGAGGTCTGAGGGGGTCTAAGGGGGTCTGAGGGGTGTGAGGGGTCTGAGGGGGCCAGACAGAGGAGCAGCAGGAGGAACTTCAGGTTATTCACCTTCTGATTTATGTTCTGCCCTCATTTAGTTTGATTTACCCACATTTGTATGATCTGTATGTTTAAGATGTCAGCATCAAATCTGAATAAATAGTTCTGCTGTAGTTCTGTTCTGTAAGCATATAAGTCAAATAAGACGATGATATGAAGAACATTGGTTTTAAATGAAAGTGGAGGCATGATGGAGGGATTTTGACTTACATCATTTTATTTCATTTTAGCAAAAGAACATCAACAGAGAACAAATCCTGACACGTGTCCACAGTTACAGACCTTCATGAGTCCAGATCTGAAAAGGTTCAGATCATATTGAGAACCTGAAAAAACCTGTGAAATGAGCTTTACATATTTGGAAAATGTATGAAATTTAGAATTAGGTCGTGCACTTTTTGCTTTAAATTTGCTTTAAATGTGTGAAAATGTGATCTAGACATTTCAGATACTTCAAGCTTTAAATGAGTAATTTAATTGCAATAGAGACAGAGAGAAAGCTGAGGAGAAGGAAAGAAAGAAAGAAAGAAAGAAAGAAAGAAAGCTCATGTTATAGACCTGCACATGAAAACATGTTATAAGTGTAATAAAGTATTTTCCTTTGTGTGTCTTGGTTTTACTTTATTCTGAATAAAGATGATTTTTTCCTCGTGTCAGCATGTTTTTTAGGGAGGTCTATTGTTGTCATTATTGTTGTAATTATTGCTCTTCATGATAAGGGTCATCGTCAGTGCTGGTGGCTGCACGCGCCTGCTCGGTTTATTATTCAGTCAATAATGCATGAGGCTGCAGTCGGCACGCGCCAATCAGCTGAGGCGCGAGGAGACTCAAACAAGCCAGAATCTGGATCATTCTGGATCATTCTGGAGTCTAATTATATTATCTGAGAAATTAAAAACAAATAAAACAGAAATGATAAGAGGAATTTGTATTTTTCCTCAACCTCAGTTCCTTCAATTTGTTCAAATTTGCTTCCACCATTACCTCAGGGTTCATTCAGATGCTCAATAAAATTATTTCGGTTTCTTTAATGTCTTTGTGTCGGTTTTGTGTTTTTTCCTGGGCGCATCTAAACGAAACAAAGCTATAATTCACGCAATTTCAAACTGAAATGGCCTTTAAATGGCCTCTATTGCACGATCGCTGTTATTATCCAACGTGGACAAACGGGAATAAATTCAAAAAAAGCTTTACGTTCATACTCGATCTGCACATTCAGCAGAGACGCTTAACTGGAAACCCAAACCTCCAGGAGCCCGTGTGGACCTGGATCCTGTCCTGATTTCCACGTTCCCGCGCAGCAGCAGATGCGACCACAATGCAGGGGAGGGGAGGGTGGGGGGGCACGCTGAATAATTGAACGTCATTTGAATAACTGTCGCACGTCGGACGCGTGCAAGAAATTTCCAGACTTTCCCATGAAGGCTTTATGGGAAAACCGTTGGCAGCCCCCTCCCTCTCCTCCCCCGCGCCTCTCTCCCGTCCTATTCAATGGGGACTGAACCTCTGATGTAGGAGTAATGGGAGCGTCTCTAATGAACCCTGGGAAAAGACCTGGACATGAGAAACAGAAACACGTCAGGCTGCCATAATGCAGAGATCCAAGCACAGAGCTCAAACACAAGATTACAACCAGAGTACTTTAGTTTATATTACAAAGTCAGGCACTGGGTTTAAACTTTGTATTTCCAATATGCCATTTTTGAGAAATGATGATATAAACCCTGATTATCATTATTTTTTGCACATTTGAAATGTTTGAATGGGATAAATGCTGCTGATTGAAGGATTCTCTCTATAAACAACATGAACCCATAAATACTTCTCTGAAAGCTTTAATGCTGTTTTTAGAAAGGCTGACAGTATCATTTATGAGCAGCCTCTTTAAATCTGACTGACAATAAAAGTGAACAAAATAAAATGATTGGGTATTTTCTCAGTAGACAATAAAACTACAACCATATAGATAGAATACATGACATCATCATGAAGCTGCTGTTTAATAGTAGTAAATGTGGCTTCTTTTTGTTTTAGCCGCTCCCAGTTTACCGGAGGAGAAGGGAATAGAAATGCTGTATAAAATAAATGAGTTAGTCAATGAATTGAAAAAAAAATTAAATTAAAATTAAAAAAATAAAAGAACCAATTATTCATGACAAAAATATTTATATATATTATTTGATTGTAGTCTGCTTCTAAAGAGTGTGTGTGGTTTGATTTCAGAGTGTTGTTGTATAAGGCCCCTGTGGTATGATAGCACAGGGGCCTTGTAGCTGTGTGGTGATATTGTCCACATTAAAGGTGTCGTAGCCTCATTATCAATTCTTTCCCCTCAGGGGGTTGTTCTATTAGTCAGACTCCTCTAGGGAATCAAACCCCCCCCAGTCTTTAATGTGAAGGAGGGGAGCAACAGATGGGACTGGAAGGCACGCGCCAAACACGAGCCTGCCCTCCCACCCTTGCCCCCCAAATCAACACACACACACTTGACCTGAGGCACTGGAGAGGAAACATCAATCTCAGCCTGTAATCAGACAGAAAGGGTGAATGAACCTGAGGAAACATTTCAAGATGTTTTCTCGCCATGATAACTACTATTTCAAAAACAGTTATAGATTATTACTGTCCTGGCTCGTCTCCTTCATAACTTTAACTACAGAAGACAAAATTAAAATGTCTAATGTAGATTCTGTGTGGTCAAAAACTGATGCTTCCATGTTGCTTACACCAGTTAGGCTCTACAACTAAGCAATAGTGATGCCATCAAGCTAAGAAAGTACATCTGATGACGTCATGGAGGATCAGGTCATCAGATTTTCAACCATTTCATATTTTTAACCATGAATGAGTCTGTAGGACAAGGATGAAGAATGATACAGTTTACATTATACTGACAGTACATTTCTCTCTTCATTGTTGCCATGGCAAACACAACAAGTGGGACTCTAGCTGAAACACTTCAGGGGATGCTCAGTTACACTTGAGTGATGATGAAAACTCTGATCCAGGCAAAGAAGAAAGAGGGCAGAGGTGATAAAAGCTGACAGAGAGATCCGTTTCTCCAAAAGGAGCCGTGTCCATGTGCCAGACACTGTTACATGAACCTGTGCAACTCTCGCCACGGCGTCCTGCCTTGCACCTCTTTCACCCAACCAGCTGGTGGGACTGTTGCTGATAAGGAAGGATTTTTAGGCCTTGATAAACCGGCTACACTTGATCAACTCTCAGTCACCTCTGCAGGTGAGGAGGCCTACCTACATATGAAGCTTTCCTGCCATCATTTGGTGATAGAAAGTATTACACTTCATAACAGAGCCAAGTTCAGCAGCAGGGCAGATGACCTCATTAGGCTGTGTGGTCTGTGTGCTTCATAAAGACCTTTCATGCAGCATTCTGAGGGTAGAGAAGCATTTACTATACACTTTTCTCACAGCAGACATCCTGAAGCATAGATGAGAAAGCAGACGTAACTAATTCAGTAATCATTAGTCTAAAGATGACAGCTCTGTATTTAACTCATGGTTATGTGAGGGCAAGGGTCTGTGGCTTACATTGAATGAACTAGAAAGGGGTTGCTAATGTGGAAACTGTTGGATATTTTAAGCTTCTCTGAAACAACAATCACAATAACTTATCAACAAGCAGAAGAGTCAAGGACAGGCTTTATATAATATGTGTATGTGCTGAAGGGTATACGTGCAATAGCTCAGTGTAAATCATTATGCAGTCCCAAGTAAAAGTTGTGATTATCGGGGGAAAAATGCAAAAAATCTGCTGCAAATTTCAGGAAATCATCGCAGCAAAATGTATGCTTTTGATCACCAAAATCACCCAAAACATTGTGAAATCCCAGGGGAACTATAGGGTCAAGATCAGTTTCCCTCTGCATGTTATATAATGTATACATATATATGCATGGTGCTATGTTACACGTTGTTGTCATCATCACGTTTGTATAGAATGCGGGTAGTATCTGTCTCTGTTTGGGGTAGACTGTAAAATGGTAACTGTTTCTACTTGGAGTGTGATGTCATTGATGTCAGTCGTGATGACTGAAGGCTTTGAATGTATTTGAAGGGGTTAAAAAGTAGGAAAATTGAAAAAAATGCTGGGGTTGTTGCTTTGCAGTTGTGATGTCATCGATTAACAGAAAGTATACTGAAGATTGTGTGTTGAAGTTTAAAGTGTGATGTCATTGCACATGTGAGGATGATTTATGACATCCTCACAATAATTTGAACATTTTCTAATTTTTCAAGAGCTGTACACGAGTGAGTCTGTAGAATGTGTTTTACATTATCTGCCACATCAATATAGGACATGGTATGATACATTGCTACACTGTCACCGCTGCAAACACAACAAATGGGTCTCAAGCCCAAACACATATATGGATGAAAGAGTTGACCAACAGCGTGAAGTACAAAAAAAGTAAAGTTGCCAATGCGGTCGATGCCAATGTGCTGAAAGCATGTCAGAGTGAGGAACCACGCTTACCTGAACTTTCTCATGTTCATGAGAAGGTGAGACGGCCGGGTAAGAGTGATGACGCTCCATGTGCAGCACACGTTCCAAATGCCACTGTTGGAAAACTACAGCATAAAAAGCCGTGTGCACAACGGACCTCTGGGACAGATCGAGTAAACTTGGGAGAAACATCTGTGAAAGCATCCCACAGCCAGGATTCCTTTCGATATGGGAAGTCCAGCAACAGACAGTGCGCCTGTAACACTCTTGTTTTTCTTGCATTCCTGCATGAGAGTGAAGGCATCACACATGAAGATCTTAATCTTGTCTTGGACATGGGTGATGAAATGTACAACAAGATCAGGTCAGTGAGAGCAGGTCCAGATGTTCTGGCTACTGATGAGTTGCCAAATAGAGTTAGGTCTCGCAAATGTGTGTACAGAGTCAAAGAGACATTATCCAGATACGGATCCCTGGGGAAACCTCCGCCTGGATATGTGAAAGAATACCAGCAGCTGGGGGCGGGACTCTGCTGTCTGGTATCTGATGTTCAGTATGCTCTGCTGGTAATGAGCGGTTTAACCATTGCAGTGTTCAGAAACAGATCTGGCAGGTACGGCTTCTTTGACCCACATTCAAGATCAGCCAGAGGTGTGCCGAGTATTCGGAGTGGTGACTGTACTGCTGTCATGGTGACGTTCACGCGCTTATCTGAGATGGTCAACAGGCTTCTTGAGTATCACTGGATTTTGAGGACACGACTCGACTGCGAGTACGAGCTGATGCCTGTGGAGTTTGACATCGTCTGCATGTGCCGCTCTAACGACGGCGCCCCAGAAACACTCAGAAGGCCCGTCAGGGTCACTGCTGTCGCTTTACCGGTCAAAAAGGACCAGGCCACCTCCATCACACAGGTGGTTGTTGAGGTGGTTACTGAGGTGCTTGGGAAGGTTTCAGAGGTTTTCTGGAGGACAATATTTGAACCATTATCCAGAATTTACTCTTGGTTTTGAACATTGTTACAGGTTCTCAATGAGAGAGGTGTTTGCTGTAAATACTACACAAATAATAAAGAGAAATCAAGTAAAAACTGTTACAATAGAGTGGGTCAAAGGTCACCAGGGGGACCTCTGCTGTCTGTTGTAATCGTAATAAAGGAAATTAACTTGTGTTGTTTAATCAAATCGTACTTGTTGGGTCTATATTATTGCAAACTCGATCGATGTCATAATGTAGAATCAATCTCGAAACTAAGATGAAAACAGAATGGATCAATTGTTCAGAAAAAACAACATGTAAACAAACTTGGGGAGCAGTTAAGCAGAAGGTAATTTGAACAGGGAGCCACCAGGTGGACCTCTGCAGCCCGGACTGCATGGGAGCTTCCTACGTCGCTGGTTTCACTGCCTCATGTAACATTAGTGCCGCTGAGCAAGGAGGACCGGGCGTGTGTTCAAACCCTCCATCACCGGATTAGCTCTGCTGCACTTGACTCCCAACCTACACGCCGTTTCCCCGGTGTAAACTCGGGCGGTTTCCGGGCTGCCTGCATGCTCGCACTGGCCCTTTAACTTCTGAGCCGATTTCCACCGAGCAGCGGCCGGTAACAGGCTCAGAGATCCTCCCCCTGATGGATTATTTAACAGGCGGCGAGTCCCATGTCGCCATCTGCCACAGGAGGAACAACACAGAGGGGGAATTCTCCGAGGAGCTCAAGAAAACGCGTTAAGAACCTCCGGAGTGAGTTTATAACTGAAGAAAAAGGGGGAAAATAAGTGAAGGGGGAGAGGAAATAGCGCTTCCAGGTGTTCGCCATCTTGCAGGGAGACTCAGGTGAGCCGCAGAGAGGAGCCAAATACTGAGGCAGGTGAGTGTGTCGCGCTGATGAAGATGGACTGAGATCTGCGACTTCCCCCAACATGTAAAACTGTGTGACTTTAGTGTAAACATGTGCAGCGTGTGAAACAACACCGAGGCACTTTGGGAGTTTTTGTTGCGCATCGCACCTGGAGAGGGAGATGAGATGAGAGAGAGAATGGTCAGCCCATCATCATCATCATCATCATCATCATATACGGTGAACTGATCTGGATCAACGCAGGAAACTGAATTGAAGCTGCAGCGGTCATGGTGGTGGAGGGGGACGCGGCGCTGCTGGCCGCCCGGCAGGGGGACGTGCAGGCTCTCAGGGCGCAGCTGGGGGCGAAGGAGCTCACGGGAGACGTGAGAGACTCACTGGGGGCTTCGCCGGTGCACCACGCCGCCCGGGCCGGGAAGCTCAGCTGTCTGCGCTTCCTAGTGGACGAGGCCGGTCTGTCGGGGAACTGCCAGGCCAACAACGGGGCCAGCCCGGCGCACGATGCGGCGGCAACCGGCAACCTGGCGTGCTTACAGTGGCTGCTGACCCAGGGGGGCTGCCAGGCAGAGGTGAGAGCGTGAGCCTGACACATTCAACTACACTGTTCATATCTGATCACTGCCCCGTCTGTCCCACCTCAGGTGTAGATGGAATTCTTTTAAAAACATTTCATAATTCCCATGGTTGATTCCACCCCAGCAGACCCCCTGAGAAGAGGAAGCACGTAGACATCATGGGGCACTACAGTTGAGCTCAACCTTTAAAGGGTTAAAGCAGCTTATTGATGCTGCCTGAACTATCAAGAGTTGATTTACAAATACATAGATAACACAGGGAGAAGGGGGGGGGGGGGGTCTGCTGTGTGATGGTGTCAGCAGTGAACCGTATGATGCCACTAAGGTCCATGTCCACTTCCTCTTCTCTACACGCTCTCTGAAACCATCAAACCACACATTTGTTTACTCACATGCTGAAAAGCTTCTTCACCGACAATGACATGGTTCATGTCACCCATGACGACGCTCAAGTTCACTTACGGAACAGTCCGAGCTTAGACTCAGACTCTGAATGACGAATACACACGACTCCTTTCAGAGAGGAGAGACTGAAACAAGGTGTTACCATTCACAAGAGCCCTAAAATGGCATTCATTTATTATTATTGGTGATGATTATGGTGATGACATCCACAATGAACTGTTGATCATTTAGAACATCAAAGAGCCATAAACCTATGATCTGCACACTTGTTTGGAAAAGTGAACACAGCCCTTGGAGACCTAAGTTTTGGTTACAGCAGTGATAATGACATAATGCAAAACTGCTTTTGCATGTTTAATAACGACATACACGCATAACTCTATGGGGCACACACACACGCACGGGAAGACATCACACAGGTCGAGTTTGATAAGATGCTGGAAAAGAAGTTTAGAGAGAAAAATTGTTCTATGCTCACATGCTGAAGCTGTCGGTCTCTGATGATGAAACAATTCAGTTTGCATGTTCCTGCTGGATAAAGGATGCAAAATGTCAGGAGGCAATAACAGCTCAATCTGTGATCCATCTGTACACAAAAGTTACAAAGCAGACACTGTCAGACATTCAGCTGTGTCACTCAATCATTTATGAGAGGATTTTTCATGAAACTTGGCGAGCTGCTTGGGTACGAGCCAGGGAAGAATACTGATCATTGTGCTGGCGATTTGGACCCAGATCCAGGAATTCTGACAGCGAATCCTTGACAGAGGGTCCAGGCTCCAGTCAATCAGGCACTGGATCTGACCTCACGTAATCCACAATTCTAAATTTGCAGCAGTGAGTAATAAGAGCTGTTTCATCTACTTAGTGTGTCTCCATCACTTTCGAGGGTTGAATGCCCGGCGGACCACAGAAGCGCGACAAAGAGCGGCGAGCTACCGACCAGCTGATAAGCTACTTGGCTGACATTTAGTAAAACCTCTCCATTACCACTCACAACGCAATCTAGCTGATGGTCGGTCAGCGTGGGCCTGCACTTCATGCCATTGTGTCTTTTGATGCTTATTATAACACCGCAATCACGATTCTATCCGTCAAATTAGATTAGTTTGAGACGCTCAATTGCCTCAGACTACAAATGTCACATCAATTAGAAATGTAACTGGAAGCCCAAACTCATCAAAAGCAACGACCGGATCTTAGAATGTTGGGGCGAGTTCCTGCTGTGTTGTGTTGTAGATGTGGGTCCAAGCGCCAATGCCTCCACCAAGGACTTTGGAGGTTGTTGATCAGCTGAATATCTCAAATCTAAGACAAGAAACAAGACAAGAGCTTGGACTTGGGTCAGGAGAGGGGATTGGGAGGAATCTGTAGTGGATGCTCTTGGAATAAGTGTGGTTGTTTCCTACTTCTGTAACACGGTTCCTACTTCTGTAACACGAAGATGCCAATCTGTCAGAAGACACACATGGCTGAATTACTTGATTAAGATTGGCGTTGAAAACTATCAAGAGGTGACAAAAGAGAGAGGACAAGGAAAAGTTTCTGTGGTGATTCCTGCTGCGGACAGGAATTCATTAATTCATGAATCTCTCCAGGTTCAAAAGTTTCTCTGTCTCTCTCTTCTTCTGTTCTGCAGGACAAAGACAGTTCTGGTGCCACGGTTCTCCACCTTGCGTCCCGCTTCAGCCACCACGAGCTCACCGACTGGCTCCTGAAGAGCGGCGAGGTGGATCCTGGGGTCTCCACCGACACTGGCGCCCTCGCCGTTCACTACGCTGCTGCCAAGGGAGACCTGCCCTCTCTCCGCCTGTTACTGAGTCACAGCCCAAAGTAAGAGCCCGGCACCTTCCTCTCTATGCAAATGCGTGTGTGAGCGTCACATCACAGGGGTGCGACCGTAGTGCGTCCACAGTTTGGTGCATATGAGTCATTTTCAAGGCTTTTTGTTGTTTTTCTTGGCGATGCAAATACTCTTGTTGACAACAAAGTGGCACCGATGGCGTGCCTGTGTCGTGCGTAGTGTCTTTCTCCAAATATCAGTGCTATTCAGCATCACTCATGGATTGTGAGCGAACAGACAGCTGCTCAGTGCTAAAATCAGCTGCCTCCTTATCATATTTTGTTATTTAAAGTGAGGTTTTGTGTGTTGCCGATAATTTAATGTCTAAATATTGAGATGAAACGCTTCAGTCAATTCTTAGAAGGACAACTGTGTTTGTTCTGATGCAAACCACATTCCGTGTGAACGTCACACACTGCATCCTGAACCTCTCGATGGCGACACAAACAAACCAGAGAGGATTCGAGGGTTAACTGATAAGTTCTGAGCCTGGCGCATTTAGAAGGGATGTGCTGGTTGGATGAATACTTCAATCCACTTCTTTAATTTTAACCCTTAAAGGACTGGGCCCAAAGTTTACTTCAGAGCTATGGCAGGAGTCCATTCAGGTCCATAACTGCTGGTTGGAAACTGAACTCAGATTTGCGATTGTTGACACATCATAAGTTTGATTTTTGGGATGTGATCTTACCAAATATAATTAAAGCTGACGTAGAAACACAGTCAGTAGGTTATTGGTTCTGTTGTAACAGTGAATAAATCTCATCTGGTCTTTTTGATACATGCAAAGCAATCCAGATAGTTTGAGTTCCAATCCCATTTAGATTTACTGTTTGAATGCTCCCCCAATGCTCAGCGCCACACATGTGTGCCTCTTGTGTAATAACGTTTGAATATGCGTGTGAGGCTGCAGGAGTGCTGCATGGATAAGCAAAACAAGAGCGTGTAGCCAGACTGAGCTGTGTATGACCAAATAAGGTGTGTGTGTGTGTGTGTCTGTGTGAGGACAATTACCTGGTGATGAATGTCACTGCTAATCAAGGTGGTTTCAGACCCACTTGTGCCCGTAGAGATAACGCAGGGCTATAGGTGTGATCGCCATGGACACGGGTGAGGCGGTGAGCCGAAAGGACTGTGTGAGCTTTCTTCAGCACACACACCTTTATTGTTTTCAATAGGTTTGGTGTCAGCAGGAGAATGTAAATGTGTTTTCTTTTACATTGTAAATGTGTGAAATAGACCAGTGGAGGGATAATATAAGATGTTGCCTTTAAAGTGATACTACATATTTTCCCAAATCCAATGATTTTCAGGGAAATTGTAACCAAACAAAGTGACTCACACAGCTGCACACTCTGGCCTGTATAGCAGTAGAATGGACCTACAGGGAAACACAGAAAATCCTCTAAAAGTTACTGTAAGTGAAGTTAGAAGTAGAGTTAGATACAAGTGTCCAGCTTTGCCTCAGGTTTTCCTATGACCTTTGACCCTGAAACGTTCTATTCTGCTCAGTGGAACTGTGCAGCTAAGCATGAAGCTGTTCAACACCAAACAGCCATAAAGTGAAGGATATTAGTTTATGACCGCACCCTGAGCGGCCATGTGTGCAGAGCGGCGCTGACTCTGGTGACCTGGGGAGGACACGCAGCTCGTCCTCGGGTCCTGCACGTCCAATAATGCGGTGGCGGACCCCAGACCGATGCGTAGCTGCTGAAAATTTAATGATCCGCTGGGACACGGGAGCTCCCTGATAGCCGGGCCCCATTCACTCTTCTCTGCCACCCCCTCCCCCTCACGCTGTTTACCACCGTCTCCACGGCGACACACAGTAGCGCCAACCAGCGATAACATAATGAGGAAAACAAATCCGTTTGAATAGAGGGGCTGCTTTCTGGTCCCCGGCTTTGTTTGGGATGGAAGTTTGCAGCGGGGAGATAACATTCTGCTCTCAGGGTTTATTACCACACACAAATTTACGCTGGCAAGTTATAAGAGGTAATTGGATGGCTCAGCATTTGTTCCGCTTGAGCGATCACAAGGATAACATGACCCCACCCCCCTCCGGTGTTACATCATCGCGTTAATAACCGGGGGCCTAATGGCAGAGAAGAGTTACAAGAGAGGCTAACAGTACGTAACATTAACGCAAAGTAAACGGTAAACAAGACAGAGCAACAAACACGATATCAACACAGCAACGGTGTGAAGTTAAAGTGATACTCCAGCCATCAGTTTCACACCTGTAAGCCTCTTACACAACACATGAATGTATCCTCATACCTGCGCCTGAAGGTGACAGGTAAGGGTGTGAGGTTTGTTATGCGTATCTGCTTAAACTCTACACACACTGAACATTAGCAGGTAATTAGACAGAGCAGCATTTCTCCAGTGGCTGAGCTACAACGGCGTGCACTTATTTTCTGCGGTTAATCTTCTTATGATAACGTCTTGGTACAAGCTGGGCTAAAAATCCTATAAGAGACGTTTAATCCCAGAATGCAGCAGAACATAGGTCATGCTGTACGCTGCGGTACGGCGCTCCTCACAAAGGTAAACCTATAACATAAACTAAACCTAGACCTAACCTAGCAGCTTTACGGCCCTGCAGGTTTGGTCCCTTGTTGTACTGCAGGTGTGCAGTGTTTACCTTCATCACAGTACATGTAAATACAAGGTACACACTGCACTATAGGACATTTACATGCCTGAGCCTGTAACGAGCCTGTAAAATCCCTTTATGTTAGCAGCAACAAATGAGGAAGGAGATTTGAGGTTTGACCGCCGTGTAGAAATTCTCCTTCATTATTCAAACCAGAAAAGACACTAATAAGGCAACAAGCTTTGATCAGGGGAGGAGATTGTTAGTGTGACATCAATTACTTTGCTGGTAATTAAGGTAACCTCAGTCTTTGTTGGGCGGGGGGGGAACGGTGTCCAGATAATGACTGAGGTAAATTGCTCATCCGAGCTGAACTGGAAATATATCACATGTCGACTTCTTAGGAGTTTGCGTGGTTTTCCTTTTGAGTGACAGAGCGGCGGAAGGAGGCCCGGCGCTCTGTAGCCACGCGGTCACACAAGGCTTATCTCTTTCTTCGGCCCCCTGAAATCAACACCTGTTCTCCAAAAGCTCTTCTTTAGTGAGGCCTCTTCACGTTGAAGGGTCGCGACAATGGTGGCGCTCGTGTTGTTCGAGTCGTCCCGTCTTAACTCGCCCACATTCCACTCAGCCACTCTTGCGACGCACGCGGTTGCTGCTATGAATGATAAATGGCGTCTTCTCCCCCCTGCACAGACCCCGGTGTGCAGGTGAACTTCAGCCCACTTTGGTTACACTCATGAATAATGAAGCCATCTGCCCACTTCCTGATAACAGAACAGCCGTTAGCTTCCCCTTCTTCTTCCTCTTCTTATTTTGAAAATTAAAATATACAATTAGAGATACTTGTTTTTGTCTGGAGCTTTTCCCCCTCCCTCACCCACGCTGTCATCCTTTCCCCCAAAGACTGAGCCACACTTCAAACAAGGCCCCATATCACTTGAGAGGCAGAGGGGCCCAGTCTCTAGGGGCAACGAGAGAGAGAGAGAGAGAGCGAGAGTTCTCCTCGACCCACGTGGCCAAGCGAGCCGCGGTAGCAACACCAAACGTGGAAACGGGCTGTAAGAAAAGCAAACAAAGTGGTGATGTGATGGTCGTATCTGATCGCTGGTCTACATCGTCATCACTGTATCGTTATTTTGTTTTGCGAACCTGAGATACAAACAACAGCAGACCAGAAGACTTAGTAGACGGAAAGAACCAAACGTTCGGACACTCTGAGGTCATGCAGTTGTAGGACGCGACGCCTCACCTCCACAGACACGCCCCCTTGCAGATTAAGGTGTTGGCTTTGGCCCAGATCATAACCTGCTCCACATATAGCAGCTGTAATGTGGCTTCACTGTACACTCACTTCAGTTTTTGGCCCGGAGCCTTTTCAGAGAAAGCTTGGCAGGGTCAAGTTTACACCACCCCCCCCCTTACACACACACACACTTAAGCCCTTCCTCTATCCTTCCCTCACTCAGTCTCTCTCTCTCTCTCTCTCTCTAGTAATCCTCTTACGTTGCGCTGCTCGTTTGTCAGTGTCCAAATAAAGAGCAACCTTATGGGATTTATTTATTGGGAGGAAGCGCTGGTTGGCTCCCTGACCTCCCGCGGGACAGGGGGGTGACACGGGCGCCGTATAGTGAAGAGGAGTGTGTGACACCAACACACCCACCAGCTGAGAGCATCCTACTTTTGTGACCATTGAGAATATTGGCCAACTTTTAAGTTTACGCATGCGCCTATTGCAAACTGCTAAATTCTTCCATGACTTTACTGATCTACCTACCAAATGATTATACTATAGTGTATTAAGTAACTCAACCATTCGAAATACTGCAGATGAATAAACTAAATTAGCTACACATGCTTAATGTCGCAGCACAGTAGCAATTTGAACGCATCAAGTCCTGAAGTAGGAAGCTGGGACGTTTTGGTCTTATGTATGTGCTGTTTCATAGTTGCGTCTTTTTGTGTTTTTGTGTTTTGTGAGTGAAAGCCCTGAAAAGAACCCATTTCTATTTTACAAGCACAAAACTTGAATATGTAGAAGAGTCGGGTAACAGCTGGTACAGCACTCAGGGCAAAATAGTGTTTTGTGTCTTTCGGCAGAGTCCAACCATCGGTGTTTGCATTTTAAGTTTGCATGTGAATTGAATATGTATTTAAATGTCACGCCGGCAGGTGCAAACAAAGCTGCATGTGAATTGAAAGTGTATTTAAATGTCACGCCGGCAGGTGGAAACCAAGCTTATCTCCTCTTTCCCTCGTCCCATAGGTAGGGAAGAAGTCTCTATTATCTATTTATCATTCAATGCCTCATTGCGTGCGAAACATCTAGAAAGAGAACAAACCAATCTATGGGAATACAGAACTCATAAGTCACTGTGGGCCTGAACATGAAACAAGTTTTTAACCATTTAATTTCATTCTGTAAGTCTTCTTCGGACCAAAATACTATGGAGCAGAATCCATCACGCACCTGAAATCCCGGCAGGTTCGCTGCGAGCGACACACGATCTTCATGACGGACGCGAGCTCTTGTATTTACTGTTGTGTTTCCTCTTCCCTGCAGTATTGTCAACTCCCAAACAAAGAATGGTGCCACTCCGCTCTACCTGGCCTGCCAGGAGGGTCACCTGGAGGCCGTGCAGTACCTGGCCCAGGACTGCGGGGCAGATCCCAGCATCAGAGCCAGTGATGGGATGACACCTCTGCACGCCGCCGCTCAGATGGGCCACAGCAGCGTCATCGTCTGGCTGGTGTGTTGGACTGGATCGTACTTGGTCTATCTACCTATATCTCAAATACAAGAAAGCATAAAGTACACACACATACTCTGTAATCAGTCAAATGATTGATCCTGTATTTACTAATACTTGACTTGTCGTGTCCGCTGCAAATCCTGTCCCACTGTCTTCATGTTTAAAGAAAATGGACCATATATCAAATCCCTAGTGGCAAAAACCCCAAATGGTTCATATTCTCAAAGCTTTTTCCAGACTTAAGCAAACAGGACTTCCGGGACATGACAGTAACCCGGTTTTGTTGTCCTCTTCCAGATGAGCTTCACAGAGATCAGCCTGTCTGACAGGGACAACGACGGGGCCACGGCCATGCACTTCACAGTCAGCCGCGGCCACACCAAAGTGCTGAGCTGGCTGCTGCTGCACGGCGGGGAGATCGTCACCGATAACTGGGGAGGGACGCCGCTCCACGATGCCGCGGAGAATGGAGAGCTGGAGGTGTGTGTTGCCTGTTGACACACACACTCTTATACTGGGTTTCATGCTGGGTTGAGTTTGGTTCTGGTTGGCTTTTGGTTTTTCTGCCACACAAACCTCCTGCTTTGACTGACATGATGTTTTATAACAGTTAGCACAATCAGCTGCAGTCTGATGTTTTCAACCAATCTGGGCTTCAGCCAATAGGAGCTAATTAACTGATCACAAAGGACATTGATCTGGGCTGGCAGGTGTGAAACTTGTCAGAAATGCTCTTGAGAATTGACCTGAACTTCGGCTTAAGAGTAAAAAGTTGGACACTTGAGCTCGTTTTTTGTTAGATAGGATGAAGAGAAAAAGGTTTCTGTAGCCCAGACTCAGATTACTGATAAGCCTTCGACCCAAAATACAACTGAATCAGCCGACAGCAAAGGGAAAAAGGTCACTCTGGATTCCCCTCTCTTACTCTCTCCGTCACCTTCACAGTGCTGTCAGATCCTTGTGGTCAACGGCGTGGACCTGGCCATCAGAGACCAGGACGGCTTCACGGCAGCGGACCTGGCCGAGTACAACGGACACTCCCAGTCTGCCAAATACCTGCGCAATGTGGAGAACATGGTGAGAGTCACACCTCAAGAGTCAAAGCTCCACATCCACCTTTTTACATTATAAACAACACTGACAGCTCCAACGTGACAAAGCCTAACCCTTATCACAACATTCGCTCTTCTGGTATTTTTCCACGTTTGCTTTTTTCGTTCCACATTTAAACTTCATGCAAATTATTTGTCAGGACTTTCTAAATGGATTGTGTGTTTTATATTCTACTTTGTAAAACTCGCCATCCCTTAACTGGCATCGCTTTTCTCTGCTAATGACTGGAGGTGCAAACTGTGGCTCCTGTCCCCGACGCTTGAACTCTCTGAATTCCCCGAGGGGCCTGAGGAATAAAAATAAAAACACCTCTGCAGCGTTTGGAGAACATGGTGTTTCCTGCGCTGCGGGAAAAGCACCGGTCCTCCCGGGAGCCTGCTTGATCAACTGTGAGATGTTTCATTACAGCTCTGTAATTGAAACCATAATGCAACAGTTCCCCTTGTGTAAATCATCTGGGACGGAGGGGAAGTGGGAGTTAAGGTTTCAGGTCTGGATTCCCTGCTGCTCCTCTGAAACCAAGGGAACACATGAAGCTCCATTACTTACTTACTATCAATGTTAAAGTTTTCGTCAAATGAACGTCTTCTGTCTTCTTCTTCTTCTCACAAACTTACTTCCTGTGATAGAGCGTCGAGCACCGTGTTCTGTCCCGGGACCCGTCGGCGGACCTAGAGTACAAGCAGCCGGATTCGGGGCTGTCGTCCCCAAATACCACCATGCCACCCGCCGGCCAGGCGCCGCACTTTGACATCGGCTCGCCCTCCAGCTCTCTGTCCAACTACGACTCGGCCAATTCCAGCCAGACCAGCACGGGCGAGAAGAGGAGCAGCGTGGCCATGTCGCACGGCCCGCCGGCTCAGCTCAACGCACACGCAGGTCTGCAGCTCCCATTGAAAGTAGAAGAAAGACAGGAAATTGTATGGAAAAATAATAATGCAATAACAATACAACATATGACTTTTGTTAAAAGAGAAATCTAACGGCCTGTGAGCTCTGCCGTCAAAGTCAACACAAAATGAAAAGAGCATTTTTTTCCCTCATCCTCATAATCAAATTCATGGTTGTAGCAAACCAAACAGTCATTATGTGGCCTGAGCATTTGCGTGTGTCGGTAGGAAACAGCTTCTCTCGTTGTTCGCATGCCTTCATCTTTGCCCGCTGCCACAAATAGCAGCTGTGCCGTCGGTGGGAACCGTCGCCGTTCACTGAGGTGGACTTAATAACGTGCAACAGTTGGCATTCTTTGGTTCTGTGTCACGGTTGCATGTCATACTGGTGCTGCACCCTAGTGGCCTGAGAGGAGAAAGATCAGAAAGTACCATTACAGTAAGTGAACTAAACTAAACTAAACAATGGAGATGTGTTTTTAATGTGGATGATGTCGTCGTCACAGGTGCATCTGAGTCGGCCATTACAGGCATGCAGGCCTACATGGACATGCTGAACCCAGACATCGGCTCCCGGCCTTCCAAGCAGGACGAGCGACCCCCCGCCGATGCCTCCAACCCCCCGCCACCGCCGACCTACCCGCCCCCGCCTCCCCCACAGTCTGACCAACAGGAGCCCCCTCCGCACCCCGGCTACCCGGCACCCCATCGCTCCAAGGAGGAGGGCGGGGAGGAGGGGACGTCGGCCGAGTTCCTGAAGGTGAAGAGCAACCTGCGACACGTGGAAAGCAGCAACAAGGAGGTGAGGAGGAGATGAAGGGCTCACTGAGTGCAGTGATGTGTTTGCTCCTCTCCTCATGGTGCTTTTATATCAAAATGGCATAGAGAGTCTCATCTTAATCTCCATTTGCAAGACAAATTCTCCAGTCCGACATTGCATGAGTCACTGTACCATAACAAGTAAATGATTTGATACTGACGTCCATGTGAGATCATCATCAGGACTGTCAGCACTGTGACTGATTAGATCTGATGTGTTGCGTGCGAGCAGACTGCAGAGTCACGCCTCTGATTCATATCTGGGATGATTCATACATTTTGTAGTAAATTGTCTCACTGTGGGTGAAAATTGACCTCCTCCACTCACCACACTGTAGATTTATTACAGTGGATATCCAGTGTGAAGTTTGTCATTAGCACTGTTTGCTGATCTTCTGTCATGATATGGAACACATCATAAGGAGCAGATCACCAGGCTGTTGGGGCTGTTTGGGGATGCTCTCCCCTGTGTCTAATCAGTGTGCCTGTTGCTCTTATGTAACAATGTTCCCTGTCAGGCTGCCCACAATGTTGTTATTGTGTTAGCTTGGCTGTAACGAGGATAACAAAGCGCTCATTACCGAGGCCGGCCCCTGGTTTGTCACAGACAATGACTGATGTGATGAGTTTGATCTTAATTCGAGTAATTATTTAGCTCAAGCAGTATGAAATTTTATGGAGCTTTCATTTTCTACTTTTAGTAGTTTTACTCTCCTGCAGGATGGAGTTCAGTGTGAATAGATGAACTCTTTGCCTCTGGTGGTGCAGTGAAGCTGTGAGGTGCAGTTGTGACTCTCACTGCAGTGAACTGAGCTAACCTGCGTGAGAGATCACTTTCACCCAACCATGCTTTACTTCACCACTGTTACTGCGTCTCCACAGTGACCAAGCAAGACAGACATCAGATCAGTGGTGTGACAAACTTTATACTTAGTTTCTTCTTCATGTCAATGTGTCAACTGAGCTGTCAATCATCCACATATAAGTACAAGATGGTTCATCACAGATTGTTCCTCCATACCAGATTAGTCCTGCAGATCAGTCCTTAGTTTAAAAGATGATGTCATGATTTTCAGGCTTGAACTCAGTCGCTCACATTGTTTTTGGTGTGGTTTGGTTTGATTCTGAAGATAATTTACCAGGTCTGTAAGCCTGATGGACATAATCAGAACATACGTATCTTGTGGATTCCAAATTGGAACCATGTAAACCATTAATGACTGTACTGTTTCCTCTCAGCTACATTAAGAATACAGACATACACTTTCTGTGTCAGCGGTGAACTTACTTCTCTGCATCTAAACTCACAGTCATGTAGAGGAGCTTTCTGATGTTAGATGTTCAGCACAGGGATCCATCGAAAGGCCCGCAGACCTGGTGAGTGAGCGAGCGGCAGACACCTGCAGAAAATCATGACATTTGGTTAACGCGTCCAGCTTAAGGTGCTCGCTGCCTTTTCTCACTCAGGAAATACGGCCGAGCGATCTGCATCAGAGAGCCTAAAAGAAAAACACATAAAAGGCTTTGTTACTAGTTGTAAAGTCCACAAGCTGTTATAGCGTTCTGTTGCTATAGATTGTCTCCAGGGTGATCTGTGTGTGTGTGTGTGTGTGTGTGTGTGAGCATGCGCCTTCAGCCATGTGGGGGAGAGTTTTTAATTAGCCCCCCCCTCTCCTCTCCTCCATACCCAGGTGACCCAACCCGGGGCGCGCCCTCATTAACAATTAAACTAAACACACACACACACACACACAAACACACACACACAATTCAGATTGGCGTGCGGCATACACTCAGGGAAAAACAATCTCCCTGTGGTGCCATAGTAACGGGGCAGTGTAACTCCATCCAGAGATACGGCTGATCAGACGGAGCAATCTCACAACCTGAACACATATCAGAGCTTTGGTGCACAATCTAATTAAGAGAAGTGTTAATTATTTGTCAGGGCGGCGCAGTGGAGCTGTGAGAACGCAGGTTTTTGGTTGCTGACTCGGTCCTGGCGGAGTCTTCCTCCCCATCTCATTTGTGTGTATTTGTTTTGTGTCAAATCAAATGTTTCGTGTGGGCTGGACAAACAAATGACTGCTTTGCCTCTCGGCTTCTTTGCTTTTGTACCTTCAGACTTCTTCGCTCGTCGGATTCTAAGCTCTCAGCTATGATTTGTAAAACTTTTGCTCCGTTTGTTCTGCTCGTTCGGAGGGCCGGAGCCCGTGACGTTCTGGTTCTGTCGAGCCCGGAGTCCGGAGCGATCTGAGCGCGTCCGGCCATGCTGAGGGCAGCGCCTGGGTCTTTGTGCTTTGCATAAGAGGCACTGGGCAGGGTTGGTTGGGGAGTGGTTGGTCTGCGGGCAGGCAGTGACATCATCACCGCTTGCTGTGGCCACGGCCCGATAGGTTATTGATGAGGCCTGTGGGTAAAGTGAGAGGGCAGGTAGAGTGACAGACGTAGCTCTGAGCTGAGAGGAGGTGTCGCTCTGGATCTGGTGACAGCTAAACTCGGAGCTCTGCGGCTTTTGTGGATGAGATTGAGTGGAGAGCGGAGGAGAGCTGTGGGAGAGGATTGTTAGCACCAAAGGTAAGACGTTAAAAAGAATAAGATTTGTTTGAAAAATTATTTTTGCTCATTATCGCCAGATTGTGTCGCTGTTGGAGCTGCAGGGAACTGTTGAACGTGTTGCGTGGAGTGTTACGTCTTTACAACACTGCTGTTTTGCCTCCTGAATGAAGCGTTTCTCATTTTGCGGCTTGTGCTTAACGCATATGAATCTCCTCAATCATTTGCGAGCAGCACAGCCTTTGAGTACGAGCACAAAAGCAAAAGCCCTAAAAAACAACAACGATGCAACATTGACTTTATGTTGATGGACGGATGTTTATAATGGGACCGATCACTTTGTGTGTGTGTGTGTGTGTGTGTGTGTGTGTTGGGAAGGGGGGGCAGCTGAAATGCTTTGTACGCTTGCTATTGTCAGCCCACCTCCCTGGAGGACGACAATCAAACCATCTGTAGCGCCGGCCTGCTCACGTTACGCTCCCGCCTGATGAGTGCTCAGGGGCCGTCCCGTTTGACAGCCGACATGAGTCAACAAAACCCAAACGTGCTCATAAGACCTCAGAACACGACACCACAAAGGGAGCAGGGGTCGGGGGTCAACCGGGCCATTATTTCCGCTAACATGAACATTATCTGCGATATTGCACAGCTGCTGGAGCTTCTGCCTGCTTTCCGTGAGATGTGGTGAATGTAAATGAAGGCCCAGTCTGACGCTGATCCCTGCATTTGAAAGGCAAAGCAACCCAGTTCACTTTTCTATGAGGACTCTGCCTTTCAACGCCTTATTCTAGAAAATGTACAAAAAAACCTACTTCCTTTCTATCTACGCCGGCCGATTTTGTGTTAGACATTGTCGGAGAAGTGGATGGCAAGATTTGCTGGGGCGGTGCAGAATGCAAATGTTATTGTTTTAGGAAAATGAGAGAGACGTACTGCTTTCTCAGAATCTCTGCTGCTGCTGCTGCTTTAAACTCATCCTCTTCTTCCCTCACATCCACCTTTGGGCTTTTTTAAATGGTGCAGAAAGTGACACTCGGGTCTGCAGCCTGTCAGGCCTCGGCGGGACAAACGCAGAGTGAAAAGTGAGAGTGCTGCAGTGGACGGGCCAGGTGAGCCACCTCTGACCCCCGCTGTATGGTCAGAAGGGTCTCTCTTACATGGGACCAAAAGTGACATGTGAACTCTTTGGTCCGGTCGCCCTGACATGAAACTTTAATGGGGACGTTTCACCGCAGCTAGATTAAAGCCTTGTTGTGTGTTTTTTTCACATAAAGCTGCTTTGGCTCCGGTCACATGGGAGAGCTGAGCTAGGAAGAAAAGCTACTTAGTATGTAATAAACTGTGTTTAACCGGCAAATGAAAACTTAAATCACAGAATAACATATAGGGTGAAAGACTGTGCTGTGATTCATCATCCAGTATTTCTATAACCTTTATGTGATTTGTTGAAAGTGTTTAAATCTGAGAAAGGCGATCAAAGAAGGCATTTTTTAAAGGCTTCGACTTGGAAACCAAATATACACAATTAAGTTTTGATCATTTGTGTAGAAAGGAATTCATCTTTTAAAACACATCCATAGTGTTCTAAAATTAAACACAAATGATTTTCCTTAGTCAAAGAGCACACTAGGATGGTTTTGTCTTTACTTAAGCACCAAGACTTGAGATTGACCTCTGACCTGTAAGACAACAACGTAGTCCCTTCCGTCCACTTCCTTTCCCCATGTTATTGGCTCCACTCACATTTACACATTTGTTTTGTGTGTGTCGAGCAGTTGACTGCGGGAGAAAACCACGACAGACTGCGACGCGTGGACTCAAACAGGAAGTCGAGGAGCTTCAGCAAGCAGCCCAGCACTGGGGACTACTACAAGAACCTGGGCAGCGACACAGCCGACCCCAGCGGGAGCAAAGGCATGGCGCCCAACGAGGAGGTAAACCAAACTAAAAGTACACTCAAATAGGACACAGTTAAGAGGTGGAGTCACAGTCAGTCATATCATACACACACACACACATGAATAAAACATATGGACACACACAAACATTACAAAACTTTCACACTGCGATTAAGGCAGCAAATAGTTTTTCCAACTGTAACAAAACGTCGTCAATCAAGGTGTTCTCACTCTGACTGACAGACCAAGATTACTGAACTGCAAATCAATGTATTCAGGTGTGTAAACATCCTGATCAGACACACACACACACACACACACAATTTGACTGTGCTGTGATGAAGCTGTATGCATGAACACGACTCTACCGTTCTCCATGTATACATGAAGCCTCATGTAGACACTTGCAGGTGCACATACATGATATCAAAAGCCTGGATCTCTTCCCTTTAGGACAGTTGGCTTTAATCAAAGTTTTACTACACATATAAACATACTATTCTATTTATTGGTATTACAATACGTCATAAATGTCACATATTACATAATAAACACTAAAACTAAATTTGGATTTGTCTAAATTGATTTTTACTGCAGGTGCTTAATCAAGCAGCGATTTAAAGCTTCTGTAAACCAAATGTAAATAATGACAAACAGGCTCCAACTACTTTGACTGCTGTTTTTCCAACTAAAATACACACACACGCAGACACACACACACACACCCTGACAGCGCACCTTATAAGGTAAAAATGTCTGGCAGGAGTTTGGTTGGGTGGCAGCGTGCTGGTGTCAGGTTTCCTCTGGGCACTATTTGCCTATACATTGATCCATTCTGTGTGTTGCATAACCTTGTGTCCTCTTGAGCTTTTGTTTGCCACCTGATGCAAACTGTTTCCCTCATTTCCATCGCCTGTTCAGTCTCCACCCCACTGTGTAAACTGTCCAAGAGGCTACAATGCAGGCAGGACAATGAAGCACGAGCAGGGCAGGAAATGATTATTAAAGTGAATTAATGTATGTGAGAGGCCGGTGTCGGCGCAGATGCGAGAATAAGACGACACGTTCAAACAAACTAAATTGATTTAAATACAGAAGATGGGATATTTTCAATGTGTTTGACTCAAAGGCAAAAAGCACACGGCACTTATAGTATTAATTTGTTATTATTATTTAATTCTGTTTAATCTAAATTTTTTGCAACCTGTGAAATTAAATTAATGAAGAGTGTCTTGTTTTATAAAATGGTAAAAATCATGTTATGTTGGATCAAGTTGGTATTGAGGCCCAATGATGATAATGATGATGATGATGTTTGTGGACACCTTCCTCTTCATTAATAGCTAAAGAGCCTTAAAAAAAAGATGAAAACAGGAAATCCTCACAACAGCAAATTTGGGCAGTTTTACATAATTAATCACTAATTAATGACTGAATCATCAGAATTGGTCATTAGTTAATCAGCTTATTGTTTAGCACTGACAGATTGAAAGCATTCAAGACCCCTGATTGGATAATGAATACCAATGAATCCTTTGATATACAGTATTTGCCCATCTGTTAAAATTTCTGACTGTGCCTTTATTTGAGATGATGTGTTAAAATGTGTGTGTGTGTCTGTGTGTGGTATCACATACCGGTACACACAGCCGAGTGAGCACACTCTGTTGGAGGCTCATCAGAGTCCCTGGGGGGGTGTTCCAATAATCTCCGGGGCATTAGGAATGGGGGGGTTATGGTTGATACAGGGTGTAATCCACATTGAGCCAATTAAGGCCTCAGTGGGGCCCCCCTGCATCTCTCTGAGGGACCCGAACAGATGGACCCAGTCATCAACAGCAGCAACGGCGCGTGCTGCCCGAGACCCGTCTGGACTCCGCACCCCCCAACTCTCTTGGGGGGTGTGAAGAGGAACGGGGTCTACAATGATGAGCACGCGCCTGAAGAATAAAGGACTGGGCGGGGGCGGGGCGGGGTGAACTGTCACGGCCCATTAAGCGTCTTCCAGCAGAGTAACGGCACGCTTTTGGAGCGTGTGGGACGCGTGCGTGCTGGGGGGGCTCAGTGGCTGTGGGGGGGTTAAAGCCCTATCGTTTACAGCGACAGATGGTCCGGCTCACACATTCCCATAGAGCTCAGGCCTGTGTGTGTTTGTGTGTGTATGGGACGATTAAAGACCACAGGAAACAGAGGCAGGACACTATGTTGTCAAACATTTATACATCTGTCAAAATCTGTCCCGTCTCTGTGTTACAGCAGGACAAGTGATGTGCTGTGATGTTTTAAATGATTAATATATCAAAATTCATCATATTTATTGTTTTAATTATTAGTTTGTTTTATTAATCAAAAGTATTCATTCTAATATTTTTTTACCAGTCATATTTTTTTCATATTTTCTGTATTGTTAATGTCCGTTACATTTCCAAAAAGCAGCACTGTAAAGATCCTTTACATACTGTGATAAAAAGAGTGTTTTAAACCTAAATTATATAAAAGTTGAGGCCTGTGTTTTAGAAAAAAAAGTTTTACCCTTTTTAGGTGTCGGCCAGTTTGAGGAGACGTTATTGGAAAAACCTGTGTAGTTGTGAAAGTTTAAATGAAGAACTGACTCACTTATCTGTCCTCCCTGATCAGGGCTCTGTGTTAGCGGAGGAGCCTGCTGATAGCCCCGCCCCCGACCACGCCCCCACCGAGAACGGCTCGGCAGAGAACGGTACTGCGGAGGGAGCGCCCCCGCCCCCGCCTCCTCCTCCTCCTCCTCCCCCTCTACCCCCCAGCAACCCGACGCCAGCACCCCCTCCGCCTCCTCCGTTGCCCCCGGAGACGCCAACCACCCAGAATAACCACCAGAGGAGCCCGTCCTCCTCCTCAGCAAGTAAGTGTCCCGTAGTCTTTTCCTTTCTCTTTCATTTCCTGTATGTCCACCTGTTCTACCTTTCCTATGAGACCCTGTTATTCTCCTGCTCATTACTGCGCAATTATTCCTCAAAAACCAACTTCCTGCTCTGAATGAGAACACCGTTATCTCGCTGCATTATGCTGAGTCGAGAGCGACTCTTGCATCCTAAATAACTGATTATAAATTAATGATAAAGGGGTAAAGTTACCCTGAGAACTGGTTTAGTGTTCAGCTATTTCCTTAAGTGCCCCTCCGGCCTGGACGCTGGACGCTCCGACAAACAGGCCGCTGCTCTATTGCAAGAAAAAGTGCAGTGTTGAGTCACAACACAAGTCAAAATTACTTAGTTACTGGTGAAAAAACAGCCAGCCAATGTTGCCATCGGCTTTAATTGGTTGAAAGTTTGGGGATTTGTGGAAAAAGTAAGAAATAATAATCATTGGAGCATCAGCAACACACATCACAGGTCTGGATTGTGTTGTATTGTTTGTATTGTGAAATATTGACAGATAAGCTGTTTGAGTTTCTGTCCCAGCATCGCTTGGTTTGGTTTATTCACACTGCCAGATCTTTACCGGGCATTGTGTTTGTATACACATGCATCCTGTAGCAGTCCTGTAAACACAGAGGGATGTATTTACTGGAGCCCATGACCTGAGTGAGGACATGAGGTCAGACAGGTCGACAAGAACATCAGAAACATAAGGCCTCTTGGAATTATGGCAGATCAGCCTTGAAAGATCTTAGGTTATTTTGACAAATTGCTGTGAGTCAATTAGAAGTCAATCTGTGATCCATTCATGATCTGTTGCTTCCACACAAAGGAGAATCGGGAATAAGAAAAGACTTCTCTAGACACTCTACATAAACTCGGTCCAGCATTGATGCGACAATGTCACTCCATTCTCATTCCGAATTCAACATTGTCTGACACTCCGGCGCAGCCTCACATCCAGACATCCATTCCGTGCAACTTTTAGGCAAATTCCCCTCGAGAAAGCTGTAAAGTTACAAGGAAGGCAACAAAGAAAAACGTGACTTTGTTTGCTTCTCTGTTACTGATTAAAGATGCGACAGCGGCCTCCTGTTGATCATTAACTCTTTCATGTGTATCTCTCTTTGCATACGCCTCCTTCCTCCTGCTCCACCTCGTCTTCTTTCTCTCTGTTCTCGCTGCTCTGTGGAGGCGGGGGTCTCTCTGTCTCTCTGGCAGACTTGCAGGGGGCGCTCAGGCAGATGAAGAGTAAGTACCAAGCTGCCATCCCGAGCTTCTGTTTACACCAAACATCTCAGCAGAATCACTCAGGGAGGGCAGGACTCATTCCCACCTTTTTTCTTCTCCTTCTTTTAACCCTGTCGCATTGAAGTTATTTTGCAATATTGCTTTCTGTTAAATGTGCCTATCATACCTCCGCCATGGTAGAGTAGTCCAAGTTTCATTGAAAGCCGTCTATAATTTCATATAATTTCCAGACTTCCACTGGAATGTGTGGAAGGTCCAACAATAAACAATTAAACTCAAGGATTAATTGCAATATAATATAATACGTGTCACAGTAGACAAGCAGCTCTAGAACAATGTGCAGTATCTTCCTTTACAAATCAGAAATAAGCAGTAAAGTTGTAAAGTTTAATTGATCTTGCTCTTTAAGCTTCCTTCCCCAATGATCCATTTATACTCCACCTGCAGGCTAGTGGTAAAAAACAAAAGGCAATAAAACACTTAAAGCTAAAGTGAACGCTAATGTAACGATTGGTGCTAAAGACCCTAGCAGGCAGTAAACAGGCAGCTAAGCAGTCATAAAATTAATTAGGCTGACGGCGTTTATGGATTTACAGTACAGAACGCAGCAATGGAGCAGGTGGCTGATTGAACATGGTGCTGTAACAGTGTGGACGGTGATTAGCTGGTGGTTGACAGGCGCAGGAGAGGGCAGTTGTACTGCGTCCTGATCTGTGTGACGCCGTGACGCCCAACAGATGCGGGCGGAACAACGCCTCTGAAGCTTTCAGCAGTAGGGCTCTAAAGCTATTGTGCTCCAATTTCCATCACAGGAGGCAATTTGTCAAATGTTCTGCACCTGTCACAGCTCCACCTTCCCCTCCGCACCTGCAGCGTAAACACCATGATCTCCATGAAGATTTGTCAGGGAGAAATGGGTGGAGGTAGAGCGCAGGAGTCCATGTAAGCGTCACATTCAGCAGAGAAGAACGCTTTGAGTGAGCCGGTGATGTTTTCTGCCTGTTTGTCTGTTTATTGGCTGGTTGGAGTTTAAAGTGTAGATCTACGTCCAGACAGTCTCAAGACATTATGGGACATTTATGCTTTTTTTGTTGGCTAATATACATACAGTATGTTCAGCATTGGGGGAAGCATAATCTGTTTAATCGTCATCTCATTAAAGTGCGTGAGCTGTTTAGTTGCCGTTTCCTTTTATCCTTAACATCCTTTTCACCTGCCACAGTTTGAGTGTGTAGACAAGCGAGTACATGTGCACAATGACAGGGGTTCGAACATGAGCCTCTCTGTAGGGGGGAGTGTATGTGTGATAGGGAGAAGGAGAGGGAGAGAGAGAAAGGGAGCGAGAGAGAGAGAGAGAGAGAGAGAGAGAGAGAGAGAGAGAGAGAGAGAGAGAGAGAGAGAGAGAGAGAGAGAGAGAGAGAGAGAGAGAGAGAGAGAGAGAGAGAGAGAGAATTGTGTGTGAGGTTTTCTGAGGTGAGGATTGGAACACCGGGGATTGAAAAGTGAATGTGTGTGTGTGTGTGTGTGAGTGTGTGTGTTAATTCCCGTTCCCGCTGTCACTTCCAGTTAGTGCTGATTCCGTTAGATCCCCGATCCTCCACCCGCCCCCACTGTGATGATGGTCTTTATTGGAAAGCCGCTCTCTGCTCAACAGGAAAAAAAGCAAGAGAGTACGAGAGAAAGAGAGAGAGAAAGAATGAGTGTGAGAGAACGAGAGAACTAGAGCGAGAGAGAGAGAGAGAAAACTAGAGCGAGAGAGAGGGAGGAGGGGTGGCAGAGCGGTGTGTCCAGTTAGAGGACTGTTGCCTCGGCAGCGGACGTTTTTACAGGACGGAACTCAAAATGAGAGACTGATGAAGGCCTGAGGAAGCTTGTTAGACTGCAGGTTCAATTCCACAGAGCAGGTGAGGTCATCAATAGATATTTGGGCAAAAAACTAAAACAAAGCAGAGTTTTAGGGATGTGTCTTAAATCATACATTGTTTTGTTTGTGCTTTCTCTAACTTTGCATAATAATGGTTAAGTTATTATCGACACTGACTGGGTGTTTGTTCTATGGTTGATTTGACTTCATTATTTATTGTTTTACTGCTTTTTATTGTAATTTCTATTTGAGAAACTTAATTTCTTTACATTTGGAATCATCTTTGCCTCAGTGAATCCTTTTGTTGAACTAGCGGGGAATGTGGCACAGCACCAGGATGTTTCATCGTCACATGACTTTAGTTTCAGAACACTTTGTTCCTTTGTCATTGTTTAGTAGATTTGTTCTTTCAATCTGCCTAAATTCGTCGGTTTGTTCACTATAAGCAGATTAAAGCTGATTGACATATACATTAGAATTTACACATTTGAACCTCAGTTTGCTGTGTAAATCTGTGTCAGGTGACCCTTTGGCGACATAGTGTCCCTCACCACATAGTGTCCCTCCTCCCTCTGTGCTCACTGGAGCAGATTAATGTGGACCCTCTGCTCCATCTCAATGTCCGCACGCTGCAGATACTAAAATGATTAGTCTGCAATTTTACAGTTATTTAGTCATCAATGATTATCAGGAAATAATCAGATCTTGATCACTGACTTTGTCTTTGGAGCATTTTGGAGATACAGGGCCTGTCTTTCATATAACGGGAGAAGTTTAGTTAGTTTAGTTAGATTTAATATATTCACTGTTGAAAGCAAATCTTAAGTACAATACACTTCTATTTAGGAATGCAGGAGATACGTTAAGCTTTTAACTTTAACCTTTGTGCTGTTGGGAGAACTAGCAGCATGGATCCATAAATGAACCGATATCTCCAGAATGCTACAACTTCTAAAAACAACAATGTTCAGATGTAAATTCAAATTTAAACTCAGAGCGTATTAATGTTCTGAATCTTCACTGTCCTGCTGAGACACATTGAATGGAGTGTGTTATTTGGATGAAGCTTAGTGTTATAAACAGTATTCATGTTTGAGAATATTGCAAACAGTTCATGTATTGGCTGCAGTGAGGATGTAGACACGTTGATTGTAAAGTAAACAGATACTACTTCACTCACAACTTCTGCCCCAAACTGGCTTCTGCACTCTGACCCGTGTGGTGAAACACATGTGTGAGTCACAGAGGGATCAGTACAGAGCCTCATCGAGCTCAGCAGAGGCTCGGTGCACCATGATAACCTCCAACATGCTCCAAGTCGCCATTGGCGCCTGCCAGATAGGATGAAATATTTAACACCCAAATGCCACCCAACCCGCCCGCCGCTCTCTCTTCTTCAGCGTATCTTTGTCTCTCTTTCTCTTGTCTCCCTCTACCCGAGTCTCACTTTTCTGCTCCACACTTTTGTACGCAGGCTCCAGATCTTTCAACATGATGTCCCCCACCGGTGACAATTCTGAGCTGCTGGCAGAGATCAAAGCAGGCAGGAGCCTGAAGCCCACGCCCCACAGTAAAGGCCTCACCACCGTCTACTCCAACAGCGGCAACAACGTAAGTCCACTGGCTCCAACCACAGAATGTACCTTAACATCACAACATCAGTCTTTTGTATCTACAGTAAACCAGCCGGATCTATAAAGGATAGAATTTGGATTATGGGATTGAAACATCAAAGCTGCTGCTTATCACTTTTATCAATCTTTATTTACATCTCCAGGGAACCACAACAAGTCCACCAGACACCCGTCCCTCCAGCCCACCACCCAAGTCACCCTCCCCTCCACCTCCACCTCCACCCAGCAATACCCCAGCCGCCGCACCCCCTGCCACTGCCTCCCCTGCCGCTGCCTCCCCGGCCGCAGCATCCCCGCCTGCCGCGTCACCACCTGCAGCCTCCCAACCCGCCGCCCAGAGTCCCACCCCGAGTCCAGCCCCGAGCCCGACCAGCCCCGGACGTGCCAAGACCGTCCCGCACTCCGCCAGCTTTGAGCAGCAGCCCTCCAACACGGTAGTCAACGGAAATGTGCCGGCAGGGGCGGACTCGGGGCGGAAGGTGAGCGTCGCCGACGTGGAGGCGCTGGTGCCCACTCACGACGAACAGGGCAAAGCCATCCCTGAGTGGAAGAGGCAGGTGATGGTACGGAAGCTTCAAGCCAAGATGCAAGAGGAGGAGGAGCACAAGCGTAAGGTAGGAATAATGTGGGAATGTCCATGGGAGCTTTTGGCGTGTTCAGGCTATCACGTTTGTGCTCATTTTAAATTTTAACATGGTCTTTAAAATTGATCAGATATGATTCCAGTTAGGAAAATGAAATGAAAGCACAAATGAGATAGCTGAGGCTTGGATTTGCGTGTGGGTTTTTGTGGAATGTTGAAGATTTTTCAAGGATTCTTTGTGCTGACGCATGATCAAAGTGTTGCTGCTTTTTCTGAATGGTAAACATTTACATGAGGGTGAAAGATCCAGGGAGGCGGGGAGATTAAAAGCTCACTTGTTTATTTTAGCGTCTGCGCTCTGGAGGTATGAAAACTGAAGCGGATTGTTTCTGGTTTGTCAAATGAGCTGACATTGCTACCTTTCTTCAGTAGAAACGTAACGTAGAGCCTGTATCATAATACTGTGTTCATATAGACGTGGTATTGCCTCGTACTCATACCTTGTTCTTAAGTAATCATGTTGTGCATCTGTAGGTGTTGCTGGCTCAGGCAAGACACAGCCGGCCAATCAGAATAGAGCTGTTTTTGAGAGGGCAGCTTTAAGAGACAGTACCAAACATTATTGAGAATAAGAACATTGGAGTCAGTGTAATCTGCATGTTCCCTTTAAGCAAAAGCACCTAGAGGATCATTGTCTGCTGCTGACACGCAATGAATGGTTCAGATTGATAAGATTATCTGTGTAAAGGCTCCCGTGTAGCATTTTAGTGATGAATACGTCACATAACGACTTATTCACTTAAAGGGATGCAGTTTGAACTAAACGTAGGAATTCTATGTTAACATCTTTTATCCTGACGTTGTTGCTGTAAGCGTCTCTGTGCATGTTCTTGGTTTCATATTCTTCAGCTGTGTACTGAGTTTGTGGTGCGGTGTGATGGACACGTGGCTGCACTGACGGAGCCTCGGTGTGGTCCGGTGTTTGCTGCTTGGTGATGGAGTTTTGCAGCTCCAAGTGGTTACATGCTGATTCAGTGGTGTGATGCTGGGCCCATTCACACTACAGGTCAACCAGTACTAATACTAACAAAAATAATCATAAAACTAAACATGGTGATCATAATAATAACTACATGTATAACACTTTTATTAAAAAGATACTCCCAGTATTGCATGCAATGCTATATTGCCATAAGATGCAACATTGCATGTAATCCCAATAAAAGCCTGATTTCATCTCTTTCACAGATTTTGTTTTTGCGAGCAAAGAGTAACTCGACACCATCGTTTAGTCAGAAAAACACTGTGGCACTGATCTCTGTGGGCTGACAGATTCAACTGTGCCACGCCTCTGAGCACGCCCAGTGTCAGGTCACCGTCGCTGCTGGGCGTGCTCAGGAGTGTGCTGTGTTGCACTTGTGGCTGTTTCCAATTGTGATGTAACGTTGCACCGCCGTGCAGGGTTACATCTTGTTTTGGTTGGGCACAGAGCAAAACTGCAACACTGCTGGATGTCAGTAAAAGCAGCATTTTCAGCCTCCAGGTAGTTACTCTAAACTAACCTGGAGCATAAAATAACATTTAACAAACTGAGAGCAGGACAATGCACCATCACACTGGTAACAGATCTGCAGTTTCAGGTGCCTGCAATGTGTTGTAAACCTGTAACACTTTGATCAATGTTACTCATCGGTATTAATATGATCAATAAGTAGGATCCTCATTACTTCAGGAAGGACATAAGTTTCCTTTGTTCTCTTTGACTCAAATCTAAAGTAGGTAGTTTGCTGCTTGTAATGAGGCAGTGCCATTGCACCACTAAATCCATGTAAATCCTGTGTGTGAAGAAGGATTTGCACTGAAACGTGTGTTCACAAGCGGACCTCCAAGCTGAAGGAATCCCCCCTCCCTCCCTTTTGTCTTCTGTTTTGGTCTCCCTTCATCTCTGATATAGTTTGCGGCTTGTGGGCACTACCAGCCTCAGGAATGGCACTACTCCCACGTCCACAATGCCATTTTGGGCCCATTCGGGGAGCTGATGACCGAGAATGACCTCATCCGCATTGAACAGCAAATTGAAAATCTGCAGGTCATGCACAAGGTCTCTGAGGTGGAGAAGGAGCTGGAAGAACTGGAGCGACAGCTTCACCAGCTTCTACCAGTTTCTGCTGCCCTCAACCAAGGCCACTTCTCCGTCAACCCAAAGCAAGTGCACGGCCAAGCTGAAGATCTTCCAGAATGGTGCAGCAAGATTTCTACCCTGCTAAAGAATATGGCCATTCTTCTAGCCACCCTGGGGGGGAAAGAGATCGACATCTTGGATCTTATATGTCCTGGATATTCTCCAGAAGTGGCAAAGAATGCAAACAGTAGTCAGTCCAGCACTGGAGGATCGGTGGCCCCTGCATTTATGGGAAGGTCTCAGTCCTTCTCCACAAGAGAGGATGTGGAAAACGAGATACGGCAGTGTGGCGTGTCAGTGAAAAACCTCAAGGCAAATTATGAAATCCAGAGTCAGTCACAGGCAGCAGATAACGGAGCCAACAGGGTGTACAAACGTAAGAGGTCGCTCCCTGTGGTTAGTGAGTCCAGTTATCGTCCTGAGACAACTGGTGAGGATGGAGCTCCTTGTTCGCACGAATCCAATACCAATGGACCTTTACCCTCAGTCGAGGAATCAAACTTACCTCTTGTTGAAGAGCCAGTGATAGTTGCATCTCAGGCCCCTCTGACACATGCTCCCTCTGCGGCCATGGCTCCTACTAACATTGAGCAGTTTAACCACTTTGTTTCTGCAGATCCCGTTCTAAACGACGATCAACTAACCAGAAGCTTGGAGGTGCAGACAGATCTAAGCTACGTCCAGGAATGCATTGAAATGAGGAAAGAGCGAATTGTCTTCTTGTTCCTTGAACACTGGAGGAAGTACACCCTCTCTGAATCATACCGGCCTAAATACACAAGGAAAGGAAACCAACAGGACTCAGTGTGGGATGACTACAACCAGTTCAGTGAAAAGATTTGCGGGGAGATGCAGAGTGAAGACGACAAGCTCCTGCTTTTTATGAAGTCAAAACAGGTGGTAGGAAACCTGATTGGACACTGGAGGACAATCATGAGCCAAGTGCCCACACGGCAGATCCGCAGGCTCAGTCGTGCCCAGATGATCTACTGGCCGGAACACTTCCTGCCCCACATCAACGGGTCTCCTGTCAGCTACGAGAGTCTAACTCTGGACCTCTTCATGCTTGGGTACTTCCAGCTGCTGGAGATGAACATGTCTCGCAAAGAACGCAAGTTCCGCCACCTCTTGTGCTATGAGATGTTTGACCGCCTCGGTACCCATAAATGGGAGGTAATTAGGCAGTTTCACAAAGAGATTATGGAGGAGATTGAGAGAGGGAAGAGAGACTGGTTAGATGGATTTGAAGACATAAAGCTGAAGTATTTTGGGGAGTCGAGTGAAGAGGGAGGAGTGATGACTGCTTCTATACAGAACATGACCCCTGACATGTCCGTTATGCCAATACAAGAGTCACTTCCTCCTCCACCTTCTCATCCTCCACCTCCTCCACCACCTACGCACACTGCACCACCACTTCCAAACACACAATCTGCTCCACCTGCACCTCCTTCGCACCCTGCACCTTCAGCCCCCCCATCGCCACCACCAGAGCCTGCTGCTGCCTCGTTGGAGGGAGCTGCCGAGGGGGGGGAGCTTTCTAATGGTAAATGTGACAGCACGGCACCACAGGACCCAGTGAAGGACGTCCCACCTGCTACCGTGAAGATAATAGAGGAGCCTCCTGTTGATAAACCTCCACCTAGAGAAGAACCTAATGAAGACTCCATCAAAGTCATCTACGAACTGAAGGAGTTCAGTAACGAGGAGATCATCAGATACATCGACCGCAGCTTTGCGTTCTGGAAAGAAAAAGAGAAGGAGCTCTTTGATATCTGAAATCTGGATTATTAGTCCACCAAACATCCAGCAAAGGAAACACCTAAAGAACCAGGCCTCCACAGTGGAGCATGCTGGGAGAGAAGGCCCATCTGAGGCAGTAGCTTCTCGGCCTTATGTCACTTCAGGGACTTAGAGCAAAGAGTATCTGCTCACCCGCCTGTGACTGTGCGAGCTTTACGTGAGTCCAAGTGGCTGAAAGGTTATGTTGTGATTTATGCTAAACTTGCTACAAATGTTCCAATTGGAGTTGGACGAGTCAAACGCGATGGATTGCCATGGTACATTGTTTCTAAGAAAATACGTTTTTCCAGGAAAAGATTAGCCACAAAAACTAATGTTTGTTTTAGAAAATCTTTGTAAAAAAGAAACAAATAAAAAGCAAAAACCTGACTTAAATTCAGCACGTAAGACAGACGCAGTGATGTCGTGTCTATGTCAGAAAGGCAGAGATTCTCTCCTGGAATCCTGTGACGCTTCCATACAAACCGATGCTTTGCTTTTGATACCCAGTGAGCAAGCTTCCGGGTATTTGAAGTTATCTTTGTTATCTGAACTTAAAAGGTAAAGAGAGTAGGTCTTCAGTGTTGGTTTGCAAGAGTTTACGGTTACGCAGCAGCTCCTCTTTAAGTCAGTGACCTTATAATTATGTATGTACAATGTGTTCCTTTCAGTATAGATTACAAAGATTATCGGCTTTGGTGCACAGATTTGTTACTCAGTTGGAAAAATGTGATTTTACAGCAACTTTGCAAATTCAAGCGCCCAGAAACATCAAAGTGTTTTTATTGTTTCATGAAGTCTGTCAAGATTTTTGCTACTGTATTTATAATTTTACACAGCTGTTGCTGAGGTCGTCGCTCGACCTTTTTCATTGTTTAATTTGTGCTCCGTGTTTATTTTGGTTTCTACACTATCTGTGAGAAATAAAGTTGGTTGGCCTTTTGTGATGACATGATTCCAGCTCGTCCTTCCTTTTTAATTCTACATCAATGCAGCATTTAAATTACTAAACTGAATTAGCTACATTGACATGAGCCTGTCGTGGAATAAAACCGAACTTCCACATAGACAGAGCCTCGGTGACACACTGAGCTCTTGAACGCGCCCTCGTCCACACTTGTCCTCGCCGTACTATTTCCATAGTGTCTCCAGCAGTGAGATTACCTTCAAATAACCCTCTTAGCGCCACCCGCTGTCACGCTCTCCACAGCTTACAGGAGCCGTAAGGAGGTCACAGTGACTCCTGATGGTCTCTCAGCCCAGCAGGGGGGCGGTCAGGTCACCTTCAAGGCGTTTGTATGGATTTGTGATTGTGTGCATTCAGCCAGTAAGAATTAGTAAATCATATCACATTTTGCATTTATTTTATTGTGGAGGGCCTTAAGATACAAGTAGAGAAAAAAAAAAGGTCAACACCAACAATCAGCTCTATCTCCATGGCAACCTTTATTTAAAATATTGGATGAACAGTGAAACCTTTTCCTTCATTATTTGAAAGAAAAATGTTTCGGTAGAATTGACTTTAAACGATTTTCAGGTAGATTTTGTGGTGCATCTGACTAACAGAGGACAGGGCGCCTTGCTCCCGTCTCTCTTGCTTGTGTCCACATGTCCTTTATCTGTCGGATCAGGAAGACGCCAGCTTACCATGTCAATAAATCCATATTTTTTTTTCTATCAATTAAAAGTTTCCAAAGCCACATTTGTTTTGGTTTGTTTGTTTTTTTCGCGTCCTGTAATTCCCAAGGGAATCATTAATAATTGACGGTGTAGATAATCTTACCTGGATTCAGTTTGGCGGGCGAGTGAAATGCTTCAGTCAGAGGAATGTGAAGGGTAATCTATCCACGTCAGGCGAAGAGCAGAAATCCAAGATGGCTGTCCTCTTTCTCTCCCCCGGCTCCACCTCTGATTACAGGCTGAGAGAGAGAAAAGGATCCGGTTACTGTGCGTGTCTGAGATCTCTTTATTTTATGTTAAAGAAACACGAGGAGACGCTATATTGTGAGCCGTGTTTGCTGCTTTGAGTGCATATTGAGCTAACAAAGGCCTCCTATGGGCTCTGTTTGCTCTCCAATGCTGGTTATCCAAAGTCAAAGTACAATGTGTGTGTGTGTGCCATGCTAATTACAGCACTGACACTGGAGTCATTATTTTGCATCGTTACTTAACATGACGAACAGCGAACCTTTAAAAAGGATCCCAGTGTTTAAGTTGCTTATTTACTTACTGACTGTAATCAATCCACTGATTATGGTGAATATGAGCGATTTGAACAATAAACTGAAATTACAAATAACCTAGAAACATAATCAATGATGCAAGTGATTATGATGAAGTCATTTAATTTAGCAAGAAAATGTTTTAATTCATTCATACTTTAAAAAAATGTTTTTGTATTCCAAGTCAGCCCAAAAGGTTAATTATAATTGTTATCTCCCTCTCTCTCTCTCTCTCTCTCTCTCAGGAGAACGAGGAGACAGCCCGCCTGGCTGCGCTGCCGGCCTGGAGGAGAGACATGATGAAGAAGAAGATGGATGAAGAGAAGTATGTCTATCTGCATATGTGTCTAAACCTCTCCTCTAATCATTTAGTATCAAACAGCAGAGGAAGTGTGTGTGTGTGTGTGTGTGTGTGTGTGTGTTTTGTGACATCCAGATCAAATGATGACTACATGATATCGTGTATTATAAGCATATATGTTTTGTATGTTGATACTGTTAGTGGCTCAACCTGTGTGTGTATTCAGACCTGCTCGTCTGGGGCTTTTATTTCGAAACCAGGAGCGTTTTCGCCCTTCGTTAGGTCGTGTGAGACCACCTCAACCGCACTCAGGTCCGGACCACCCAGGTGGGGGGGTCTCGGCCCGGCTGTAGTCGCTCGTTTGAGTGAGAAAGAAACTCACCTGCTGTAGTGTTTATGCTCAGAGGGAGAGTTTGATGATAATGTATCTGTTGGGTCATAATACGATAAATATCTCACCTGGTGCGACTGCAGAGGATGAAAAATTACCAAATTAAAGTGTCGTTGAACCAAACTCTCAGACGTCCTCACGCGCCGCTGATGCGCCATTTTGGATTGTGTTGGGGTGAAGGGGCTCGTGCCCCAGGTAAGGGTTTCCACTTCCTGTTCAGTTCTGACCAATCACAGAACAGTTTACAAGCGCGTGGCGTTAGTTTACAAATATTGGACCGCCGTGAAAAACACAAACATTATTCCCCGAACCGGAACAAAGTAAACAAGCCGCAGGTCTGAATCATGTCACCTTGTGCTGTAGCTGTTAATTCTGTTTAACATGTTGATCTTCATCTTCTTCTTCCTCTTTCCTCCTGCAGGCGCGGAATGGAGCAGAAAAAGTAAGGAAGAGTCCATCATTTGACTTTGACTCTGAGCTCAAGGTTTCCATCTAGTGGCGAAACAAAGTCATTGGTTTATTTTTAGTGTTGGGAGCTTTCTACAAACGGCCAGAAATCTACTTTTGGAGGTGCTTTAACTAATTTCCCAAGTTAAGGTTTCTGTTTGACCATTTGTTTGTGCTCCCTTGTCTCTCTCTCTCTCTCTCTCTCTCTCTCTCTCTCTCTCTCTCTCTCTCTCTCTCTCTCTCTCTCTCTCTCTCTCTCTCTCTCTCTCTCTCTCTCTTGTCTGCATGTAGAAAAGTGGAGGAGCAGGCGAAACAGGCCAAGGAGAAGGAGGAGAAGACTGAGCAAGAGCGGCTACGAACCCTCGGCTACGACGACACCAAGCTGGCCCCCTGGCAGCGGCAGCTCATTCTCAAGAAAGGGGACATGGCCAAATAGCCAACTTGGTCACGTCCCTTCCTCTGCCGCCACACACAACCCCCCTTGCCCCCATTCCCCCCTCCCAGAGAGCTCCTATCCTGCACCGCACACTGGACCGCGAGGGTGGAGGGGGGGTGGGCATGTGTCAGCTCACCTAACCTCCTCTTACGCTTTGGCCTCCAGAAACATCAGATGGCACTGTGGCCGCTGCTGTCCCACAGGCCTGTAAACTCAGTGGTACAACGCTCTGCCTCCCATCCAACGTCTCACGGACACCAGCGACCCCACACCACCTCCCACCCCACCACACGCTCTCCTCAATCGAGACATTTGCAATAACTACAACTAGAATAACTGAAACTTTCCCTTAGCATCACATCATATCCTCTAATGGCTCCGATTGCTTTACTTCCCTAACAGATGGATGTAAGATTCACTCAGACATGTTTGTGATAAATGGAGGGACGAAGCTTCTGGGCATGTTTGCCACGTGCCCCCCCTCCACACACACACACACACCCCATCCCCTTTATTAGCCACATTCATCACTGTGTAATGGTAAGTGGTGTGGGTTTTCCTTTAACGCTGACTCGCTGACCAACACACTCAGACACAGCAGCTCATCCCAGCAGCATGTGTGTGTTCTCTGGTTGGACAGAATCTCTCTGTCTCTATTGGCTTTGTCACTGTCTACTTAGCGATGGGATGTTTTGATCTGAGCTCGAAGCAGCACTGTCTGATCATTCTGGAACCCAAATGCTGGAACTAATCTGTGTTTCTTTAGTTAAGATTATTCTCATTTGTAATGTTGATATATGATATGCGATAGATTGTGTAGCTGTGCAAATTGAATTGAATCATCATTGGAGTAAAAGCTGCAATGATCCTGTTTCATTTTCTAATATATGCCCTAAATGTTGTGATCATGAATGTGAATGTTGTGTGCATGTGTTGCATAATGTGTATCATGCATGTTGTGATGTCTGACAAAGCACAAATAATCTGGTGCCCCGGAGTTCAGTAAACATACACACAAAGTGGGCGGAACCCTGCTAGGTTTGTATCTTTGCACATTAGGAACGGAACAGAGAGCAGCTGTTTACACCAGGCAGCTCCTCTGCACACTGAATACTGCAAAACTCCAGAAAAGTCGTCGGCCGTCCCGCTCTGGCCTTTGTCCCACTAACCTGCGGGATCAATCTTTGATGAGCAGCTCTGCTTACAGCCTGCAGGGAGCGCTCTCTGTCTGCCAGTCCCATCCTGAGGAGAGAAGCTACATGAAGGCCCCGCTGACGACATCACCTTTGATATTTCAGGGAGACAATTGCTTGACAGAATCTGCACAAGCATCAGGTAGAATGTGTAGCAGTTTAAATTCATAACGTCCCCCGGCCTGAATAGCTCCTAACACTCTAACCATCCTTCGGTTTGACACATTTTTGGACACGTTTAATCAATTTGGCCTAAACTCTGGGAAATCCGATGTTTTCATGTTTCACTCTTGTTAGAGCAGGAATCTGCACTGCCACCGACCTCAGAATGAAGCTCGTCTTTCTGAATGTGTAGAAACACTGAGGCATCCCCACATGAAGGAAAATATATGTTTACTACACCTAAGCTGGATGTACATTTTTACAAATGTAGCTTAACAAATGTGCACCTCATGTCATGGAGGGATATATGAATTCATGTTCATCAGATGCCATATGATGTTGAAATTGAAAATGATATAAACGTCATTGCCATTTGATTTTCTATATATAAAGTCTGTATATAGTGACCCTTTGTCGTTTTGTTGTTTCCATATTACATTATATTACACGTCTCAGCCTTGCTTCAATAGAATGTTGGCTAATTCAAGTGTAATTATATTTTCAGACTGTTAAAGATAAGGAAAATAAAAACTATAATCACAGATGTGTTTAGGGTGTGCTTGCATTGCCTCCATCCACATTCAACGTGTCTGAGGGTTATAATACTTTCACTTTTGGTGTTAGACATGGGCCTATTTAATTCATTAGTTACACCTATTTCAACTAATGGAACTAACAAGATGTTAATTTTCGTTTTTTTTTTATTGCGTATTACATTTTAAAGACGAAAAACAATAATAAGATAGAAAACAGCTATACTACCACGAAACACTAAACTGACCCGCTCAGTCCCGGAGGTGCAATACGTCCTATTAGACACCAGGGGGCGACAGTGACTATCGGTTGTTGAAGCAGAGTGTATACAAACAGCAGGTGGAAAAACTTTTTTGGAAAAATAAATAAATAAAATGAAACGCGAAAGTAACGAATGTGTTTTTTTTATTGATATGCTCGCTTTAAGTGCATAATAATGCGTTCCGTTCAAAGCGGAACGCTTGTACACAATTTCAACGCGTTTAATTTGAGCCGTTTTAATACAGTAAAATAATCCCGTGAACATTCAGTTAGTAAACTAAACCTCCAGATGTTTGTTTGTAACTTTGTTCTGCTTCTGCGCACTTGTGCGGTGTAACTTTCTTTCGTTCGGCGCTCACCTGTTGTGACGTCACCGGAGCAGATGAAGGGTCCCTGCAAGGAGGAAGTGAGAAGAAGTATGTGACAGAGGACACACACACACACAGAAAGAGAGAGAGAGAGAGGGAGGGAGGTAGAGAGAGAAAGAGGCGCACGCTCACGCATGCACACACACACACACACACACACACACACACACACATTCACCGGACAGCAGCTTCCATTAAACCTTGCGCCTCCATTTCTTCATCAATCTGCCGCTGCCGTCGCCTCCTCACGCAGGTAAGGACGCGGTTCGCTCGGTGGGTTGGGTGTCGCCTCACCCGCTTAGGACGCAGCGGAATGCGAGGCGGACATTTTTCTCCCTGTGCCTCCATAATCCCACTGCACAGGCATGAAGGCGATAAGAAGCGTATGAGTCATTTTATTCAGACATACATGAAGTTAAAGCAGAGGGTCGGTCCGCGAAGGGTGGAGTGGTGTGCGTGTGTGTGTCTGTGTGTCTGTGTGCGTGTGCATGTGTGTGTGTGACAGTTTGACAGAGTTGAAGCTTGTTTATTTGTTGACATGTATGGCGCAGATTTACCATAAGAACACAGCTGTAGTTTGGTCCCTGTAGTCTCAGATGTGCTGGTCTGTGTGTGTGTGTCTGTGTGTGGGCTGTAAGTGTAGCGTAGGAGTGAGCAGTGAGTCACGGGGTGAGTGTGTGTGTATGATATGAGTTATTAAGTGCCTGTATGGGACCGGGTCATGGGTCTGTAGTTTGATTCTCTCTGTGATGGGCAGATATGTGAGCGCCCCGCTGGAGGTCACCGCTGGTATTTAAGGGTCACCCAGAGGAGAGAGACTCATGTTCCCCCCCGACTGTGTTTCTGTAAGTCACTTAAATGTGTGTGATCTAAACTCTGCATCGCCCGGGGAATCTTTGGGGGTTAGGTTTCAAAATCGATTCTCAGTTCAATACAGTGATCACAGGCAGGCAACACTAGATCACTCTAAAATAACAAATATGGTTGCATACAAAGAACTTTGAGTGTATTTTGTATAATTTCACTGCAGCACTTAAGATTTACTAGAACTTTATAGTGAGCACTCATCCCCCATCTGGGCTCTGATACTCATTTCAGAAGCTGAGTGACTAAACTGACTCATGTCAAATTCAACAAATCATCTATAATTCAGTTTGTAGTGACTTGACTTCCAGTGTCTGTGCTCACTTCATGAATTGTCAAAGTGCCATGACACCAAAAGCCGCCCTCGACGAGGATGGGATTCGAACCCACGCGTGCAGAGCACAATGGATTAGCAGTCCATCGCCTTAACCACTCGGCCACCTCGTCCTTCATGCCCATATTTGGGAGGTGTTGTGGGGGCGACACTGGTGCAGCGTGTAGCAGCGTGTAGGAGAGGAAAGGAAAGGAGAGGAATGGAGAGGAGGGGAGAGCGGGAGGAAGGGAGGGAGAGAGAGAGGGCGAGCTCATCAAGTCCACACACAGCACCTACACACACTGAAGGCATTAGAGCGTAAGTCAATCAAAAGTTGAATGCAACGTAAAACAGAAGTGAAAAAAATGTGCTGTTGTTTGATTTCACTTCCTTTGACCTAACCCAAATATTTGTACAAACCTTGAATATGAAAGAAGAACGGGCATTAACATTTAGTTTCTCTGAGTTTGTGTGTGTTCATATCACACAGTGGGAGCAGCTGGGTGTAAAGTCTGTGTGCTCGTCTCCTGGAGTTCTTAAAGCGACAGGGGCACAATGTTTACATCCGGCTGGCTTTGGTTAACATTGGAATGTGTAACACGTTAACAGTGACATAAATTCACTCGGTGCGAAAACTGAGTTCCCGACGAGGATGGGATTCGAACCCACGCGTGCAGAGCACAATGGATTAGCAGTCCATCGCCTTAACCACTCGGCCACCTCGTCTCTTACGTTACCTGTGGACTCTATGAGTTCAGCTGAAGTTGGAAACACCTTATCTCCTGTGTATGTACTCACTGTTGCGTCTCTTTCTCTACTGTCTCCTCCCATGTTGTAGCTGCTGAAGGATCTAGTGGACAGGGGAGGGTCACAGGCCGGACGACATCATGTCTCACAGCCCATCAGTAAACTCTGTGGGTGACCAGGTGCCTCATATTTTGGAGAGCCAGTTCTCCACCGAGCTCCGAATAGTCGAGTCGGGCGATGAACTCTCACCCTCATCCGAGCCCTGCACCTCCTTGTCTCAACAAGATGAAGTAGATAGACTTTTGGTGACTCAACATGTGGTTTTAAGCACCAACAGTCCAGCCATGATGAAGCTCGGCACCCAGCAGCTCTTCCCAAAGAGCCTGGCTGCACCCAGCCGGCCCAAACACCGCCACCACACCACAGTGGTGACTTTCCCCGTGGGACTGGAGAACTCGGGCAAAGAGAGCCGGAGCCGTCACTCGGCTCAGGGGCCGGACGTGTCCTGGGACGATTATGACAGCGACGGGGACGGCTTCGCTCTGAGGACGAACCGCAGGAATAAATCCTACAGAGCAGCTGTGACCAGCCTGGACATTGAAGCCATGGCGAGGAGCGGTAAGGACACGCTGAAGCCCGTCAGAGAGAACAGAGCCATCAGCCCGAGTCCAGCTACCAGCCACGGCCGCAAGGTAGGATGAGATTTTAATACTCTGTGACTCACTTAGCTGTCACACCTCAGCTGTTCTTCATTCAGAACATCTACAGAGGAACAATCACAACAGGCCAGTTATGCAATCAGATCTCACTTCATCTCACAAACCAATCTGCTCCTTGCGTGGGCTCAGAGGTCAGAGGTCCGGCCGACCTCTGTCAAATTCTCCCGTAGTCACGGAGATGAGGACACGTTTGCACAGCCAAATACCAGACTAAGACTGAGACTGTATTTAACCAGAGTGAGAGACAGAGAGAGATTATTGTGCATTCCACGCTGATACACTCAGGCTGCTTTGCTGTCTCCCCTCCAGAGAACGCTGGGGAGAAGGAGGAACAAGAAGCACGGTGGATCCTTCAAAGATGGTACGTTCACAATGTGTCACTGTGTCCACTTCCTCAAAGCTGCCAGCAGAGATACAAATAGCTGGAAAATCACAACGTGCAGAGTCACTTCATTGTTTCTCTGTTCCCAAAGGACTGCAGGTTATCTACAGGGAGTCGTGTGTGTGTGTATGTGTGTGTGTCTCATCCCATGAATGAAAATGCTCCACACACTGGCCTGCATTTAAATATCTGATTTATCCGACTCATCCTCGCCTCCCACTCACCCAGCTCCTCGTCGTGTCCTGTGTGTGTGTGTGTGTGTGTGTGTGTGTGTGTGTGTGTGTGTGTGTGTGTGTGTGTGTGTGTGTGTGTGTGTGTGTGTGTGTGTGTGTGTGTGAGCAGGACTCATCCTGTCATTAGTTACAGTAACATCAGAGCCATTATTAACTCGGAGTGACTCACACCTAAATAACAACACACTCCTGCGTGTATAGACGCATAGATTCATTCAAGACGTTTAGCGGTTCATCCAGAAGTCTGGGTCAGGTGTGAACGTTGTAGGGAAAGAGATGTGTGATGCTGACCGTGATGTTTGTCCGTGTGCCGCTCAGCGACGCCGCACCTCTACCAGGAGATCCGTGAGCGCGGGCTGCACTCCACCAACCAGGATGAGCTGCTGGAAGACTTTGTGGTGGTGGAGGAGGTTCCTGTGGAGGACCAGGGCATCGTGGTGAAGAGCTACAAGCCCGCACAGCTCACCTGGAGCCAGCTGCCTCAGGTGAGCCTCCTAAGGGTGGAAACGGAGAGAACAGAAGAACAAAATACAGACGTCATCATTTGTTTCAGCACACTGATGACATACTATTATGTTTTACTCATCAAGGGTGGCAAATAAGCATTATTAATGCTGCCTTTAGTCAAAGTCAAGAGAATCTGACCCCAAACGTAAACAAGAAACATGGCCGGACGTGTAAATAAACGTGTGTGTGTGTGTGTGCCACTGTACGAATACATGAAACGTCAGCAGAACGATTTCAAGACACAACACAGCGGAACAGTGGAGGAAACGTTTTACACAGTAACTTTTCCAGTTTCCTGTTCTAGGTTCAAGTAAATAGTTCTCAATTTGGAATTTTTCCTTTTGTTGGATCGGTCTGACGGTGATGTTTATGTATTTGTGTAAAGGTGAAGGACCGAGGCATCCTGCAAGTGATCTCACCCCAGGAGAGGAAGAGGCAGGAAGTAAGTACAGCATAAAGTATGTGTGTGTGGGTGTGTGTGTGTGTGACTGGAAGACGAAAGAAAACCAAACTGTGTTTCTGGGTAAAGGTTCTCCCTCTGTCCGGATCATCGTCCCACTTACTCACTATTGGCTGACATCAACCTGTTCAAACCTGTTCAGCATTTGTTGCCCCAAGGCTTTCTGGGAAATGTAGGCAATCACGACCTAACGTGAACGTTACACAACAACAGACTAATGATATGGAGGGTTCGCCTGTGAGACGTTTCCTGTACAATCTGTCGGCTGTGCTGCACTGAGATCAGACCTTGTGTCAATAGCAAAGGTCTCTGTGTTCACTCAGACACACCCTGCAGTGTAATCAACCTCCACTCAGGTGCTGCCAGAGCTCTTAAAGCGGCTCACAGGTGTGCTGAGCTGGAGCTGCTTGTCTCACAGCACCAGAGACCCTCAGCAGTCACCAGCGCTGCTTTGTTATAGACGTAAAACATTTAAGTTGAAGTGGAGAATGAACAGTTGCAGTAATGTGAGGGAGACAGGAGGACGGGAGGTTTGATTGGCGTATCTATCTGAGTTTATCTAAGAAGTTATAAAGACAAATCTGTCTCCTGATCGCTGCCCTGGGGTTAAACTGGACACAGAGCAGCAGAAAATGAAACTATGGTAAATCATACTATATATGACGTTCTTTCTGACCTGTGCGCCCAGTGACCTTTGATCGTTGTGCGTGTGTGTGTGCGTGTGTGTTGGACAGGGCATCTTTGAGATCATCACGTCGGAGCACTCGTACCAGCACAGCCTGGGTATCCTGGTGAAGCATTTCAAGGACAGCGAAGCTCTGAGGAAGACCATGACGGCCACGGAGCATCACCACCTCTTCTCCAACATCGCCGTCATCCAACAAGTCAGCAAACGGTCGGCGCAGCACTCGGCTCTACTTTAACCCTCCTGACTAAATGAAATAAGATGAAACTCAAGGGTCAGACTTTAAAACAAACCACAAACACTGGGAAGAAAATAAATAAAATCACAGCAAGCAATAAAACATTAGATCATATTTATAAATACAAGAATAATAAAAAAAAATAGAAGAAATCACACAAAAACAAGGAAAATAAATATATATAAGAATGAATAATATAAAAATAAAATCCAGCAGAATATAAAGATTCATTTGTCTTTAAAGGAAATGCTATACAAGTAATAATAATCATTAATATAAAAATACTGAAAATGTTGAAGACACATACATACAAATTTTAAACATATTTATAAATGTAGGTTGTTAAAGAAAAGGATATATATATAAAAAGAAGTAATGTGAAGGAATTGAAAAAGGAATGTGCCATCATATCTACACCAGAGGGGAAAGAGTGTGTGTGGGAGTTTTACACCACAGAGATAAAAAATCTGTTGCACTCTTTGTGAGATTTGAGTGAATCTGCAGGTTCACTTCACTGATTTTCCCACATGGTTCCTTTGTGTTGAGGGCGGCGGTGGACGGAGGTGGAACAGTTTGATGTTTAAGTTTGGGGTTTTGGAGTATTTGCCCTGAGCGCGGCGTCTTTAGTATCCTGTAGGCTGCAGCGGCCTGTTGGAACACGCCGGACAAACTGGTTCTGCTGCTCTCTCCCTCTGAGCCGTGTTCCCAGGCTCTAGAATGATAACGTCCTGTGTGTTAAAAGTGAAAAGCAGTGTGTACTGTGTGTGTGTGTGTGTGTGGGTCACTCTGTTTTGAATGAAATGAGACGCTGTGTCAGTAGCAGTGGTTTGTGTCGGTGTGTAAAAGCTGACGTGTAAGAAGAAGATGTATCAGTTGCTGGAATATGACAGCTCTGACTATGTGTGTGTGTTTGTGTACGTGTGTATGTGTGTGTGTGTGTGTCTTTGCTTCCTGGGTTGGGCTGCTCTTTGAGTGTCATTTTACTCCCATTTTGTTAAAAGCAAAAGCTGAGCTGGGGCGGGGCTGCATTTGTGTATGAAGCTCACTAATAATAGATTTTCACAAAGCCTTGGCAGAATGAACAGTGAGAAGCCAACAGGTGATTGATAAGTTCTGAGCCTAGCATTGAAGTTCCTTACTCAGATGTCTTATTTATCTAAATTTTCGACATAATTTCCTGAAAACTCAACTGACTTCTGCCAAGTTGTTTTCTCAGCTGTCAAATTCCTCCATAGTGGATTTGATGTCAACAGACAGACAACAGAGGCCAAACAGGTTCCAGCTAAAATCTCTTTGTTGTGCAAAAGAGGGGAAAATCTGAGGCTCAACTCGCAGAGCTTCAGGTGCCTCTGACATTTTGTTTACATTTTTATCACTGAGCTTAGACGGGCGCAGTAAATAAAGCAAAAACACCTGAAGTATCAAAGCACATCCAGAGTTTGTCACAGCCCTTAAGTTGGGCTCATAACTTATCAATCAACACTATTTTGGCGTAAGATTAAAATACATTTGCACTTAAACTAACATCTTGTCTTATTTTCCCTCTCTCTCTCTCTCTCTCTTTCTCTTTTTAGGTTTTTTGAGGACCTTGAGCGCCGTCACCATGACGACCCTGTGATCCGTGACATCAGCGACATTGTGCAGAATCACGCTGCCCACCACTTTGACCCGTACATCGTCTACTGCTCTAACGAGACCTTCCAGCAGAGGACGCTGCAGAAGCTGCTGTGAGTAAAGGAACTTCAAAGTTAGACAGTGACGATGTTTGGCTTTGACCTGCTGGACTGACCTCTCCGCTCTCGCCCTTCTCGCCATCTTCCCTGTTTCAGAACCAGCAACATTGCATTCAAAGAGACCCTGAAGCAGATTGAAGGCAGTGGCGACTGTAGAGGCCTCCCCATGATCTCCTTCCTCATCCTCCCCATGCAGAGAGTCACCAGGCTGCCGCTGCTCCTGGATGTCAGTCTCAAACTTTCCTCCTCCTCTTGCGTTCACGTCGGCTCTCACGTCAGATCACGTTTGAAACCTTTCCTCACCTTTTCTGTTTCCTCCTTGCAGACGATCTGTCAGAAAACGCCAGACGACACAGCCGAGTACTTTGCGGCGGTTTGGGCGTTTCATGCCATCAGCAAGGTGACGATGAAGAATCTGTTTCTGATGATGTTTGATGTCATGGTTTAGTTTGATGCTTCTTACTGTTGCCATGGTTATTGCTCTCGTCAACAGCTGGTGGCTAGCTGCAACGATGGAGCGAGGCGGATGGAGAGGACAGAGCAGATGTACACCATCCAGAAACAGATGGACTTTGGTAAAATAAAGGTAAGATCCAAGCATGTGCGGCTCCACACACACACACACACACGCACACAAATACACACATTGCAGTCAGCTTATGGTGTGAATCGAAACAGAAAGGGTCAACCAGGACAAATCTAAGGACCATTTCTCTGTCTATGAAATGATTTGTTGATTCACAAATGTGTGTGTGTGTGTGTGCGTGTGCATGTGTGTGTGTGTCCTCAGCCGTTCCCTTTGGTGTCGTCGTCGCGGTGGATGAAGAAGCGTGGCGAGCTTTCCATCTGCTCTGAGGAGCTCAGCATCTGGAAGGCCTTCAGCAACAGGAACTACTACCTGTTCCTCTTCAACGACGTGCTCATCGTCACCAGGAAGAAGAGGTCAGAGTTCATGAGCTCCTGTTGCATTTCCACAGTTTTGACTGAAACAAGGGAGGAGATTTGAGGACGTAACTATTATGAATGTGCAGAGAGTTATAAGATGGCTGAAAGTCCGCTCCACGTGTGCCGGGTTTGTGTTTATCACCAAATGAGACCAAAGCCTCTTTTTGTATGTTGTGGCGCCATCTGCTGTATTGGAGGGTGCAGCATGGAAACAGCAGGAGAGCCTCCTCTCATTGCCTTACCTAATAGAAACGCTGACAGTTCATATTTGAGTTTTGTTGACTATGTAGAGATAGAAACTAATAATTGTATAGATTAGAGTCGTAATGCACTGAAACATGAACACAGAGCAGCAGAAACGGTGTTATTCCATCAACAAAAGGCTCTTAGATGAGAACAGAGCTGGTTTGATATCCGCTGTGTGTGTGCGTGTGTGTATGTTTCGGTTGATAGAGCAGATAAACACACAGATCACAGCCGGGGTCTCTCTGCGTTTCTCTCACTGATGCTTATTTCCATGGGCACTGATCCGGTCCAGCTGTGGTGGCCGAGGGGGGGGGGGGGCGTGAGGTCATCGCACGCACATTCCACTCCAGATTCTTCAGTCTTGCCTCCAACATGTCGGCCTGATGGAGTCCAGCTTTGTGTGTTTTTGATTCATAGAACCAATAACACACAAGATGTTCATCTGTTTTCAAAAGCGACTCCAGCCGAGTCCTCAGGTCGCAATATCTGAAGAATGCATCCAGTATGTTAGGAATGTGGCTGGAGGTTTTTGATACAGGGATGCTCTGATGCAGTGGCTCCTTATATGAAATGAATAAATGTCAGTATCTTGTTGTGAGAGCTTGGGGTTGTGTGTTGGTGCAGTGAGGAGAGCTTTGTTGTGATGGACTACGCCACCCTGGAGAACGTGCAGGTGGACGTCATGGAGGACGCGGAGGGACGGACGTCTTCGTCGCCCAAGAGCTCCCACGTCCTGCTGTCTTTCAGGCTGCTGATGAGCAAGAACAGCGACGGGAAGCAGGAGCAGATGACCCTGGTGGCCGAGTCCAGGTACTGCAGCTCTGAGCTCCTGTCACCGTGTTCACTCATGAATTCAGCTGTGATCCTCTGCTGTGGGACACGGCATCATCACTGACTGTCAACACTGGATTATTGGTTCTCTAGATTGATAGATGTGATTGTGATGTAACACAGCACTGGAGGCCCAATGTGAGGAGTCTAGCTCCCTCTAGTGACAGATCTCTACACTGTTCAGACAGAAATAGACAGAAGTTGTCATTGAAATGTATCACCGGTGCCAGTTTGGAGTCACATTCACATCGTTTCTCTCTGTCGTTGGTGCCCAGGGTGGATCGAGCTCGCTGGATGGTCGCCCTCACTGAGCACAAGCACGCCGGTGTCTTCACCTGTAAAGACGGTGAGTCAGCTAAACCTATTTACCAAGGGTGCATTAGATTACAGTGAATGCACCTCAGATCAAGCTCACCTAAAAAGTTCTTATTTCTGGTGATTAAAGATGACTGGAGTTGTTTGCTCCTTCTAATGTGACCATGAACCACAGTGTATTATGGGGGATGTGTTGCAGGTCTACCGCAGTGTGAGGCCACCAAAGCATACATGCCCAAAGAGCTGGACGAGCTGGGGCTGAAGCAGGCCGAGCTCGTCATCGTGCTCCAGAGAGAGGAAGGTGAGGTCACATCTTACATCGGTCCTGACTTATCCACGTTCCTTCACTGTGACTCAAACCGTCCCGTCTTTCCCCCAGCGTGGTGTTACGGCGAGAGGATGCGAGATGGGGAGAGGGGCTGGTTTCCTGCCGACTGTGCCACAGAGATCACAAACCCCACGGCCATGGAGAACAACGTGCAGAGGATGAAACGTCTGCGCAAAGAAACTAATGTTTGAACAACCAGATTTGATTTTTTTACCACCCAGGAAGTCCCAACAATACCACAGCCTGGAGCTAAATAGAGTTTGAGGTTCATTTTGTTTATTCATTGAGTATCAAACTGGCCAAACACCCCACAGGCATCAGAGCCACACACTGCAGGGCTTCTGTAACAATGAGGTGGAAGTTTGGACACTTGAAGGGTTTGTGAGCTCCGGTCCAGTCTGCCCACAAACCCCCCTTGTTAACTTCGCTGGGTGTGACTGATGAACCACACACACACACCAGTAGAGGGTTTTACCCAGAGAGCTGCAGAGGACAGACACACACCAGTAATGACATCACATGCAAAGAAGACTATGTTCAGTGCATTTATTACGAGTGACTTCAGTTCTAGCCAAATGTTTCCATTGCTCGTTTTATTACAGATATTGTCTCCATCGTGCTGCTGTGTGTGTGTGTGTGTGTTTGTAGTTTCCTGGAGCTACAACTACTAGAACATTTAGGTTCTGGGAAGAAACTGATGTCTATATACAGATTGAGAAAAGCAGTTGTCTAAATATAGGAATGTTTAATGGAATTTACGACTTTAATGAAATGAATGGAGTGTGAATTGTCTGCTCGTGCCAAACGAGTGGATGTTCTCATGTGGATGTCCTCATGTTCCGCTCGGCACACTTGAATCATAAAATAAAGACGAGACTCAGGACACGGGCTGGTTTCTGAACTTTTATTTGAGCTTGCATTTTGTTAAAATGTTTGAATACATAAAAAGTTATTTAAAAATGTCAAACTGACCAGATATCAAATTTCTTTTTCTTTAAAAACGTTTTGGTGTACAAACTTAGGACCGATTTAGAAAAACATTTGCTGTTTCCCCAAAACTTTTGTAGCTGTCACATAAAAATAATGGAAAAAAACAGGTCTGCATAGATTCTGCAGGCAATCGGTGGTAAATCTGGTCAAATGCATGGTGCAAGCTTGTGACGGTCGTCAAGTCAAATCTGTTTATTGCTCAGATCTTTGATGTTTCTTCTTGTTGACAAAAAAACTGCAAGGAAAAAGAGAGAAAATGAGTCCAAGGTTCATCTGAATTCAGCATTATCAAACAATCAAACAGTGTTACTCAGAGGAGCTGACTCATGGCACTGAGACGTCAGACAGCAGGAAATGAATCCAAAGTCAACAGCTGCTGCTCATTCTTAAGCCAGATAACAGAGTGGACTCTGCTCTTACACACTCTGATATCTTTGCGTCGCTGAGAGGCAAATGTAGTTTTACTAAAGAAATGTGAAGCGACAGAGCAGCTTTCGGACAAACATGCTGCAGAGTTAACTTGAACTAGCTACATTACATTGAGATCACATTCTGTGGCTTGACTTCAGTCTGAATGAACCTCAGACTCACCCGGACGATGGTAAAAGATGGTAGGTGCCGGTGGGCAGGTTGTTTCCTACTCAGCCCCACCCTGCTGGGCCTCGGGAGCGGACGTTTTCTCTGTGGATGGTTCGCCTCCTGCTTTGGGCTCCTTGGCTTCCTGACCGGGTTTGCCTCCAGTCTGTGGGCGTCTGCGGCGGTAGTTAAAGTTGCGGCGGTAGCGTCGCTGGCGGGGCTGTTGGTTCTGACCACCTTCGCCGCCCTGATTCTCCTTGTCCTCCTCGCCGTCCCGCACCGGTCTGGGACGTGGTGGACCCCTGCTAATTATCAGAAAAGGCAAACTTGACGGTGTGCAGAGTGATTGCTTAAGATCCACAATGGCTAACGGCCACAGAGATCAGAAGCAAAGTAACAAAAAGGGCTTAAAATGTTCAAAATAAGCCCAACATGTATGTTCAGCTATAGTTTGAGGTTAGGCTGCAATAAGAGGAGAGCTTGAGCACAGACTGGTGTGTTGCTCTCCTGTTGTTGCAGCCCTGCATCAATGATGCCAACATGCAAACGCTGGTCTAAACGCTGGTCTGAACCTTGGTCTGAAGCCTCTGTAGTAGTTCTGCCTCACTGGTTTGTTGCCCTGGTCTGGACCTCCCTGGTTTTCATCACTTTCACCTGCCTGAAAGCAAGAAAGGTACCATTAGCCAACACATACAAACACACAATGTCCACTGAGGCCCAAGAAACTGTAGGAAGCTGTAAATTTTCCCTTAACTGTCAGGGGTCTGGTCGTGTTGCTTCAAGTGACTGAGCTGAGGTTCAGGGCCTATTTGGGTCGGTCAACTTGAAAAATATACACCAATACGGCAAAATGTGTTGGGTTCCATGTGACAACGTGTCAGGGGTCCATCGGATTACATGGCCCCTGGGTGCCAGTGTCAGGATTGTCGATGGCCCTCTGACTGCATACCTCAGTCATCTCTGTGTGGTGTGTTGGTGTACGGGGGGCTGGAGGCCGTAGCGTCTACGTACAAAGTATGGGGGGTAGCGCCGTCTGCCAGGGTAAGCGGGCCTGCGTTGCTGTGTCTCTCCCTCGGGGACGCTCTCTCCCCCGTCGCGGTTGTTGTTCTTCTCACGACCGACGGGTGGCTCGCCTTCGCCATCGCTCTGGTAGTTCTCTGGATAGTCTCCGGCACGAGGTGGGCCCCTCCTCCGGGGGTAACGCCTGTAGCGGTTCCTGTCAGCGGCGTACTTGCTTCCCTGGACTGCGACGCCTCCCGGGCCAGTGACATTTGCTGCCTCCGCTCCCTGTGGACAGCGTGATCGTTTTAACATGAGCCATGAGAGGTCCGGATCATCAAACTGCTCCTCCACATGCAACCATCTAGTTCATAAGCGCTCGGCTCACCTTCTCCCCCTCGACTACGTCAAACTCCACAGTTTCTCCATCTCCAACACTGCGAAGGTATTTCCTCGGATTGTTCTTTTTGATGGCTGTCTGAAATTACAAATGTAAAGATGAGACCTGTCCAAAATATTCATTATCCATATTGTTGTTTTTTAATGGTCAATAACAAGTGTGGCCCCTTACCTGGTGTACAAATACGTCCTCTTTCGTATCATTCCTGAACAAGAAGAAGCAGCCTTCAGTAACATTTAGTTAGCAGCATCGCACTCAACTCACTGACAGCAGGTGAGCCAGCAAGTGTTTAAGGACTTATTAAGTACTGCATGTTATAACAGCATGGACACCAGCAGATAAATCGTCTGGTCAGCTTTGTGACATATTAAGACCATAATAGGATTGGGAAGGCCCCCACCACACACACATACGGATAGATAATGGCTGTATCTCAGGGAGGAGAGGGTCTACTCACCTATTGATGAAACCGTATCCATTCCTGACGTTGAACCATTTCACTGTACCCAGGACTTTTGTTGCTGTAACAAAACACCATAAAAAGATCTTGAGTTTCATTCATTAAAATAACTATTATTGCATAATTATTGTGACAACACACTGACAGGCCATGCGGGGGGAGGAGGAGATGACGAACTGAAGGGGTCAAATAACGACAGATGATGAAAAACTGACCAAGGCTGCAGATAACGAGTTATATTTAACCCACAACTGTGTGTTAAATATAACCGATGCTCTGTCAGCTGCAGACTGAGGCATGAACCAGAAACGAGTCATGACGGCACCATTTCAGGTCTCCGTGTCCTTATAAACCACGTTACACACACACACATGGTGAGACGCGCACGGTGACGGCACAGTTGTACTCTGCGGCTCCGGCCACGCCGAGACCCACTGGCCCGTTTTACGCGGCCTGCTACGTGCGTGAGCGGACACACGTGGTGCTGTCGTGCCCGGAGACGTTAGCGAGGCTCCCGTCCCGCAGGCTCGTTAGCATAGCGCGGTGGCTAACGGGCTCAACCATGTGGTTGGACCCGAGCCAGCAAGCGGAAACTACCACAATCACTTACATACGAACTAAATCAATCGACCCATGTATGAATAGGCAGCGAAACATGTTCCAACAACCGTAACGCACAGCACGCACACGTGAAGTAACGAGATAAATCAGTGGAATCTTGAGGCGGACATTTTGGGTGGCCCCTTCAGCCATGTAAATAGCCACCGTTAGCTATGTTGGCTAACGCAGCCTCTTTAGCGTCGGGGCTAATGTCGCCTGTAAGTAGGCCGCGGAGAGACGCACTAAATACGAGAAAAATACACCATGGACCTCCATCTTCAAGCTTTAACATTGTTTAAAGCACATATAACGGTTTCATATCGCGTACCGGGTCAAATCTTCTATGTTAGCTGGTTTTCCTCTCTCACAGACAGCGCAGCGCGAACAAAGAAGACGGCCGGTGGCTAGCAGCTAACACTGCCATGCTAGCAGCTAACAGCACCATGCTAGCGGAGCGGCGTGAGACAACTCCGCTCTCCCACTCACGCTGCCATGTTCGGTGAGGGAATTCACACACGGTGCTAATCGATTCGGTGATTACCGACTTCACGCGGCCCTATCACGGTACATCGGAGGCGCTTATAGTGTTAAGAGAAACCCGGAACCAGGAACGACTTTAACGGCCCGCATGTGACGGCCGGTGGGTCGAAGGAGGGAAGGAAGGCTGCCTGTCGCCTGGAGGCCCGGGAGACTAACCGGCTAATATACACGCAAACTGAGGGTTCAGCGTTACATCTCGGAGACTGGATGAGATTATCACAAGACTTTAAACACAATGGAGAGTGCACAGTAAAACAGTGTCAACGCTATTAAACACATTTTGTCACAAGTTAGTCATTTCCCCCACTCAAAGAAGTTCAATGACAGCGGCATTCATTTAGTTAACGTATTCAAGCGTTTGGCAACTCAAGACAGTCTCGCTTATTTTCGTGGGTAAAACATCAGAAACTATACATATTTCGTTATAACCCGTTTTCATATTAACGTTGATTAACCAGCTTCACGTTATCACCATTAGCGTTCAAGCTACCCGTTAGCATCCCCAGTGACTCGCTTGTTAACATCAGTAACCAACACTCATGATAACGAACATGGCTAAGTAGTTAGCTCACTTCCAGTTAGATCACTTCCAGTAATCTCACCGATGACCTTCTTATCCGCCGCGGAAGCTGCGGCTGCCGGGCTGGATGGGCTCTCCACATCGTCAGCAGGCTGCGGCGGCTGTTGTGTCTCGGCCTCGCTGCTCATGGTGACTTCTGGTTGGTAATGGCTTCTGCCGGCGGCGGCTTTCTGCTGTGTTTCCCGGTGCTAGATGGTAACCTGGGCCGGCGGTGGTGGGGGCTACTGCCTTCGGGCTCTCTGCTTTCCTCTCTCCGCTCCCGTTGCCGATCGAACTGGGCAGAAAGAGAAACTGTGCCGGGGAATGTTCCCTGTCGGCGGTCCGCCCAACGACTCCTCGCATTGGTGGAGGATGTTGAGCGGCAGACACAACACTCCGCCATTGGCTTAAGGAAGTGTCACTCTCTCCGCAGAGCCCAGCCGCCTGGAGCTGATTGGCTGGACACCGTGTACCTGCTCTTCGTTACCGCCCACGCCGAGGCACAAACCAGACATGCCGGAGAGAAACAGCCGGGACACGTTCAGGGACAGACTGTCTGCTTACCCGCACTGTTTCCCCGAATGACTTCTCAGTAATTAAAATAATATTACATTCTTTGTCTCGAATAAATATCGTGACCCACTTACAAAATGCCTCTTAATTCAATTCACACAGTTCTCTTTGTTTGTGGGCTCCTTTATTCCAATGCTGTGTTTAACTGCACTTGAACGTGGTGGTAATCATGGCTGCTGTCAATATCAAACGCTCTCTAAACACCGTCACCTCATGTGCACTCACAGCATCTCTGCGCAGGGGGGTGATCCATATTAAGGGAAGGAATTGAATTGATTCACTGCGTTCCTGCTGTAATAGTTGCAGTGCGCCGTGCATAACACCTTGAAAGGTCAATCCAGTGCAGCATCCTGAGTGTTGTCAGCAGCCTATAGGCTCCTTTACAGCAGCAATGCAACACCTGCACACCAACAACTCTGCTCATTAACACCTAGCACAGACAATTGCTAGCAAGCACTGCAGTTGTAAAGCTCCTTAATAATTTGCCTGTTTGGGATAGGCTTAACTGTAATCATTAAGCTCCTGAACTGTTTAAATGATATCACACTTGTTTATAGTATGAAATTACCGGGGATTACTGTGAGGATATTTCAATTGTTGTCTGCCTTACATTTTGTCAATGGTCTCCCAGATAATTACACCTCTTGAACTACAAAGATACAGAAAAACACTCACAATCCGTGTGTAATAACATATCATTTGACTTTTCATTATCAAATCAATCTGCTCACAGAACAAAGCTCAGTTATTATCCTCTATAAATTCACAAACGCCACTTCCAGACAGACCCAGACTGAGTGCGAGACAACCCCACCACAGCCCCTCCACCAATTGTCATGTTAATGCTCCACTGGCACTGTTTAGGAGCGCTGGTTGATGTGTGAAGAGCTCGCCGTTAATGGCCCAGCACCATTCCCCCACACAAAGATGGGCTTTAGCATTGACCCCAGAAAGCCTCCCCACGAACAGACCCCCCCCCCCCTCCTCCCTCCTCCCATTCTAGAAAAAAAAAGGAGGAAAAAAGCCTCTTCCTGCCTCCATAAGAACAGAGCCTCCATCTGAAAGGATTCTTTTGTGCCAAGAGAACGACGTCCAAGGCAGAGCGAGAGAGAGGCTGTGGGTGGGGGAGGGGGTCTGTGGGTCGGATTTGTATGGATGGCTGGGAGAAGAAGAGGTAGACATAAGTTCAGCAGAGGATCGCTTGGCACAGGATAGAGCCCTCCGGAGAAACTCAAATGCCTTTCTCCATGGAGTGTTTCCCCCCTGTGGAACACGAGGACGAGGCTCTGTTTGTGTATCGCCCGTGCAGACTGAACATTCCTGCAGAATTCCAAACTGATCGGTTCAATTGTTTAGAAGACGGAAAGGAAAAACATCACACATACACACACGCACACTCCAGGGGTCTGGTTAACATGGAGGGGAAACCGCAGTGCTGAAATCACACTCATCTAACTGAAACCCTCCGCATGACACTGCTGGGTACACAATGTTCTTTCAGCATGACGTTAATCAGAGCAGGCTCCAGACCGTCGTGGATGTGTGACTTGTTTCTTAAACACAATTAACAGACAAAAATGTGCTAGACATATTTCAATGTTTTTGTAACTGCTTGTAGTTTGTCTTAATGTCTTGAATTTATATTAAAATGTGTATATTTTGGCTTCACTGTCAATGTCAAATCCAACTACACAATTTAAGCACTTCCGTCATTTGTCAAAACTGCCATTTACACACGGTTAACATCTTTCTAAAATACACAAGATCTTCTACCAAGAGTTTACATAAATGTTTAAAGATTTATTGATCATAAATGTTATACAAAGTGAGACTGAAGTGTGAAGAATGGAATGTAAACTTAAAAAACGGTCAGATTTTATTCATCTTTCATGACAGGATGCACAATTCCATTTGAAACGAACATGTTAAACAAAGTCAGTCATTAGTGAAAAACTCAGCTTGGGATGTTAATCATCTCATTTCTGATTTCTGCACCCGTTAACCTGGGACCAGACACAACAAACTCAATACATAATCATTAACAACAATCACAAAGAAGGATCATTCAGATGAATCTCACGGTCAGTTGAGTCACTTATTGTGGTCCATGTTTGTTGTGGGGAAACTAAAAAGCAACGGGACAGTGATGCACGCGTGGCGACGAAGCTGCTGCTGCTGCTGCGAGGTAATGCCGTTACATCTCCCCGCACTGAGTGACGAGGATGGGGAGCTTGGGTTTGGCGTTGGGTCCCGTTGGAACGTTCTGCAAGAAAAGTAAGACAACATTCAACTCTGAGACATCAACATGAACATAACACACAACTTTAAAGAGGAATTATTACTGAGATGTGACCAAAGTAGTAGTAGTAGTGTACTTTCTTTGTCTTTCTCCCAATTAATCACATTCTGTTCATTCTTCTTCTATAATAATACTGCTGTGTAACATTTCTCAATCGTTTGATAAGGGAAGCTTTTGAGGACAAATTTGTCATCAAAACACAAACCCCTTTTCAATGAACTTGTCAGTGCAGCTTTATTTCCCTCCAACAAGCACAATGCAAACATTTGAAAGGAGGTCAATCACTGAAGTGGCACATTTTGACCAGCAGAGGGCAGAAAAGCACAGAGCTGAGAACGACTTCTTACCTCAATTTTTCTAATGATCAGCAAACCTTCGATCACTTTACCTGCAACAGTCACAAATGAGACGCTCAGGTTATGATGGAATGATCCGGACATACGGACAAATATTACATACAAACTGACTGAAGTATCATTCTAACTCACCAAACACCACGTGCTTTCCATCTAACCAGTCACATTTGCTGCAGGTGATGAAAAACTGACATCCGTTGGTTCCTGGGCCGCTGTTTGCCTGAGAAGTGTGTGAAGAGTGTGAGTTTACCTTCACATTGAATGGATTCATGATTTCTAAAAGGTCTTTATTTCCTGGTTTTTAGTCTTTAGTCTTAATATCTTAAGCCCGGCCCCTGCGTCTGCTCAGGTTGTAGTAGTTACGTGAAAGTAATTGAACACACACACACACACACACACACTCCACACTCACCATGGACAGAAGCCCGGCGCCACCATGCGTCACTTTGAAGTTCTCATCTGCAAACGGACCTCTGTAGATGCTGCAGATACCTGTGCCGTCGCCCTGCACACACACACAAACGGTTCATGAGGTCTTCATACAGCAGTCATTTTGATGTAATTCACCACATGCCCACCAAGTGGCGCAGGGTGACAAGTCATTTCCTACTGCTGAATTCAGGAGACTATGGGCACTAAAACCCAGTTTAGGTGCTTCAAGAAAGGGTTAAAAATGCAGTAAATTACACACCAGACATCTCACCTACTATACAACACTTCCTTCATTTAGATTATCACAATATAGATCTTCACACCTCCATCTAAATTCATGGATTTGACCCACAAGCGCCACATGTCTGCTTTTACTCAAAAACAATCAAACCAATTCAACAGATTGAAGCTCAATTCCTCTATTGGACCATTCAGAGTGCTCACATCAGGTTAACCTCATGGTGAACAGGTAACCATTAGAGGTGTAGGTGTGTCTAGGTGTGTCTGTGTGTGTGTGTGTGTGTGTGTGTGTGTGTGTGTGTGTGTGCGTGTGTGTACTCACGTTCACAAAGTCCCCTCCTTGTATCATAAAGTCTTTGATCACCCTGCCAATGAGAGATAAACATTGCATTTACATTCAATAGGAGGTTTCATAGACACACACATATTATCTGTATAAGAGGACGGGTGACTCTTGCAATTTGACTCGACAAAGAGGCGAATTGGGGCATTTAATTCCCCTCATTAATCTGGTTGGCCTCTGGAGGGTTCTGGTCCGTACCTGTGGAACGTGCAGCCTTTGAATCCAATGGGGACGCCGTCTTTCCTGTGGGATGCGTGAGACAAATGAAGTTAGTAAACAACGCACCTGTTCCATATTCTGATTTGCATCGGCTACAAAGCATAGAGCAGAGATGCGCACACACACACACACACACACACCTTATCTGTAGTTTAAACAAGATTAACATGCAAGAGATTTTGTAGCAACAGAGGTTTATATTTGATCAAATACACAACTTTCTGTCCCGTTGTAGTTTCAACTTCACGGTGTCTACATGTACAACAACAAAGACTGATTGTCTCGCTCCTGAGAATGGGCACTGAGGCAGCTTCTGAGCTTGAGGCGAGGTAAACAGTGACACGCTCCTACGCTAACATGACGTGACGGCCCAGAGCCATGTAGAATGAAGGGGACCTGTGTGTGTGTGTGTGTGTGTGTGTGTGTGTGTGTGTGTGTGTGTGTGTGTGTGTGTGTGCGCGCGCACGGGGTCGCCCACCTGAACTCTCCTGTGCAGAACTGCCTGTAAACAAAGACAAAACTCAAGTTAGGGGAGATTTGCATGAAGTTTACATGATAACACAATATCTCTAATGGTCTATGATGAATATCTGTATGGAGAGAGGTGTTGTCGTGACTACACGCCCACTCTGCAGGTCATTACGCTGATTTGCTCCTTACCGAAAATTCTCTGCCGTCTTTGGAACGACGTCGGCGAACAGCTCGACCTTCATCCGCCCGACATCCTGAAAACAATTGGGGTGGAAGCGTTTTATAAAACAGCAGAGAGTGAAGATGCATTACCATGAAAGATATGGCAGTTCGGCCTGCAGGCAAAACACAAGGGGTTGTTTAACCACGGACACAGCTCACCTGATCCAGACTAACCTGTCTAGCTGCATGGCCTGTCGCCCCTTTGCACCTCAAAGACGCGACCTACAAATTAAAGCTGCTAGGACTCAGGGCCTGAGAGTGTGTGTGTGTGTGTGTGTGTGTGTGTGTGTGTGTGTGTGTGTGTGTGTGTGTGTGTGTGTGTGTGTGTGTGTGTGTGTGTGTGTGTGTGTGAGTGCAGCATGACTCATTTGTCACCTCTTGTGTAAATGTAAACAGCTTTAAACCAGCAACCTGCAGGCCTTTTGGCTCTGACATCTGGGTTGTTGTCGGTTTGGCCCGAGGATCACAGGACTTCACCCATCAACATTTACCACCCAAACTCTTCCCATCAACCATGAAACTTAAAACTGGTTTCTTGTTTCTCTTCAAGGTCCATGTGAACGTCCTTGTGGTTTCATCCACCATTATGCCATGACTTTGGGCGTCGTAATAGCAGTTTGGTTGAACCAGCTGGTGGCGCTTCAGGATGTAACGGTTGCTATGCTACAGCTCCCGCCGCCCGCCGGTGCAAGGGTTTTCCACGTGTGTTCCTGTCTTTGCATTTCCTCTGAAGCTTCCTACACTACACCCTGGTATTTAACTTCCTTCACCAGCCCCATTGTATATGGCTGGTAGGAAGATTTACTGCATTCTCAACATTACAAAGTTCTACATTTCAGAATAATGCAGACCTTTGTCATCTGATTTATTATCTGCTCTTACAGATAAACATACAAATGTATCTCTAAACCCCAGGGAGCGGAGTGTGTGGCGGATATGACACAAAACAGATCAGGAACTTTCTGTTCTCGGTTAAAACAAAACCAGGATGTGACGAAAAGGCCTCTTCGTCAACGAGGAAGACTCTAAATTCATCTGGACAATAAAAGACGTCTTCTGCTTGATTGCCAAGTGGTTATAGAATGCATAATGCAGCGCAGGGAGCCAGAGGTTACTGGGATCTTTATGCAACACGTTTGGACATACAATCCTCTGTGGGCTTTGTGTTCCATATACTGTGTGTGTGTGTGTGTGTGTGTGTGTGTGTGTGTGTGTGTGTGTGTGTGTGTGTGTGTGTGTGTGTGTGTTGGTTCAGCAGTATGGGTGTCACTCAGGCCTGTAACGACCCCGAGGAGTGAACAAGCGGAAAACAGAAGACTGAGGCGTACGTATCACTGGCTGTTACAATAACGTACGTACGTGTGTGTGTGTGTGTGTGTGTGTGGGTGTGTGAAACAAAGCTGCTGCTGTAAAACGAGGCCCTCACCACACAGCTTTGCCTAACCTCCCTGCGCTCGTGTCAAACTGCCTCTGGACGCGTTCGCAGTCTTTATTTTCTTTATCTGTGCGACAACAAAACCAAACCAAACGAAACGGCTGAGGAGAAAGAAACACCGACCGCCAAGCGTTTCCCTGAAGCCGGGACTTCCACTGAAACTGGGCCTCAGACAGGTAAGACGCCTCTGTGTGATCATTAACTTCATCTGACTACACGGGCGCGGCGTCAAGGCTAACACTCCTGTATAAATAATTTAACTCTTTTCACAATGGAGGAATAACGGTGTCACATGTGAGAGATTGTGTCGAGGAACTGAAAGGAAACGAGGCGACCACGAGCAGCGAGCGCAGAGGCGTCGGTGTCAGGTGCTCCGCTCGCTCCGTTCTACCAGACGACGCCATTGTTTGGTTGCCTCACGGCCAAAGGATACAAAGTCCCAGCCAGCACGGAAGTGGACCCACAAGCAAACAGCGGTGTGAGTGATCACACCCTGAGCAAACGCGGCGAGCAAACACGGCAGACAGACCGGAGCAGAGATGGGACGAGTGTGTAGATGGACGGAGTGTGCAGCAGAGATGGACGGAGTGTGTGAGGGCAGAGGGTAAGCCAACGTTGCGTACGGCGAACAGAGGGGAGAGGCGTTACAAATACACACTTCGGAGTGTACAGTAAACAAAGGTGGTGTTTGTGTGTGTGTACTGTGTAACTGACACACACACACACACACACGTTGACTTGATCAAATTAACTGACAATCGACTTGCTCAGGTGATCAGACGGGTCAACACAGCTACATTATTCACAGCTGGTATCAATTAATCAATCAATCAATCACCCACTCACTCAGTCTCTGGATTCAACACTTTGAGACCTGATTGGTTTACAGCTGATTGATACTATTCTCCCTCTATCCTAATCTGGATTCAATGTGACTTCCTGCTCGTGTGTGAGCTTCCAGCAGGTCTCATGTCTGACACACACACACACACACACACACACACACACACACACACACACACACACACACACACACACACACACACACACACACACACACACACACACACACACACACACACACACACAGCACCTCTAATTCCCACTGAACTGAGATTCCTTTCTTTCCTTAAAACAAAAAACTTATTTACAAATTCCACTCAGTGTGTTAAGTGTGTTAGACAAACAGAGGGAGAGAGGCGTTCCTCCCTGGTGATGATGTCGTGACAGGGTCCAGTTTCAACAACAGCTATTGTTGTAGCACATCCAGCAGAACCCGCAAATCAAGCAGCCATCATCTCTGCGGCACCTGAGACACCTCCTCTCACACACAGACACACACACACAAACAATAGGAGGGGCGGAGTCATAACCAGGAAGCTTGCCTGAAAGGGTGAAGCTCCACCTGACAACAGCCACACACACACACACACGCTTGCACACCTTGCCTGTTGGGACCCTGAAGGCAGCACGCAGCGCCTCTGGAGTCTGGCTTTACAAAGCGGGAGCAGGATCTGGATTCTCTGTGGGAACATGCTGGACTGAGACCAAGCCTGGACGTCAAGGTAGTTTTGGTTTGACTTCTTCAACCCGTGTGCGCTCGCAGCTCTGAGGCTGTTTGTTCTAAACCTGTTTACACCTGTGATGAGTTATAATTAGAGCTGCAGGAAGCCGGAGACAGGGAAGTCACAGAAGCCAAACACGCCTCAGCTGCAAAGGGAAATTAGACTTCATGTTTAAACGCGCTCAGTGTGGCTCTGAGATACTGAACGTCACGTGTGCGGAGCTTTAGTCAAATGCGTGTGTTCCTCGTTTGTTTATTCTTTCAAATGCAGATAGAATCTAGAATCTAAATAGAACACATCATCTCTGTTTAAAGAGTCACTTCACCCAAACCAACAGGCTGGGCTGATCATCTGGCCAAGAGATAAGATTGAGGCGTCACAAATCTGATTAGTGATTAAAAGAACATAACTCAAAGTGAGCTTGTGACTATTGAAGCGAGCAAACCTGAAATCCGGTGTAACAAGTCTGTGTTAAACCAACACAACAAGGAGGAGAACGCAGTGACCGACACAGACTTCCACGCCGTGTTTGGAGCAAAGCGCCGCCCTTCACTAGACTCATTTCGTGCAGACAGAATCGCATAGAATCTCCTCCTGCCCGGCTCAGGCTCGCTTTGAAGACGACGACGGGGGGGGGGGCAAACTCCCCCACAAGCAGGAAGTGAGGAATGTTGACGAGTTGTAGCAAGAAAAGGCAACAAGAGTGGAGGAAGAGCAGTAAATGAATCCACAGCGTGTCTGACTGTCGGTTCTTTAGGTGGAGCTTTGTCCGTGTCTGGCATGTGATCCCCTCACAGTTTCTCCTCTGGTTGCTTTGAGGCTCAACAGATGACTGTGGCCTGTAAACATACGTGTTTGTTATCTGGGACATGTGACCGCTCCCACGGCTGTATACCTAACCAGCGTTTCCTCTCATCTTCTTCACAGCACTTCCTGGGTCTTTGAGACGCCGACGCTGATAAGCCTAAATGTTGCCCGAACATCCGTCGCCTCAGGGACCGCCCGCTGTCAAAATGCTGGCCATCATCGAGCAATGGACAGAGACAGGCTGTCACATGGACAACACCAGACAGTACCTGCTGCTGGTGCTGGTGAAGGCGGGCCTGGACGCCGCCGTCTTGTATCTGTGCCTGCGGAAGCTCTACTCGTCCTTCATCAGCATATGCAGCCTGTCCATCTTTCTGGCCGACGTGCTGATGGCGATTTCATTGGCGGCGGTGTGGTTTCTGGGGCCTCGACACACTCCCGTGTCGCTCTGCTTCCTCCTGACCACCGCCTCGGCCATATATGCCGCCGTGCCGCTGCCCGTGCTCTCCTTCGCTCTGCTGGACTACTTCTTAGGAGACACCTGCATGGGCAACAAGCGCAGCTGCTGCAGAGCGCTGAGGAACATTGCCCTGACCGCGCTGGTGTGGACGGTTGCCGTCATTTACGCTTCTGACTCGGTGAAGCCCGAGCTGATGGAAATTTACTACTCCAGCGGGACGAAGGCTCTGGTGTGTGAAGTCCAGGAATCCACGCTGATCATCGACTTTGTTTTAGGGCTTTTTTTAATCGTATTTTGCACTCTGCTGCCATATGGCTGCTCCATTGTTCAGTGGATGAAAGAGGCTGAAAGGTTGTCCAGCCAGAGGGAGGAACCTCAGGAGAACCAGAAGAGCGACCTGCTGTTCATCGCCACCGCCGACCCAGAGACAAAGGTGGGAGAACTTCCCCTGGCGCTCCGGGTCAACGGAGAGCGCCCGTGGCTGTGGCTCAGCATGGTGCTCTGCTTCAGCTCCGTCTGGCTTCCCTACCTGGTCATATCGGTGACCTGTCTGGTCTTGGGCTTCGGCGTGCCTGCCTACCTCTCCGTCAACCTGCTGTGGTTTGAGTGCACCAACAGTGTGCTGGTGGGCCTGATGTTCTGGATGAAGAGCGACAGGCTGGGGCCGTACAGTAACCTCCCAGAGAACGTGTGCCCGTGGAACGTTTACTGGCACCTGAGCAAAGGGGCGCGCATGCAGCCGCTCCCCACCGCCGTGTTCAACCCGTCCAGGGAGAAGAGGAGCACACTCTACTACATATGAGGGAATGCACACACTGACTTGGTCCATTTAGGCCTCTAAAGCAGACTTAAAACGCAACTATAAGAGAAGCACAGGGACTGACAGGATGAGCACACGAAGGACTAAACAGTGTAGTCACCTGGCAACGTTCTGGGTTCATCTCATGTCCCATAGGTTCAGACTACAGGGAAATGCATGTTACGGCAAGTGGGTTCATAAAACACTTAACTATAACTTCCTTTCCTACATTTCTACTCTTTCAGAGACAACATCCAGGGTCAATGGTTTGTCTTTATTGTCTAAAAGGGGAAACTAACACTCCTCACTGCTTTCCACACATGAAGTAAACGCTGCAGATGTGGCGTAACTTTAACACATTAGCTGAATGTAACTTAAACTTGTCGGCCTCAATGGAACAGAATGAGTGCGACCACGTGTGAGGACAGCAGGATTCAGGCAGGTCAAACTTTTTTAGTCCCTGTAAAGTAGAAACCTTTTGCTTAAACCGTGAAAATCTGTTCTCCTGAGGCCAAAGCATGAAACCAAAGTGGAATCAGAGCAGACTGTCTGAATCCTGCTGCTGCTCCCACCGCCGCCATGACGCACCGCCTCCTCCACCTAATGGTGCCACCGCAAAACAAGGTCTAACCTCAGCCTGTTGCGCTGTAAGGATTTAAAGCCAGAAATTTATGCAATGCGGCTCCTACAAGTTCTCACCGGTTCATCTTGACAGGCCGGTCCCCTCCCATGTAATCACATCTATGGGTGCAGCCGTTCATTTGTGTTCAGACTCCTATAGCTGCACAATGTTTGACACATGCTGAACATACTGTTCACATTACAGCCACACAGATACTTGATCAGAGACGGCACTCGTGTCAACGCTTATCTTATCAGCCGTTATTGAAATGGATCAGTTTAATGACGCAGAGTAGGTGGACTCATCTATTAATGGCTTCAGTCATAGTGAAGGAAAAACATTTTGGCTCCGGTTTGTCAAATATGAGGCTTGGCTGCTTTTCATTGTCTCACTTAAGTATAAACATCCTGACGACAAAACAATACAATTGAAGATGTAATCTCGGGATTTCAAAACCAGTGAGGAGCAACTACAGTTAGTTACTGCATCGGTTGCCATTTTGTATGTACAATGTGTTTTATCCTGCTTTGCTTCTACAGTTTTTATAAATCAGGGAGATGGTTGCCAGAAACAGATAATTTTATTTCAAATTAAATATTTCTTCTTAAATATCAACAGCACATGGCCATGGTCATGGTCAGGCTCTAGTGCGTCTCTCTGCAATGGATGCAAGTGTAAACTAGGGAACCGTCTCCACACTGTCACCACATTTACCAAACCACCAGCTGCATACGTGCATCCTGTAGATAACGCGGGAGCACATTCATGTTTATATGAAGGTAGATTTATCTCAGGGAAAATCTTATCAAATCTCTCTATATACCATTGGAATGAGAGAAGGAAATGATGGGATTAAATAAATCTGTATATTTGAAGAAAATTAGCTTTTGTGTCCTTTATGAACCTTTCCTTGTATAATTTGGTGTAACTGCTGGAAAATGTTTCATGTATTTTCACTGGATTAAATAAACTGAATATGTCAAACATATAATATATCCAAATATGTGGATTTTGTTCCTGTCTCTTGGAGTGAAGCCGTATCAAAGACTGCAGCAACAGTATTTGTCCAAACGTGATTCAAAAAGAACAAAATTCAAGACAAAGACCAAAACTCTATTAAAAAAAAATCATGAGAGATCTCAGATCCAGTGTGAAAATTATTGTAAAAGGAACTTGTAGACAAAAGTCGCGCCTGTATTTCACAAACTTCAAAGACACTCACACTACAAAAATAGTAAAGACTATCTTGTTCCTATTATTGATCAAGTTCGGTTAGTCTGGATCAGTGCTGCGGAGCTACACAGCAGCGCCCCCTGGTGTATAAAACAGATAGTGGCCATGGTAATAACTTCAAAGACGAATGTACAATTTTCTGCAGCTGTTGACTACATTTAAAATACAATAACTCGCGTCATTATATTACAAGAGCGACTCCTTTTGTGTGTCTTTGTTCAGGACGCGCGTATCACTCAACTTTTTACTCAAATGTATCAACTTCCTGACGTCTATAGGTGAATGAGTGAACGAACTGAGCGGTACAGGAGCTGCATCAAGACTTAGGAGCTCGAGTCCGTTTGTACATTCAATGGGGCGTTTTAGGAGCACAAATATTTTCATATTGGTAAAAAAGTAGTTAAAATCCCGCCGACGTACGTAGTGTAAGTTAAGAGTGAACATGTCGAGATATGCTAACATTAGCCGCGCCAGTTGGTACTAGCAGCTTCTTTCATTACTCACCTGCCCTCCGATAGTGATGTCGAAGAAAATAACGGGGTTGCTGGGGTTTGATGCTTGAACGGACATAGTTACTCTTTCAAAGCTTTTAAAAACAAAATTCCACACGCTGTAATGACGTTTAAACACTCAAATTAGCATCCACCAAATGTGCTCTGAGGATGACCGAGATGCTACGACTCTCGACGAGGGACAAAAACTTTCAAAATGCGTGTTAAATGTTGCCGTCTAGTGGCGGTAGGTAGTATTACATGTAGTATTTATTCTTCAATCTCCCTTTCTGCTGTTGATCTGTTCTCCTGCGTGGGTCAGTTTTATGTTCCTGTGATTCTGGGATGTATACTTTACATATTTTTGTTTACAGTTTTCCTCTGTAAGCAAAATGTATGTAATACAGCAGAAATGTGCAATGAACAATCAGCAAAGAATCAGATACATCTGTTTTGACATCAAGGATTTTAAAAGTTTTTTTTTTTTTTTACTAATTAAGAACAAAAATCTTTGAAAATCTTATTTTACTTAAAAATAAACAAAGTCCACTTTCTTAAATCAACTTTAAATAATTCTGTAATAAATATAGTCTCTACATAAATATTTTTGAGAAGTGCTTTTACTTCCTCCAAAATAAAAGTATTTCTGTCCATTGATGGAGCGATGCCCCGTCTATATATTCACTTATTCCAGCTGAAAGCTTACCTACATATAAAATCAACCAGACATGATAGTTAAAGTGGAGTATTTTATTTTCAGAATAAAACATTGTAATAATTTTAGAATTTAACAAAATGTAAAGGTGGCTCAACAATGAGTAACAAATGGCAAAATTACTGTGGAGAAGTCAATGCTGTACTAATGCGGCAAAACATTTAGAGAAAAAAAAAATGTGGAGACAGATTCTACATAATCAGCAGGGAGATAAAACTAGCAAAAGAAAAAACAAACAAACAGACAAATACAATCCTATGTAAAGTAATATGGTTTCTTGACATTGACGCCATATTCTGAAAGGGCAGGAGACAGATCCTCCATGGTCAGAGTGTACTTCTTATCCTACAAATGGAGAGGAAAATAAACATGAAAACACTGAATGATCTGATATTTTACACTCATCCGACCACACGGCTGCTCTTCTCTTATTCAACCCTTATTTTGAGACATGCATACCTTTGTCTTGCTCCTTGAGCTTCCTGTGGCGGTGCCCTTCATTTTACAATACTGCAGTGCATCATTGGCAATGTCTGAGATGAACTTCTGAGAAGCAAGTGAGATCAAACGGATTCTAGAGAAATAAAGAGAAAAGCATTACTTTGTTTGTTTGGTCTGTTTGTACCCAGCAAACCTGATCCACACTGAAACAAATAAATGAATTTATCATATTTGCATTCAACATGCAGACTTACATTCTAGGATCAGAAGCCTCAAAACCAGCCCGGTTAAGGTAGTACCCTGTTACTGCGTCAGGAATCTGGTGAATATAAAAAGAAAGAATAGAATAAACCAAAATGAAGGACAGAATCTTTTATACTTATACATTTATACTAAGCAAACTGGTAAAGAAAGAAAGCTGCATCTCATAAACCTCAGATTTTTCTGGATCAATGCAGACAAAATGGGGCTTACAGTGGGGGTGTAATCCTCCAGCTGCATGAGGAAATCAGCCAGGGGTATGGTGGAGACGACAGGCTTCACGTCCCCATTAGTGATCCCACCAGGAACGTAGACGCCGTTGGATACAGATGTGTCTGACGAGGGCGTCACCATGGAAGCTGAAGTTGAAGCTGTAACACAAAATGTTCGCAATAAAAAAATGTACAATGACACAGAACATGTTCAAAACAAGACACTTCAACGAGAAGGGAAAGTTGATCAGTGCCTAAACCTTTGTGACACTGTGCACATGGCCTTCAGAAAGCATTTAGATCCCTACACTTTCTCCTCATTGTAAGAGCCATAGATGGACTGCGTGAGACGAAGATGTACAATTTAGTAATGTGATATTTATACTTTGAAGGTTTCCATGGCATCACTGTTAATATCGATGACATCACTTTGTTAGCGCAATGCATCACTATCATATATTTAAGCAGTTTCAGAGTCCTATGCTGTTGTAAACATGGAAGCAACAGTCACCAGGTGTAGTAGTGCGCGGAGAGAAAAACTAGAAGAAGGAAGGCGGTATCGACGAGCATTTAATGGAGGTGTGTAAAGTCGCAACCAGTAATGCTGGTTTGGAAGCTCTTGTTGATATAGATGATAAGGATAAACAACCTGTGGACACACTTGGTCGAAATTATCACGAAATACGATGTACAATGTGCCAATCATCTGAAGAGTTGAGGATGTAGTCACCGCAATGTGTCTTGAGTATTGATCACGTTAACTTTCCTTTGTTCTTCCGATTGTTGTGTTTAGATTGATGGGGAAAAGTTTAACCTTACCCTTTCTAGAGTTTGACCATGACTTATCAAGAAAAGGAATAATAAGAACAGAATACTCTTGGAATGCAAATCACAAACACAACCATTTATATCGACTAGATACTTTGACCAGACGGTTCCCTCGCTGCAACATGCCCAAAGTTACGCACCGTTACTCGTGACCGGAGGAATGCTGCTGACGTTGGTTGCTGTGTTATCATTTGTAACGCAGTTGCTCGATGTGGAAGACGTCGTAGACGACACCACGATCGCGGTGGACTGATTCACGCTGTCCATATTCGCGTTGTTGTTGTTTTCGTCCTTTGCAGGTCGGCAGCAGATTAGCAGCGTTAGCAAAAGTGCTAACGTCGGCTAGCTAGCAAGCTAGCAGAGAGAAACTCAAAAATACGCCCCCCTGTGCGACGCTGTGCTGCGGTATTACGACACCGGTCGGTTTCTGTGGAAGTTTGTCGTCGAGTTTATCTGTTCAGATGAAGTGAAAATCGCAGAGTCACACACTGGCTAACGTGAGAACGGTTCTGCACCCAACAGCGGAAACGGAAATCTCGCCGCCGTGTTGGTCACGTGACTTTGGGAACTGACGGAGATAGTCGAAGATTTGCAAATGCCTTAATTAAAGCTATAATGCTGCAAAAAAGCTGTGTACGTATACCATTGTAATTTGAAGTATGACTCAATATGTTACTTTACTAGTATCAGTGTTGTACGAGGAGCAGGGAACAAAGAAGACGGACAATATTAGACAACTTTCAGTGAGATTCGAAGAACTGCCCGGATGTTATGACCCGAGGAACCCCTAGTTAGCATAGGGCATAACTAACAAGTCATGCTAGCTCATTTGGCAAGTCGTTGTTTTTGGCTCTCATTAAAAGAACTTGGGTGGATACAATACATGTCCAGAGGTTCTAATATAACACATGATTAACATTCGGATTAAATAGACGAGTCAGCACTAACTAACAAAGAAGCAGGAGGAAAAGCGGCAACGCTATCGTAGCCTATTTGATTCGGCTATTTCCGTCAATCACGTGACCTCAGCCAGTCGGTGGTTTCAGATGTTCCGTCTCGTAAACAGCGGACCGGAGCTAGTCAACACGGAAGACGAGACAGCCGGTTTACACACTCGCATGGGACAAAACAGGTAATGAGATAAACAAACTCACCGGTTAACAAATACTTATTAGTTATTTACCCAGTTATTGAGACTGTGAAAACATTCATTATTTGTTCATTCATTTTAAATTGTGTCTGAATTTATTTACTGTGCTGTCGGTGTTATTTACAAGCAGGTCTGCACAGAAAGGTCGGTGATTAAAATGTGAACTTGATTAATTCGTTGACTTCCCCATTTAAATGTTCGTTGTTGAATAAAATCGAAAATTGTCACATAGGTGGAGGTTATTTTTTCATATTCAGATAGTGATACTAGTAATAGTAATAATGGTTTGTTGTGTTTTCAATATAACTTCTGGTCTCAACTGATGAAGTCATTTATATTATGAAGTATAAGTATATAAAGCTTAATCACTCTCCACTCTGACTTGTCACCTGGTCAGATAGTGTGTAATGTTTGTCAAAATGTTTGTCTGACTTGTGTGAAAGGTCACAGGCTGCTAGTATGACTCCTCCGGTCAGTGTCATCGTGGTGGGAGCCGGAAGTCGAGGGGAGATCTACTCCTACTTTGCATGCATCCATCCCCAACGTGTGAAGGTCAGCAGAGGTTCAACTGACCTGCTGGTCAAAATCAAATGTTCATCAATGTATCAAACATTTGGCACTGTGACATTTCTATAATTAGCCACATGATCCATTTTTTGATGAGATAAGTAGCAAAGATACAGCACATCAGAATCATTGTAACATTTAACTTAGCATTAGGTGTGAGACAGGCTACACTCCAAACAGGATTGTCTTGTGTTGTGTCATTGTTATTATGTCAATGCAATGTACTCAATTGCTTCACCTCAGGTTGTTGGAGTCGCTGATCCGAGGAAGTTTGCTCGCACAAAACTTCAACAGCAACACAAGATTGAAGAAGGGAATGTATTTGAAGGTGAGCATCAGGGAGATCAGCATTTTAAAATGTCTAATTATCTCTGCGACATGATAGATGATTTGAATCCTCTGTCTGTCCTCTCAAGACTGGCACGATGTAATCGAACGAGAAAAGTTTGCAGATGCTGTGGCAATCTGCACTCCAGACCGTCTTCATAAGGTGAATAAAACATTTAAAAGTATATCATTTGCAAATTCTGACATTACTGGTATTAATCATTACCCATTTGCTACGACTAATTTGTTCTTCTCCAGGAACCTGCAGTGGCTTTTGCAATGAAAGGCTACCACGTTCTGCTGGAGAAACCAATGGCAGTGAGTGAGCTTTGATTTTAACATGGGAATTATCAGTTTGTTTGGGATATTAAAAACTGTCCGCCCTCCTCTTTCTCTCTCCCTCTCCATGTGTGTATGCGTCGGTGTGTTTATGTCGCCTTTGCGCGTTAAGAGATTGATTTGATTTCCAGACGACTGCTGAAGACTGCACCGCTATCGTGGAGGCGTGCACTCAGAGCGGTGTGATGCTAACTGTGTGTCATGTTCTCCGCTATGATCCTGTCATCCACAAAATAAAGGTGAAAAAAAGATCTGACACACACTACACACACACAAACACCACCGCTGCTATAAAGTAAAATTGAGACGACAAACTTACTGCAGCTATTCACTTCATAATGTTCTAAAGTGTTAAAGTGATCTTTTCCCAGGAGCTCATAGACGCCGGGGTCATAGGGGAAGTGGTCCACATTCAGCACCTTGAGCCGGTAAGAATGCAGCGAGTGAAACAACAAGTCATCCATCAGTTCATAAACGACCTGATTCCTTTGTTTGTGTGACTTTTCTCTCAGGTTGGCTTTTATCACTTTGCTCACTCGTTTGTTCGGGGAAACTGGAGGAATGAAGCTGAAAGCTCCTTTGCTCTTTTGGCTAAATCGTGTCATGACATCGACCTCATACATCACTGGGCCGGAGCTCGCAGGTAAACATCGCACATCCGACAATCAAAGTCAACAAAGACAAAGTCTGTTGATGCAGTGAACACACACTGATCAATCTGACAAGCTGCATGTCCGTGTGAGCCCAAAGTCACGCCAGCATCTTTGGTTAGGCTGTAATATCTGAACCAGCATAACCAAAGTGGACCTCACCCTCTGCCTCATAGGTTCTAAAGGTTCTTGGTGTTTTTCCATGGCTTTATCCAGCTGTGGTGGTGATGGTTTGTTTGCTGAGTGTCCTTCCTGTTTTTCCTGATATATTAATCATTAACATTGCAGTTTGTGCTTGCCAGGTGTGTGAAGGTGTCATCATTTGGATCTGTCAGCCACTTCCGTAAAGAAAGCAAGGTGTGTATTTGGCTCATATGGCTCATAGGAAACCAAGGAAACCAGATAGGAAGAAAGCATTTGGTGTTATGGGGGGAATCCCTCTTTAGTTTCAGCTTCATCTTTGTGCTTTTAAAGATAACTTCCACAACTACCCCAGGTGCATCACTTACACAGGCCTCTCTCACATACACCTCAAACACACACGCCGCACACTGACAGAGTGATTACTTGGCACTGGCACCAAACAAGGAGCCAAAATGATCTAAGTGTCAAAATGCGGTTTTAAGTATCAAGTGACTGTAGTTGTTGTGGTTGTAACCTTGTAAGTTTTGTGTCAGCCACCAGGCGCTGCAAGTCGCTGCCTGGACTGTCCAGTAGAGGGAGCCTGTCCATACTCAGCTCGCAAGATCTACCTGGATAGAGTGAAATGGGTAACCATCTCCAACTGGTTACTTCTACTGTACTTTACATTCCTGTTATGCTGCACAGGTTGGCCATAAGAAATGTGTATCTGTATCTGTGTGTTTGTTTTTGTGGTAGGGTCACACTGGCTGGCCGGTGTCAGTCATATGTCCCAACTCCGTCCCAGACATCGAATCGGTCACAGAAGCGCTGAAGACTGGACCATATGGCCGCTGTGTCTACGAGTGTGACAATGACGTGTGTACCAACCAGGTTAGAGAACGCGGTCAAAGCCCCTCCTCGCTTTCAGCTCCTCTTCATCTTATTTATGTGGCGTTCAAGATGCATTGCATTGAGGTCATAATGAGTTCACCTGCTCTGCTTTCCCAGGTGGTGAACATGGAGTTTGAAGGTGGGGTGACGGCAGCGTTCAGCATGGTGGCGTTCACAGAAGAGTTATGTAAGAGGAAGACGACCATCTCTGGCAGCAAGGTGGGACTGTAGGGAGTAATATACATTTTTGATGCACGTACACATTGTTGATTTCACTTTTTCAGATAAAATGGAGAAACAAGCTCAGAAATATGTTTAATTCGACCAATTCAAGCTTTAAAAACAGATAAACAAATAAACTACTGTAAGGACCAAGTACATTCACAAGCACAGACTGTATTCCAACATGTGTACAGCAGCAGAGTGTTACACACGTCGTCTCTTCACAGGGGGAGCTGTCGTATAATGGCCACGAGGTCCGTGTGTTTGACTTCCTGACCCAAAGATCCACCACGCACAACTCACACGGTAACAACCCCTCGTTCGGCATGGGCGGGCACGGTGGAGCAGACTACCACCTGATGGACGCCTTCGTTTCTGCTGTGGCGGTGAGTACTCATAGTAAGATCATACATACTGTATACATGTGCTGAACACAGAGAGGGGCTAGTCACTTTCTCTGTATTTGCAGTTGTATTGCTACATTGAGAACTTGATATTTGTGTGTGTAGAACAACGACCCATCCCTGATCCGTTCGGGGCCTGAGGAGACACTGATGAGCCACATGCTGGTGTTTGAAGCGGAGCGGTCTCGGTTGGAGGGCAGGGTGGTGTACTGCGAAGAAGAGAGAGAAACACGACAAGACGGCCTGAAAATCACAGCCAAAGATTAAAAACATGAACGATTGACTTCACATCACGATGACGAACAAAGGACAAAATCTAAGATCATCAGTTTCTGAACAATTGATTTATTTTATTGTTTTATATAGCTTTAGTTTTTATAAAGCTGCTGCTGTTATTTGGACCACAGATTCCTCAGATTCTCTTAATATTTTACCCACACACAGTTTGGCTCAGATCAGCTTCTCCAAATGAAGATACTGACTTGATTTCTATCAAAACGAATCGACGGATCAATATTTTGGTGCTTCCTAATTTATTTAGCCAAACATGCATTTTGTGAAGTTCTATTCACTCCAACTTATTGTCGTAATTCACCTAAGCGTAAAGACTTTTCACCACAAGCTTCATAACATAAATCACATGTTAAAATGCATCACATGAAAAGACAGAGGTGTGTTTACAGAAAAGCATACTGAGAGAGAGAGAGAGAGAGAGAGAGAGAGAGAGAGACACATGCACATGTGTGTATACAAATTCAGGTTGAGTACATAATTTGTATTCAGAATGCAAAAAAACACAAGATATAAACATGACTTATTGAATGAACGCTGCATTCTGTTTTTATTACATGGTGTGTCCCTGCCTCACAGATAAGATGGGCACAGCAGGTTTGTAATAGCGCTCCAACACAATATGCTTATATGGGCACAAAGTACAGTCTGTCAGTGAGGCACATGTGTGGGTGATGGCTCATTACCAGGCAACGTAAGGCTGTCTTCTGCAGACTGCCTTATGTTGGCCCCTTAATGGACCACAGCATGTAGAGTAAATAATGAGAGTGTGTTTGCTACAGTGAAGGTTTCCACAGGGTGAAGAGTTCCACAGGTCTGCTATAAACGCTCACAGGTACAGACTTGGGGCTCCTGGCAAATCATACTCTATGTTATATATTGACTTTTTTTTAAATATTTATAGCATTATCATTACTGTTATCCTGTGTTTGCCACATTTAAACCACCTAAAACCCACGTCAGAGCAGGACAACGATGGAAATGAATCTTCTGACTTTCTTGCGTTATCCTCTCCGTGTGGTTACACGCAGTTATACACTGTACGGCGTAGAATATATGCCCCAAAAAAGACTTGCCTCTAACAACCTGCCTCTAAAGTCCCTACACAGAATATCCAGAATATGACTCACTCGATGTGGACGTGATCAGCTCTGCGTGGATTTGATCAGGGAGGGAGGAGTCCTCCTTAATTACCATGTGAAGACAATAATGTCAACAAGAGCACCGCATTCCTGCTCCTTGCAACACGTCCAGGATGACTAATCCTGGACCCTGGCCCAGAGTCCACACTTCCAGATGGATCACGGACCGACAGTTACTACGACTACTGTGGCAATAAGGGTGTGTAGAGCAAACTGACGAAATGACTTGGCAGAAAGCAAATCTTTCCTTTTTTTTCAGGCTGGGATTGCATCAGCAGCGTGGACAGGCACTCCTTCTGGCAAAGCTTAATTTTCCATTTGATGTAATCTGTGCGGTAATTATTCATGCCATTCTTTCAAAGTTTCTGGATAGGTTTATCCCTGGAGGTAAGGATTTTAACTGTGATAGTTATTATGGATGAATGACCTGCAATTAGTTTCTAATGAAATTCCATCAAAATCATTAATCAAACTGTTTCCTGAGTACTCTTCAGAATCAGAGCTAAAGAATGTCATTCTCTAAAATTATCCTTATAACTCCTCAACAAGAATAGAAGGTCTCACACGCACACGCACACGCACACATACACACACACACTGGCGTCTTGCTGCTGCAGACGAGTTTGCAAACTGAGTCAGCAGCTGTATTTTGCAGTGACTCAACCAGTCCACCACAGAGCCCTTTCGTTTCTCACAGCCCTGCCCTCTGCCTTCACACACAGAATCGTGCTGCCCGGGATAAGGCGGGGTCTTACCTCACCACAGCATCACTTCCTCCCACTTTACTCTGGAATCAGCAAACGCAAATAGCCAAAAGCCATACAGATATATTTCCCAGTCACGTGAAAATCAGTGCTGGGAGGTTGTGTGTAGTGCTGCGTGCAATAGAGATTCATACTGTTTGACTCCCCCAGATATTCAGCTCATTCATATCAGTGATCAATGGGAAAAGTAATAAATCTGGTTGTGAAGAGGCAAACCTGAGAGAGAAAATAAAATGTATGTTTCCTATGGGTGTTTTGGGCTTTCGTGTAAATTTTTGTAAAAATCTGACCATTTGTGAATTTGCTGTGGTTTCTAACAGCCCAGTCCAGAGCAGAGCAGACCCCCAGCTCTGTTTGCTGCTCTATCTCTCTGTTGTGGATGGTGAGTTGCTATTTCTGGGTGAGGGGTGCTTGATATTCTGCCCAGGTCTTTCTGGACTTACTTCCACCAGGGGGCAGTGTGTCCCATGCTGGTACGGAGAGACTTCTGGGTAGGTTATTGGTCTTAAGGAACCTGGAAGTCCCCTTCATCATTTGTTTTTGTGTTTAGAGATTATTTCAATTCAAGACACATCTAAAAGAAATTATCTCTCAAGCTGAAGGTCCTGTGTGGTTAAAGTTGATCAAAAACTAGAATTGATCTCTTATATTTGACAGTCTTTAGGGAGTTCTTTCATGTCTTCTTATAGCGGACTTTGTGTTAAGTAAGGGTGCTGTGTGAGCCTGAAAAGCCTTGAGACAATTCAGTCATAAGTCTTTGATGATTTGATGAGGTGAAAAGAGCACAGCGGGCTCAGAACCTGTCAGTCAACATTTCCACACAGAGTCAAAAACAGGGTGATTGTCAATGACTCCATATTGATTTTACAGCCAATTAAAAACAATTAAAGCCCAATCTGATGACATGTTGTTGTGAGTGATGTGGTTTGTTTTATGTAAAGCTCATAATCCATAATCCTCTCCTCGTCATTCACTGTATGAATCAGCAGTGTTTCCAGGAAGAGGCTCATTCCTCCTACGTCTGCGTCTCACAGCTTTCAGGACTCTACCTGCTGTAATATGTTGCTTGAGGCCCATTCAAATTTCATTGTACAATTGTTATCTCTTACAGGACGGCCAGATGTGAACAAGGAAGTGGAGGAGGGAAGCGAGGAACGGACGGTAAAACTGTAAAACACGGCATGATCCTGCGCAGTCGGTGACTCAACAGGAAATGATGGAGCCGGAGTAAGTAAGGTGAGAGGGAGGGAGGGAGAGGGGAAGAGATGGAAAGGGAGGAGGGTGGGAGTGAGAGGAGAGGAAAGATTGACTTGGTCATGCCTCAAGACTCCAAAATATGTGGTGAGGAGTGATGGGAGCTGAAGACTTGTGCCATGGCTCTTCTGAAGAACTCTGTGCGCAGTGACATCACAGATGGTCTCATAAACCTCCGCCCCCTACACAACAGAGCCATGACACACACACGCTCATTAAATAATCAGCCATCAAGCTATATTCCTGCTGTTGAGTAGTTTTCCATCAGGGCCCTGAAAGGTCACCCAGCCCCTGGTGTAGTGATTCAGGTCGACTTTGACCTCAGACGCATGGGCACTGGGAAAACACGCAAATATTGACAATGTCTCACGCCACTTCAATGAAATGTCTCCTGATTTCTCATAAAACCCCTGTGTGCCCATGACCTGATAAGCGAAAGAATGAAGGAGTGTGTGGTCAGAATGGCAGATAATGGAACGACCCGCGGCACCTTCTGTCTTACACATTACAGCTGTATCGCCTCCTGCTGGGCCCGCAAAGCCTCGGCCCACTCTCAGGCCTGGGACCACGGGTAGCCAATCTGCCCAGGCCTCCAGCTCTATGTCCTGGGTCAAGAATCGCTCCTTTCATGCTGGATTCCCTGCCGCCACCACCATGAAATCAGATGTCACAGCGTTTAAATCACTTTAATCCTCAACACGTCTTTGATCACAGGCTCTGTTTGGTTTGTCTGGTGGGGATCCTGGGAAAAAACGGCTTCACAATCCACCGTTTGTCTCTGTGTTTTCCACTAATAGGTTCATTTGATCATAGTTGTTATAGACAGAGACATCCAGGATTCATTTATTTTTAATTCCTTCACATAGTGAGACCAGACAATTGATGACATTTGATTTGATGATGAACAATCGATCTGATTCTTCCACATTTCAAAATTTCACTCTATTGTTTTTCCTTTTGCGCTAACATTCACAAGGCAGCATAAATCCCTCAGTCTGTCCTCCTCTTCCTCCTCTTCCTCCTGGTGGCTGTTGGTTCTTTGATAACTGAGCTGTCTCCTCACAGGATGAGGTCAAAGGCTGCGGTAAGGAGCCCACTCAGACATTTGAGGAGTCTGCTTCCTGCCCGACGCCTCCATCTTGTCAGGGGCAGCCGCATGTGCAGAGTTAATAAATTAAAGCAATGTAACATTTAGTAAATCCCACGTGTATGTCTGCAGACTGTGTTTAGGAACACAACATATAGTCATTCCTTTAGTTTCTCAGTTAGACGTGGAGCGTTTCCGTGCTTCCTGAACTTCTACGCAGGAATAGAATGTCAAACATGACTGCTCCATGTCAGGCTGAAGGAAATGGTGGGTGGGAACAAAGAGGAGCAATAAAGTCAACATAAGAATTTCATAGGAGCTTTGTAGTTCTTCAGAGCCTTTTGTTGCTCCTTAGCTGCCTCGCTGTTGAGTTTGTTCTGATTTATTGCGGCCCCTGTTTATGCAGCAGCTGTAATGGAAGCATTCTATCTAATGATGTATTTCAAATTTATATAAGTCATAAATGTTACATTATACCGTTCAATCATTTCTGTGGTTGAGCCTGTAACATCAATTTGCGAGGAAAGATGACATGAGGATACAAGCAATGAGAAATCAAAAGATTGATGTCAGTGTGTGGCGCTTGTGTTGCTGTGGAAACGTTTGGTGGTCGGTCCCTGAGGACGGTGACAAATGTTTGGAAAAACATTTTGCCTCAGGAGAGACTGCCTTTCCACTATAGAGTGTGAACGTTCTCATATAAGCCTGAAGATGATGTTCCAGCTGTGACACATTGGGAGGCAGCACACTTACAGAACTAGACTCAGTCATCATTGGCAGCTCATTTTCATTACGTTCTTAAAAACACATAGAAAAGTTTGCCAAAAGGACCTCATTCTGACCTTATGGAGGTTAGGAACAGGGAACATTTGGTCTGTTTGTTACATCTGTGTTCCACCAGGAAAAGGCTAATTAAAGGTGAATTTGTATATTACATATTCAATGGAAATCACAAACCAGTGGACAAAGGAACTCCTTTGTACAATGTTTTGTTTTCATGATTATCTGATTTGTGGACACTTCTAAACAATTTCCTCTTCTTTCCTTCTTTTCTGCTGTGGATTAGAGATGAAAAAGTAAAGTAAGTAAATACACATAGTAAACTCTGTTATGGATAATGTATACTGCATGTGTGTGTGTGTGTGTGTGTGTGTGTGTGTGTGTGTGTGTGTGTGTGTGTGTGTGTGTGTGTGTGTGTGTGTGTGTGTGTGTGTACGCTGTGTGTGTGCCTGTAAGCGTTAACAGTTTAACAGACTGTGACTTTGAAAATGACAGCAGTCTCATCTGTCTGCAGTCTGCATCCAGGCTCTAATTACTATTACATGTTACAGTACACAGCTGGTTCCTCTATAAGAGAATTCCCCTCCATGCCATGTCAGCACATCAACCTACACAAATGTATTTACCATCGAACACGTATGTTAACACCCACTTACTTTACTACCCATTCCTGCAGTGTGCGGACATTTATATACTGTGGTACCAACAGAGGAGAAGATCAAGATCCACTTTGATCCACTTTGAGGTAACAATCTGACTTTGGATATCAGACACAATCAACCCCAGCTGGATGTTTCAGATTAGAGCTGCTTAGTGTTCATTCTTCTCTATACTCTTCTTTCTTGTTTTCAACTTTTGATGCTCCTCTCCTTCATGTGAGAGGAACTAACAACCCACAAACACTACTCCTCAGTTTCAGTTCCCTTTTGATGGTCCATCTTTAATTTTGAAGCAGTGTGAGGGAGTTCCTCCTCCTCCGCAGCGATCCATCACATCTTTAAAAAACAAAAAAAGGAAAAGGAAGAGGGGAGGGGGGGTACAGATGTGGGAGGTGGACTTCTTCTGACTGCGCTGACAGCTGTGAGGGACGGAGGTCTCTCAGAGCAGGAAATGACTTGACCTCCCCTGTGTGAGCCTGGCCCACCCCGACAACAACCCCCACAGCTCTGAGCATCCCGGGTCACTACGCGCCCACAGAGGGATGCAGTGAGAGAGTCGGCCTGTGCAGGTGGCTAAAAACCTGAAATGTGCTGGGTCGCGATAACTTCAGAGGTACAAAACAGAGCCAACAGGAAGCTGTGCAGACTCAAACCTTTAAGGGCATGACGTTAATTTATGAGAAAAGTAATTCAGTTAACTTTAGGGCCGTTTGAAAACACAGACGAGAGCTGTTTTGTTCATCTTTAACCTCTTTAATATGGTAAATTGGAATAACAGTAATAATCAAATCATGCACAGTTAAGGTAAACAGTCCAAGGTCATTTAAAAAAACAAACATTGAGTGTTCTCACATAAGTAACATGTAAGCATGCACAGGCATTATAAATCCCTTAATTGTTAGAAATGTCATGAATCAATGCCTTTATGGAAACATTTACCAGTTTTAAGCTACAGTGGTGAACATTTCCCTTAAAATCCCCTTTGTTCTCAATGTGCTCATTCTTCTCACAATGCATCCTGACATGTTCGGTATGTTTGGATACTTTGAGATCTCTGCTAGAATCCACATCAAAGCTCTGTGGTTTCTGGCCATGTTCGGCTGCGAAATCTGAGTTTATGTACGGGTGAATGACACCGGTTTCACCTCTTTTTGTCAAAGGCAAAGTGGAGCGACTGGTGAAACTGCAGGCCATGGTTTGGTTGCACAACAGGAAGTTGATCAATCACAGTATTTGCTAAAAAGTATGAGTATTCCTTTGAGCAAACAAACCCTTAGACTGGAACAAGGACAAATGATTGTTGCAGCAACACGAGCACATTACATATAGTACATTTATTTTGTGGCTTTATGATTCGTGTATATGCCTATACGGCGCGTCTTAAACCCATTATGTCATGAGTGTGGCCCTATATGGAGTTTTATTGGAGTATTACTACAGTGGAAGGAGCTCATCTGAATGAAGGTCACAGGTTTATTTGCTATCTGTGTTTTATGATTGAGTCAATTAGGTATTATTCAGTACTTTACGATACATAATGTGTCTATTCTGCTGTTCTGCTTAAGGGCTTGATGGCTTTTGTTGTTTGTTTTTACTATGTTTGGGCAGTGCAGCCTGAGGCAAGCAGCAGGCCTAATGTGGTTTGGTAAAAACAAAAAGCCTGCTCTCACTTCCCTGTTATTTTCTGCTAAATGTCCTCCTGTATTGTCCTCCTGCGTCTCTCGGCGTGGGCGAGGACAAACACAGACAGTGAACTCCAATGCGAGATTCAGCCTTGAAAAAGAGAACTCATCCACCACGACTGCTCCGCCAATCGTGTGCTTGTTATTCTCGGTCTGTCATATTATTGTACAGACGCCAAAAGCCACCCACATACACTCCCACACAGGTCACACCAAAATTGTTTACTACATTACGGAGGGCAATTTCCCATAGACTTATTACATTTGGCGGATGAAAGGGTTCTAATTCTGATCCTGGAGGTCGTTGGTCATTTTTGGCCATTGACCCCCAGAAATACTTTATGCAGAGGAATTATTATTTGCAAAAGCTTAAAACCAGGATGATATATAGACTGCTTTAGACTAACTTTAGTGCTTATGAATTATGTTGCCTTAAACAGTCCTGACCATTATATGTACTCAGTCGTTCTTTGCACATAAAATCATAATCTGCATGTAATTTATGGCTTTCAAATAACGTTGGTGTCATAAAAGGTACAGCACTTCCCTTTGCAGTACACTGTTGTCAAGGTGTGAGGGGCAAATTGTAAATGGACTGGACCTCACATTCACCCATTCATACACACACTCATACACTGCTGGCAGGTTCATTCCATGCAAGGTGCCAACCCGCACATCAGGAGCAGTTAGGGGTTCAGTGTCTTGCTCAACAGCACTCGGCCAGGCTCTCAAGAAGGAGCCCAGAATCCAACCAGGGACCTTCCAGAGCCTCGGCGGGGTGATTGATATCTTCTGAGTCAAACATTGTCAGTCCAAAATAATGTTCTGGCACTGATATTGGGACATCTTGAGTTTGTCCACCTGAGAGAGACTGGAGTGGACCTTTGGGACACATCTAATATACTGTATAATTATTAACCAGTGAGACAAAAGCAGCTGATGTTCAAATACACCCAAGAATGATGTTACATGTGGAAGGCTCAGATTCTTTCAATCAAACCTTCAAAATGAGTAATGCTACATTGTGTCAAGCAATATTGTAGCTTTTGCACATCTCTGTCTGTGTCAATTTATGTGTGAAAGTTTTGAAAATCTTAATTTTAGCGATTTTAAATTATTAACTCGCACTCAACAAGGTGGGAATCAACTCCAACTAATTTAAATACTTAATTACAGGTATTTCAAAATGTAAATTGTACTTTCCAGTCATATTTCTGGAGAACACACGCAGTGAGATGATGAACTTGACGCTTCGTGGCTCGCAGCGATGTGTTTCGGGCTCGTTTTTCCCTTTAAGTCCGCCCGGGCGGGGTGGAGTTTGACGTGCTGCTGGGTGCGTTTATAACGAGATGTGGAAAACAGCGTCACAGTGACAAAATGAGCTTCACCTCCCTGTGTTGTTGACAGAGGAGGCGCACATGGTTCAGGACTGACTGAAAACGGACTCAGAGACCCGGCGAACGAGCGATGGAGGCGCAGGCAGCATGTACGAGGTAGGAGCCGCTCGTTTAGATCTACGGAGAAGCTTTGGTGTGTGAAACTGTATGAGTGTGTGATATAAAGACTGGACGCCGCTTGTTTCAGCGTGTAATTTAAGTATTTTATAATATTTTAAATGTCTCTATCGAAGCCAGAAGGCGAAATAGAGGAAAGGCTCAATAGTTAAAGTTACCGTGGTGTGGAAACCGGGACGCGAACCCGTTCGACCAAAGCCGCTATGGAGGTTCTCGCTCCTTTAACGCGACACTCGGAGTGAATTTAGTTAATGTTCGTCCGTAGTTAATCAGTGTGTGGGGTGAACGACACACCGACTGACCCGTCCGGGGTAAGTGCCTGTGTGTGGCGGGACTCGGAGCCCTCCTGGCCCGCTGCAGACCTCTGTGAGGTTCGCTAACTTCAGGCGGAGCTGCTGCCTGGGCTCCACAAGGATCAGCGCCTCATCCGGCCGCTAGTGGGCGCTCACCAGCAAGAGTCGACCCGCGGAAAAATAGGATGTATATAATATTTTAGTTTCTAAATTGTGCATTTTCTGGCACGTTTTCAGAAAAAATCATTTTGACATAATATAACTAAAATTTATTTCAACAAAAATTTTAGGGTTGCCATTTTATATTTATAGATGTAAGTGTTCTGTTCCCCTTTGATAAGAACAGAGTTGTATAGAATGATGTTTGAGTTGTGAGTCTGAAAGGAGAATAGCTCAGAATTTATTTATTTATTATTCATTTATATTTATACACTGTTTATATTATATCGACTGGTTTAGGAAATTAGATATGTTATATGACGTACAAAAGGGCTGGGTTATTGGTCAACAGGTGACAGTGCAGCTTGATGAATAGGCAAAGTGAGTAATGTCATTCAGTATGACTGAGTCCAAACATTTCAGGTTGGAGCAACATTCCGGGTCACATCCAGTGAATGTGTCATCATTCTTACTGAATTGGCTGCACTGGACAGAGTGAATATGACTTCATCTCATCAGTGTTTTCATGATCTGTTGCGTATCATTTTAGAAATTTCACAACTGCCCTTGAGCAAATTAGAGTTCATGAAATCAGTGGGATGTTTCAGTTTTATTGGCAGATGAATCTGGTCACATGTATTTGTTTTAGATTTTGGTAAATGAAGCAACTTAGTAACTAAGCAATGACTGTTTTCACTGATGAGAAAGACAAATAAACTGTGTTTCAGTTACTCGATCACACTACAAACTGAGCATTTAGTCTGACATACTGCAGTTTTCCCCAAATGCCACAATGTTGGCTCACTGCATTCCTTCAGGCTCTATGGAGGAAATTATTAAAAACTGAAAGCAAATGGTGGAGTAAACTTATAACAAATAATATTCTTTTTGGAATTGTCAGTGAATATTTAATCTCGTTGAGAACACTTGTTGTTGTGGAGAAGTAAAGTAGTGTGTCCTTGTGGTTGTGTTTTCACTGAAGTAGTGCTGATAGGACTGATCAATGAGTCAACTGACATTTCAGTTTCAAATGTCACCTGATCATAGCTTCGGTTTCATTTGATTGCAAATGAAACACTTTTGGGTTTTCTCACTGTTGTTCAGATGAAACAAACATTCTTGTGATGGCCACTGTTGCAATTTTCTAAGTTATTAAAAATTATTAAATAATGAAAATGATCATTTGTCAGTGAAGCAGTTAAAGTTGGACTTCCACCCACAGTTTGCTGCACGTCTGTGATGTAAATCAGACACTCCATGCCAGGACCAATAATGACATCACTTTCAAAGGCCCAGCGAATGGCCCGTTGCCTAAAAACCAACAAGTGAGATGGTGAGTGCCAAGGCCGACACATCGCGGCTCCTTCATGACATAAACAAACTGTTTTCTGCCTGCTGCGTGTCCCTGCAGCCGTGCCAGAATCCCCCAGGCCGGCTGCCCGGGGGGGGGGTTCAGCAGCACAGGCCCATACCTCGGCCATGGCTGCTGGTCTCCATGGCGTATCTTCAGTCCTAACCTCATGGGAGAGTTCACTTGGATTTTCAGGCTGGCTTCACTGTGCACCAAAGTGACACAAAGGCCCATTCATGCCTGAGAGTGGCTCCATTCATGGACACTGAGTAATTGCCGGTAGAATTCACGATTGTTCAGCTTCTTCCATCTCCGAGGCTCACTGACGGAAATGACGCCACAGACGGTTGTTTTAAGAATGACATAAATATTCAAATAGATGCATAAGTCACTGTTTTGTTTGTTTGTGGGTTTTTGTTGCATTATGCATGCTGTGCATTTCTCTGCAGCCCACATCACGTGTGGACCTGTGAGTTACATGAAACAAAGCAGGATCATTTTGTGCTGCGTACGCTTTGAAGACTAAATCTGCAGTGTGATTATACGATTAAAATACAGATCTTTCATTGACTTCCATCGGGGTAGGAGGAGTGTGTCTGCTTCATCTGACGGGCCTGTCGGAACGTGGTAACTTTCTGACCCCGGCCCTCCGCCACTCATGCCTGCTTGGTGCTGTGATTGGCGGGTTGTAGTGAGGCATAAAAGTGGGCAGGGATTTAATAGTGTGATTGGTGAAGGCACCATGATGCAATTCCATATATGGGGACAAAATGTATACTACATACTGCGACCTAGAGCTACAGTGCCACTAGGTGTATAGTCAGGGTTTCAATCTTTATTACATGGAACCTGGAAGTCCCCTTTATCAATATTTTTTTTCAATTCTCTCATCTATATGATAATACTTATGCCTCAGAGTACAGTGGGCTTAGCTTTAAAGAGACAATACTGAAAATTGCCTATATATTCACTCAGTGAGCACAGAGGTGATACAGAAAGGGAGCATAGTCACAGAGCCATTTGTTATTTGCACATTAAAACATTGCAAATGTTTGGACATAGGCCCTAAAGGAAAATAGGAACAGGAAAATCTGCACAGGTCCCCTTAAACTTTGTCCCAACAGTTTCAAACTTTTGCAAAACCAAAGGTGAGCCGCTGCCATCACAAACCCCAGTCAACAACCTCCACGAGCTCTGCCATGTGTGTGTCTTTGTGGTTGCACTTCTGATGAGCGTGGTATTACGTAACCTCTGGGTCACATGTGGGAGGGCAGCGGCGGGCCTCAGTCTCCCTCCTCTTTGTGCCCATGAAGCCCTGCAGTATCCGCCTGGACAACAGGGGATAATTGTGCAGCATTCCTGTGATCCTGATGACAAACTCTTTACTCCACTACTGTGACAGCACACCAGAGTACACAACACACACACACACGTACACACAAACACATCTGATCAGATTATGTTGTGAATACTATAGTCATTTAGTAATGTTCTATTTAAGAGAAACAAGAATAAACTAAAAAGACAAACCAATAAAGTAGCCTAAACGTTTGTGTATTTCCATGCCGGAACATAAATGTCTTCAATAAAGTCCCACGTCATTCTTACTCATCAGGTCGTTAAACGGAATTGCTGATTGTCTATGAATCACCGCCACAAAGTTCCACGATCAAATACTCCCATTCTAAAGTGGATGTCAGCTGCTTCCCGTCCCTTTGATACGACACCAACTGATATCACGTTTGAACGGAGATGAACGCAGTTTTTGGGTCAGGTGAAGGTCACGCTGCTTTCATGTGGAAGGTGACTAAGCTGACTGTAACACAGCCTCTTTCAGTTTACTCACAGAGGGGAGGAAGGTCAGCAGCATGGCTTTGGTTACGTAGACAAAGAGTTTAAAGCTGAATGAACCAGGAGATGAAGTATTGGACATACAATATTCAGTTCAGCAGCTCTAATGATCCGCTCCTCCGTTTGTCTCCTGCAGCATTCCAATGGCTACGACGATGCTGTGATGGACGTGACGGAGACGAGCCGCGTCGGTGGTTTAGTGCCAATAAGCAAAGAGACTTTAAAGCCTTTTATAAAAACTTCACCTGCTGCTGCAACATGGCAGGGAGTCAGAACAACTACTGGGGACAACACGACATGAACAGGTAAGATATAGTTATAGATCTCTATACAAGTACTACACTCAGGCTTTGAATCCAGAATAACTGAAGCATAGATGACTAAATCCTCTATTTGTGCTTGGGAATGGCTCAGGGCTTGAGTTCCAGTCACTGTCAAATAATTTTGCAGCGTCTGATATATGAAGGAACAAAAACTCAACAAAGTTCAGCATCTCATATTTCCAAAAAACAACTACAACGATAAAAACATAAAGACCTTCCCTCGTCCACTTCCACAGTTTTCCCAGAAGTAATCATCAACCTGTTTCCATGTATCCATCATCTTCTAGGGGTCACCTAATGTAAACACCAAAAAAGCACTAACTGCGTCGCGGCGCTGTTGTCATGCTTGTTATTTCACTTATAATGACTCACTCATGACAGGTTACGTTGGGGAATGATTGACATCCATACATTGGACTGTATGGATTTCTTAACTTGTGTTGTTTTGCAGGCTTTGCTTCGGCGTGGAGAACAACCTGACGGAGCTTCAGCCGCAGCAGATGGCCAAAGAATTCAAGAGTGAGTCACCCATGCTTTCTATGCTTTACACTTAATACACCTGATGTGTTAATGTCTTTAAAATCATTTGAATTAAATGGTCCATTGCTGCAGAAACATGTTTGAAAATGCGAGTGAATTACGTAAGAGTTAACCTCCAGAGGACCATGGGTTCAATGCTCAACACTAAACTGGAGACCACCCACCACCTGATGTCACGTTAGATTTAGTGGGATTCTTCGCTTTGCGGAGCTCTGGCTGGTAGATTGTGAATGGAATCTGTGTGGTTTGCAGATTGTGTGTTTCCTCTCCACACACCAGAGGAAGAAAACAATGCGAGTCCTCATGTGTGGGATGTTTCGCATATTCAGCATCTGATATGAAGCCCTGTAGTACGAGCCAGGCTTCATATTAGGTTGCCTTTATTATGAAATTAACATTTTCAACAGCCGCAAGTTTAGACCCCATCAAACTAGGAGAAGAGGTTTGGGCTTGAGTAGTGTAGCAGAGGAGAGTGAGGAAGAGGAGCTGTGGTCCCCTGGTCACCAGCTGTTCCTGCAGTCTTGGATGTTTCCATGGAGGCTGAGCTCAGCAGAAGGTTATGGGAAGCTGCTTCAGATTGTGCGCTGCCCCACAGATAATGACGATTCCGGTTGTAATCGTGGTGTTGTGGCTGATGTTTGACGAACGGGGTGATAGGTTAAGCGTTTGTTTTTCAGTTTGTTTTCACTCCCGTTTCCTCCGTGATACAGCCAGCAAAGCAGGAGGGTTTATTATTAAAGGAGAGTGGGCCGTCTGCTTGTCCTTCCTCCATCATCTCTAAACACCGACTCGTGTTTTTTTTCCTCACTTCAAGTTGTTTTCCACGTTTCTTCCTCTGAGAGTTTCTGAAGGAAACACCACTTGTGTGATAGGAAACACGAGTGACACTCCAGTGATGGGAAAACCTTGTATACACAGCAGCAGTGTCAGGAGTTGTGAGGACCTCTGTAACGTGTCTTTGTTTGTGCCTCCTGCAGCCAACATCTCCCAGCCTCCGTTCTACACCGACACCTTCCGCCTCACGCCTGATAATGTGCTGCGGTCCCACGAGGGAGACCAGGTGGTCCCTTCTTCCCATAGACGCTCGCTGTTTGGGGGCCAGCAGAGGGAAGCCAAGCCCCTCCCGCCTCCACCCGACCCTGAGGAGCTCATGTCGGACGAAGCAGCAGATAGCGAGGTGGAGTTGTACACGAGTGACCGACGCCGCCTTTTGCCCAAAAGCTGCCCCAAGGCCATGTGCAGGGGCAGCTACAGAGGCTGCGGCCAAGTAAACTACGCCTACCAAGAGGGCATGCTGGGGGCTGGCAGTACCGGGCCGGGCTCCAGCGCGTTCTCATGGCCAGGCGCAGAGGATAGAGGGGTCGGGAGAGGAAGTGGGTTTGGAGCCAACATGTGGACTTTAGCTCAGCAAGAGCCCGATCACCACCTATCGTCCAGACACAGATTTTCTTGTCCTCCTTCTCATCTCCTTCACGGCAGCACTGACAGGCCACAGATCCCCCCTCGTGTCCCCATCCCTCCAAAGCCCTCGTCTCTGTCGAGGACCAGCGCCAACGACGAGGACAGACCTCCTAAAATCCCTCCGAGGGTCCCCTTAGTCCCAGTCTGCCCTCCGCGTACCCCGAGCCCTAAAAGCCTTCCCATTTACATCAATGGGGTGATGCCCGCCACTCAGAGTTTTGCTGCTAACCCGGAATATGTGAGCAGGGCGTCACAGAGACAGCAGAGTGAAAGGGCGCCACCTGCAGCTCAGCCTTCTCCCTGCATTGTTCCCATCGTGAGGGACGGCAGACAGGACAGCGCCACACACTACATCCTCCTCCCAGGTCGAGCGCCGTACGCCGACAGACGGGAAAGACTCTTTTGCGAACCAGACAAGAAGGACGGCGCCACCTTCTGTCAGAACAGATAAAAACATATAACATATGCCGCTGTGACTGCCATCACCTACCGCCACATGCTTACATGAGTGTGTGATGTCATGCCGGTGTGGTGTGTGTGTTTGAAGATGATGTCAGCACTGTGAGCTCTTTTACGTCGACACATTGCCAGTCGTATTTTCAGTGATGACGTGGGAAATAACTAAACATTCCAGCATGTTCAGTCCACAACATAGGAGAATTAATGACCTCCTCAAAGGTTTTCCAGTTTTAAGATGGAAATGTATTTTGTCCATTTACGAGAACTGAAATCCCACATCACTAAAAAGCAAACTGATCCGATATCATGAGTGAAACTAGATTTCACACACGTGAGTGAATATAATTACTGTAGGTACAAGCTGGTTTTGTACAAAAGTATTTGTCCTATTTACGTAATGGACATCGTCTTTCCAATGCTGCTTCAAATCACAACATCAAAGGATGGATTCATTTGATTTTCAGAACGTTAACGGGTTAGACGATAATGATTTTCTGCTAATTCTAACAGTGAACAAAGTGGCTGAGACTGAAACGACACGACGCAGCTGAAGGCTTTGATCTGCACAGTAAAACACACTAAAGCTCAGTTTAACTGCACTTCTCCTCGCTGCCTCTTTTCAAAACACACATTTCTATTCAAAGGTACATTTAGGTTGAGTTCCATTCAATCTTGACAAATTACGTGTAACTTGCTCATATTAGTATCTCTGATTATCTTAATGAAACGTTATACTAAGCTACATTCCAACTGCAAAATATTCCACCTTTTCATGTCAGGCTTCACTTCACACACGTGCCTCTCTGCCCACTGTGCCCCAGTGTGTTATTTATGGACCAGCTGTTGGCGTTAACCCCGTCGTGTCTTCTTATTTATGGGCATGGAAAGCATGTTACATTTTTTTATACTGTAGAAGGTGCAGACCCACGTTTACACACGTTACACATAAAAGCGGTTTGAAGTTCTCATGAAGGTTCTGTGTCCAGTTCAGAAAAAAGGCTGTTTGTTCCTAATGTTCGTGTCAAAAGTAAATCCTTGTAAAATGATGTATTTTTAATCTATTTATAGAAATAAAATAACTTATTCACTCTATGGTTGGCTCCGTGTCTGTGTGTTATGGCTCCTTGATGTTCTTACAGGAGCTTGTGCTTCTAATGAAACATCTTGGGCTTCTAAGTTGGTCCTATAAGATGAAATGAAGGTCCATTGTGTCAGTTTTGAAATGAAAACACAAACATTACATCCAGATTTCTGACATATAATCTTTAATGGTGCACCAAGAGCAGCTGATAATGAGGCTGGAGCAGCTTGCTAACATACAAGCTGAGCGAGGCCTTGATGTCAAATATAAGATAATATTGGTAATATTCCTTTATCCATGGTGAGATGATGATGGTGGCGTGGATGGACGGCGTGACGGCGTTTCCGATGGGAGAATCTTCACCATTTCCTGTCCAGGCTACATTATCTCTCAGTGCTTCCACTTCACAGTTTAACTGCCACCCATAGCGGTGGCAGTTTTGATCTCAGCAGGTTAAAAAGGTACAAACCGTCCAGCTGTGAGGCCAACGGGTCATTGTGCTCACGTGACTCATGTCATTCTGTCGCCGTGGTCTAACTCGCCATTAAAATCTATCTAATGGAGCAGAAATGTTAGGAAAATCATTTTTTGGGGGGAAAAAACAAACAAAACTCATTCATTAATGCATTATCTTTCACATGGGCAGGAATTCTGCTTCTTTCATTCTTAATTACAGTTAATTGTTAAATGTTTAATCAAAATGACATGGCACGCGGACACACACACATACTCAGACATACATTATTCTTTTTTTTTGCAAAATAAGTTAAAAAAAAACAAACATAAAACCATCAATAATCCCTCCTCTCACCCCCACCCCACGATCCCCTCACCCCTGCAGTTCGTTATGGGCCTTATTGAACTTTGACCTGTGGTCTTCAAACAGGCGCTGCCTCAGCGCTTCTCATCTCCTCGGGCTGAGACCCTCGGTGCAGCCTCGGGGCTTATCAGAGACGGGATTCTGCTGATCGCGTTTAGCGCCAGGCTCGGTTCAGCAGTTTGACTTCTGCCAGGCGCTTGCTAATCATGGTGGCGAAGAAGAGGGCGAAGAGGACACTGCTGATCAGCATGTAGTCGTAATCGTCTTTTAGTACGTCAAACTGCTTGGAGGGATAGACGCGTGTCTGGTAGATGTCCAACCCGTACGCCACAACCTGGGAGAAAAATCACATTTTTCTTTATATACCTCTGTGTTTGATTTTTAGATAGAAGCTGTATTTATCAAGGCATAACCAATCAATTTCAATTTATTGAATTTTTGATTTTTTTTTCTCGGTTTTATGAATGTTTGTAAAATGTATTATCTTGTATCCTAAATATCAGATGGGCCCAGTGATGAGTGAGTCGAAACAAGAATACATGTTAATGTTATGACTGTTGTGATCAATCAGTATCAAGAAAACATGTTACTTTGTGTTGTAGTAGTTTCTATGCATCAATACTGGGGAGCTAAACTGACCAGGCATGTGGACTCCAGTCCAGAGGGGGCTGTGTGAATTCCTCTCACTCTTGTTATACTCTGATTGTAGTTGACGAACCACTCTGTGCGGATCAGCAGCTCTGGTGCGTAGGGGATCAGGTTCTCCTCGCTGGAAAGTCAACACAGAAGTTCAGTAGACGAAAACAATCAGTCAATCTTTTTACTTTAAAGCGAATCAGACTTACCGGCTTTGCTCCGTTACTATTTCTGGCCTCCGTGGGTCAAGAAACATCTTCGGTAATGACAGAATTCCTCCTGACGGCAGGCCAACTGTGACAAAGAGTACCCAGAGAAAACACATTAAGAGGCGGAACGTGCTGAGCAACGATGGAAAGATCTTTGGGTTTACGAGAAACCAAACGGCGGACTGCTCGTAAATATCGAAGGGGAAGTTTGCACCGCAGAAAGGATTATTGTTTTCCTAAATGTACCGCTGTACTGTGAGACTACAGACAGAAGGAGTGCGACCTCCAGGAGATCTCCTGTTCCGACACTCACCGAGCAGGTGGCGGCTGGTGATGCCCTTCTCTGTCAGGGTGGCTTCCATGGTGGAGATGGAGGAGGGGAAGATGTAGGACTGCTGGAGCACCTGGGGAGCATGAGGCCGATCCAGCGAGCTGAACACCGTGCTGTTGTAGAGCTCCATCCCTTCGTACAACTCCAGGACAGAGAACTCGTTCCTGCGTGACTTGGTGCTCCAGTATTCATACTGAGGAATAAACAAAACACAAATAAGAAAGCATGAATCTCAAGATCCGTTTACAATTCCTTTTGCACAATGTTTTGACTACAGCCTGATTTAGGCTTTAAACACTTAACACAAACGTTAACCGTCACCGTCGAGTTGAAGTGTAGCTGTGAACGTTACTCACCACCACCCAGTTCTCAGAGTGCACCACATGCACTGGCCCCTTGGCCTTTCTCTGCACAGCCTCGTGGATAATGCGACCGGTGACGCCGTCGACCAGCATGATGCCGACGAAGCTGCGCTCTTGATGTGTGTCCGTGCTCTCCGTCACCACGGCCAGCAGGTTGGGATTCAAGTACTGCGGAAATGAACGCATAGGTATACAGTCTTAGCCCCGTTTGAATGGTTGTCTATGACCTAAAAAATTATTTCTTATTTTGTGTCCATAAATTAGTGCAGGAGTTTAATACGATTACATTAAAGGATCACAAAGATCAAGCAGTGAAGCAAGGAATGAAGTCCTAGTATAGAAAAAAAAGGAGATGTTTTCTTCTCGGAGCGAGCGCCGGAGCGAGGGAATGATTCACTGGGGAAACAGTGACATGAGTCTGGAGATGAGGATGACTCTGCTTTTCTGACTAAAGTGGGAAAGACCAGAAAAGCTGAGAAAAGTTGAGACCATGTGGGGGTGGGGGGGTGACAAGTAAGCTGGAGCAATAACATCGACGCCGCTTCTACACCGCTGTGACTTCTCCAGAGATTCCCACCTTGTACAGGACACTGCGGTCTCCCATGACTCGGCCCTGAGAGTGCACATGCTCGTTGGGCCGTTTCCCTTTGACGGTGACAATCTTCTGCACCTCGGTTGGCAGGACGACGTCCCAGATCAGCTCGGTGGACAAGTCCTGAGACACAAAGACAGCCTGCGTCAGCCATTGTAATGAACTGGTAGAGGTGTCACACAAGGGAAACGAAAACTAAACAGATCTCCTAAAACATCATAAGTAGATGTTTGGCTCACCGTGCGTAACCTGTAGCCGGACAGTCTTCCCTGGCTGGAGTCGACAAGATAAAAGAAGATGGACGAGGCCATCTCCTGGAGCTGCTGCAGAACGTTCTTAGTGGAGGGAAACGCAAAGACCTGGAGAAACAAACACAACGTCAGACCAACGACTCAAATTTGTTCTTGTGAAACAAAAAAGCTGCAAGCTGGACACGGACAGTCTGTCAGGGTTTCTACACTTATGTGCTTATCAAAGTAATCACAAGAGGAAAGTGGAATCAGAATCGGTTGTAACTAGCTGGTTTCCTTATGAGGATGTGAGAGTGGGTTACGAATAAATAAAAGTAGCAGGTATTTAAACTCACCTTGTACTGGTCATCAACCAGAAGCAGCACTTTAGCATAATCCTGGTCCATGAGAGGCAGCAGGACTGACTGGAGTATTGGCTGAGGCAGAGTGGGAGGCGTGATGTGACTCTTCTTTCCAAAAATGGGATTAAAGACGTGGAGTGAAGTCAATCCTGTGTCCTGGGCCAAGAATAAAGAGTGGAACAAGTTCTCAGCCATAGTAAAAAGGACATTAAAACTCAACTCAAGGCATACTTCTGCTATATTTAGCTGGATTTAGGACTTGGAAAACTCATTGGCCATTGTGAGCACATGCAATAAAATAAAAGAGCATAAACCTGCGTCATCAGCAAACGGGTCTGTGATATTCAAGAGCTCTGCTGCTACGAGCCGTTTAACAATGTCTCACAGATAACAGGCAGAGATCAGATTACAGGTGATCTTAAATAGGTGAAGGGTGGCCAATAGTCAAACTGAAGCGGAAATTACTTCAGGTAGGCAACTCAGTTTGGCACAGAGACTCTGATTGTTGACGTTATTGAGGATGTTAATGTGCACAGGAACAAGTTTGCTGTTGAGCAGCTTATGGAAACATTTGGTTTTGCTTCTGCGTTGATGGATAGAAGAAGATACCTTGTCCTTGATGAGCAGTGTGCACTGAGGGGGGTGAGGGAAGTGGGCGGTCGTCCTTTGCACCATCAGCTGGAAAGCGGCGTTGGACGGAACGTTGTCCAGGTAGTGTCTCCATAGAATAGAGCCCGTCTTGCTGTCGATTCCAAAGAGCTTTACAGAGGAGAAAAAGGCAAAAGGATGAAGAGTAGAGAAACAAAGACATCCTGAACTTCATCCCACCCAAAGCTGAAGAGGAACAAGAACAGAATCGGTGTTTTGGTACCTTGCCAGATGCGGTGACCATAACCATCATCTTCTGCAGGTTGAACTCGTCCCTGGACAGATTCTCGATGGTCACGTCGTTTTTGACCTGGCTGCGGGGCTTCCGCGCGTCGTAGAAGAGCTTCCAGAGGTGAGAGATCCAGGCCTGCAGCAGGATGAGCTGAGAGGAGAGACGCTTCAGCACCATGGAGAACAGGCCGTCTGGAAGACAAACGGAGGACAGAGCCGCGCTCAGCAACTTTCACAGGATCACTTTGAACTGACGATTACAGACATTTAAGGAGACGATGCCAAAGATGAACTAAAATCATTTTCTGTGGTGTTCTCTTCTTATAGAAATACAAAATAATTCACATTAGTTAAATCAAGTGCTGTGAGGAGAGGATAGAAAGCAGAGAAGTGAAATCTGTTACCTTGAATGGCTGAAATCCAAGCGCAGCAATAAAACGAGACAAAGACAAAACAAAGTGAAGTGGCAGCAGCAGCAAATGAGACAAATGCATAACCCCAATGCTCAGCAGGAAACTGGCCATCAAGGAAGAAATCTGTTAGAACAAGAAGCCTGCAGCAGCTCTGATTGCTTCATAGTAAGTAAGCTAAGCAGACATGAATCTTAAATAGACAGAAGGATTAAAGACGACATACAAGATGCTGAAACTCAATGCAAAGCAGGATATTAGAATTTGTAGAAGGGACATTAGTTTGATATTTACCGGCCTTTTTGCCAAACTCTCCCTCCAGCTCCGCCTGCGTCCCCGTGAGAGGCAGATCCACCATCTCCATGGTTACCACATCAGCCAGGGCCTCCTCTCGCGTCCACATGACACGCCCTGCAAAGCAACACACAGCGTTAGTGTTTCTGAGATCACCCGGGCCTCTTGTGACACCTTACAGAAATCACATGACTTCAGGAGTTTTTAACCCCTGTGTATCTTTCTTTCCTTCAGAGAAGTCAAGCAGGAAGCAATCTACTTCACCTGGCTGCTGTATGAAGGTCAGCGTGTGGTCTTCGGTCTGAACCATGACCTTGTAGCCCACAGAGTCGTCTTTCTTCAGAAACGCCTGCACGAACAGCTGGAAGACAACGGGTTTGATTTATGTTAGCTTCTAGTGAGAGCACAGTAACAAAAAGCACATCATCACCAATCGACAACAAGCATATAAATCCACTCTAAACGAAATCCAAACTGTAAACCCATAATATTCTTCAGCTTTACGCTCACCTCCTCTGGTTTCCCACCGCTAGGGTCCAGATTAAAAATGAGTGTCGTGTCAAGAAGCCTGCGCCCCGATTCTGCACTGAAGAGGTTAAGACTGCAAGCCTAGACAGGAAAACAGATGGCAAACAAGACAATGAGACCAGGACCACTGAAGAGAAGATCACGTTTAAATCAAATGGAAAGAGCAAAGCTTCACAGCGACTCACCGTTTGATTCTTTGGTGACATGACGGCAGCGACGGTCTTCTCTCCAGTGGTGGCAAAAGAAACCAACATGGCCTGTGAATGTAACCCACACTGTTCCTTTAATACTGTATAATAAATGAATATGGATAACTGTCCAGACCTATGATACACAAATGAAGGGGAAAGGAAAGGGGACGCACAGGCTTGAAATCCCTCAGGTTGACGATCTCTCTGTTGTTGAGCTGCAGCAGCAGATGGTGGTCCGGTCCGATCTGGAGGAAGAACTCTGACAGCGGCGGCCGAGCTGAGTTTGGCTGAGTGGACACCAGCCGTGGGTGGAAGCCTGGGGACATTTCAAGCCCCAGTGACTGCAAGAGACAGTAGAATGGTCAAACGTGGTATTAGACAGTAAGATGTGTGTGTAGAAAATCAGAGTCAATACAGATAAGTAAGAAGAATCCTTCATGAAAGAGTTTAGTAAGTCTGGAGGGTACCTGCAGGGTGACCTGGGTCATCTGTGCATATGTCTGCATATGTAAGTCCAGCATGTACAGGGACTCAGTGCCCGAGTCAGCGCACATTAGGATCCCGTCGCTGACCACCGCACAGCTGGCCTGCAGGTCGGACAGCCACGGAGCCTGGACGGTGACCTGAGAGGACGCCAGGGAACAAAGCTTGGTGTGGGAATGTACGACGGTTCTGGAACAACCTCATCTACAGGCGAGCAGTATGGAGCAGCGAGGCGACCCAGAGAGGGGAAACATGAATAGAATACCTGTTGGATGATCTCTCCGTCCTCCACACTGTAAACCACGACAGTGATGTGGGAATTGGGAACGACTCCCAGCACGTACACGTCACTGTTTCCATTAGAATAGACCGTCTGGTACTCCACAGTTTCACTACAGAGACAGAAAGACAAAGACAATGTCAACTTCTTTATCATGCACACAATTTTTTTTATGTGGCATTTAACACATGCTACGATGCATAACTGGTATGTAACAGACCCAAAAACAAGGCTCATTTAACAGTTCTAGCTCATTTAAATCTCTTAAACACATGCGCATGTGATTGTTTACCTCTCTGGAAGATTCTCCAGCCACTTCTGGTGACCATTGGAAAGGTAATGGAGAGAGACGGTACTTTTCTTCAAAACAGCCACATACTTCACAGAGTCGTGCTGTCCGACAAAATTCGCAGACTGGAAGCTAAAAAAACATGAAAACAGTTTAGGATTTGAGCAAGGATAACAGACGACTTATAACTTCTGAACCGTCGAGGTGCAGCTCACCTGCCAGAGTCCAGAACGATCTCCCAGTTCAGACCGCCGACGTTGGTCTCCCAGGAGCGAAGCAGGCGGCCGTTGCCAACCACCACTACGGCGTCTATGTCAGAAATCAGAGTTTATGTTGTTGTTGTCTTTCATCAGCTTAGAAACGTCAACCACCTTAAGCCCGACATGACAAACTGACCTTGTCCATGAAACAGCAGAGCGTCGATGTTTCCCTCTGGCCCGCTCTTATCTACATGACGCCAGACTGGAACAGACATTAACATTAAATATGTTGATGCGTCAGACTGATTCATCTCCTGTTTCTCCATCTGGGCCTAATTTAAAGTGAAGGTGAAATCGCTCCTGAAGGTCAAACACTTACGCGGCTCTCCGGTCCTAGTGTTGAGTGCAGCAAAGACGTTCTGTTCCGTCGCCGCAAACACTTTCTTGGACGACTGCGTTTGCGTGTCATAGTGAGCAAAGCGAACCTTCCCTACATACTGCTGCTTCCTGCCAGACAGACACACAAACACTCACAGGGTCAACAAGCTTCTTTAGAATTACATCTCAACACATGAAAAGTCTGGATTATGTCCCAATTTACAGGGTTGATCAATATGTTCTGACATCCTATGAAGATGATTTGGAAGGAAAGAGAAACAATGCAGCTTTGTGACCAGAAGACAATTTCCTGCTTTTAAACACAAATTTTCATTTCTGGGTGACATTGTTAAGCTGATGTTTATAACCACAGTTCGTGATATAAAAATGGAGGGGGGTTCATATTGTAATAAATTCCACAGCATCGTGAAAGTGAATGAATGAAACATGTCCAGCTTCTGTCAGGTCGCGATCAGCTGCACTCTTCCTCGGATTTCTGTATGTCTGTTCACAAATTGTGTAATGGCAGCGTTTACTTCGTCACTTGCGCAAATGCATGTCATCCACATTCGCTACACTACATTTCAGACCACACACACACACACACACACACACACACACACACACACACACACACACACACACACACACACACACACACACACACACACACACACACACCGGCTCGGAGCTACTAGCTGAGACAGGTGTTAGCATTAGCATCTGCACATTTAAACACGTCACTAAAACTACGCCGGGATTCGATCGCTCGTCAGAATCCTCTTACCAGTCAAATTTCCCAACTTGATCCTCAAAAACAGCCTCGGCTACGCCGCATAAAAGAATGAATTTAAGGCAGAACGCTATTAGCTTGGCCATCACGGCTGGAGCCTGGGCTTTGCTCTTCAGCGGAAAGAGGAAACCGGAAGTTGACTGCTTCCTATTTTCTCTTGTAACACAGAAGTGCTGCCCCCCTTATGTTACAAACTCGCACTACTTAATACTTCAAACATGGAAGTAATATTATTAAAAGGTTACAAACGAATGAGCATTATCAGCAGAAGAAAGCGAAATAGTCAAACGTGTACTGTTAACCAGAGGTTTTGCACTCTGTCTTCCAGCTAGATCTAAACTCGATATAAAACTAATATTCTCTGAGGTTAATAAAAAAATATTTAATTATTTGATTAATTAAATATAAGTGACCTGATATACAATGAATCATACAAAATAAATTATATAATATTAAATGAATAAAATAATAACTCATATCGTAAGAATATAAACCATGGCTATAATTCTGGTCAAGATACCAAATCGGCCCAACAGCGCCCCCTGTGATCTACTTTGAAAGTTCCTTCTGCCAGCAGCCAGATTTTTTCTACGGGATTTCAAGATGGCGTCGAGCGGAGGAGATGAACACGAATGGACAGCGGCAGTACGACCGCTTTTATCAGCTTCATACACCGCTTTTGAGACTAAAGAGCTACCTCAGCTTATTGGGTCTATAATCAACAGGTAACCGGTTACGTGTCAATAAGCTGCGACTCTCTATTTGCTGGAATATTGGCCGTGTCCACTCTGGAGTCAGTCGGCTGGCTAACTTGCTAACCTAGCCTGGTTAGTTAAATCGCATAGAAACAGCACGGATTTAGCTTAGCAAGTGTTAGCGGCTACCTAGCTAGCGAGCTATATGAGCCCAAGTTCCACTGTCAACGACTCAGTTGCTGCACTTGGCTAACGTTAGCAAACTTACTCAAAAGGTATTAATCTTACACTATCTGATATCGTATAAATTAGTGCACATGCGACACCACGCGTCGTTGGGGATTGCTGACAATCTCTGTAACAAGTTGCTTTGTCAATGTTAGTCTACGTCGCAGTGTGCAAAAAATTGCTTCATCATTAGCTAGCTAACACAAACATTAGCCAGCCCAGCTAACGAACGGGCCTCGCAAACTGGCAGGTGTTGACGGGTCAGCCGCCGTCAACAGTGGACAACGTCAGCTAACTACAGTTGGTAGTGGCTCTGCTGGCCGCACACACCGGCGTTAACTAGTCTTGTCATCAGATACCTTTAACATTCAGCGGCTAATGCTCGTCGGCTGTATGTCGGTGTTTGAGCTGAAAGTAGGCGGAGACCCTGTGCTCCTTTCTGGGGCGAGGTGGTGATGGGACGCCGCTCATGTTATTTAAATTGAATAAATAATGTTTGTAGTGCTGCCGATTAAATGTGTTTTTGGAAGTCCGACGTGGAAGAAAGCTGTGCCGTGACGAAGCTTCTTGGCAAAAGAGTGTAACAATTATTTGAAGAGCCTTTTGAAGTTAAGGTGATCCCAGCTCAAAAAAAATTCCACTTGCTGAAGCTCCTCACATGACACAATGCGGTAACATGTCATTAGGTTGAGGAGGAAGTGTGTGTGTGTGTCTATGCCCAGGTTGTCACTTTACACCCCCCTGTTCAAGCAGAGGTGACATCAGCTGATCCTTCAAGTGAAGAGCTGCCATGTTTTATATTGGTTTCATTTTCCAGTGAAACGACCAACTTGAAAACGACAGTCTCATACTAAGCTTGTTTGGTTTCATGTTCCACTTTATCAGTAAAAACGGGATAGGTTTGGTCTGGTTGTATTGTGAAATCATTGCATTGAACTCAATTTGACCAATGCAAGTAAGCGGTTCAATGTAGGGTGACATTGGAGCATCAGACCTGAAAAGCAGAGCAAATAAATTGGGAATGCTGTCAACGTCAAACCAACTGACAGCATATTTCCATGCCATTTCATATTTAATCAGTTAAGTTATGTTTTAGAGACATTGTTTTTGTGCGCCATTGTCTTGCTTTTTCCTGCTTTGGGCGGTGCCATCAGTGCAGATAAGTTTGTGTGTCTTCATCTATTGACAATATTTCCTCAAAATTCAGTCAATAGGACAGCGTTACATCATTTTGTGATCATAGAACTTGCAATAGCCGTTTGTCATTATTTTTTTTATGTTTTGTTGCATAAACAATGAATATATTAAGCATGCAAATCATTTGTAATGAACACAACAAATGCAAATTATTTTCTACCCTTATTTGGATGCAATCCTTAATATAGTAGTTGCCAACAGTCGCCTCTGGAGAAAGTCTTAGTCATTTAAGCCATGAATGATTAAGAAAGACCATGAAGATATTAGTATATGATGGACACACTTGCTTACTCATACACTTAAACCTAATGTAGCCATACCCATGTGTTTCAGCATTGGAGTTATTGAATATTCTGTGTGTCTTGCAATGAGGCCATTGGCAGTTCCAGTCTGCCAGCACTCTGCCTACGTACACAGTGTTGATTTGACTGCAACTTCTATTTTCAGAAGTAGTTTTTTGCATAGTTGTGTATGGTGATTAATGACTGGAGATCTTCTGAGCTGAGCACATGCATCATAAGCAGAACCATCTGAAGTCATACGTTTGTTATGCCAACAGTTTGGTTTGGTCACCTCCAAATATTTGACAGTCCCCTTTTTCTGTTTATTGCTATGTCGAGGGCCAGTTCTGCAGCTCAGTGTTTTTATGCTCGCACCATCTTGTTCACATAAATCTGCTCCAGCAACACAGTTTGTGCGCCTCCTGTTAGCATATGATCTGATCTCAGGTTGAAGTGTCACTCAGCTGGGACAGTTTGCTCCACTTCTTGTAGGAGTGCATTTGAAACTGCCAAAGTCTACTGCAGTATTCCTCATGTTTTTCAGCTGGACTGTTTTTGCAGTAGGTTTATAGTTCCATCCATCTAAAGTGTGTCTCACAAACACTCATCTTATCCCATCTTTCCATGTCATTCTCTCTCTGTCCTGGTTTCCATTCCTCTAATGTTGCTGAAGTGAAAAGAAAAATGTCCGACTGTTGTATGAAAAATAGAATGTAGTATTTCATGAGATACTGTGCTTTGCTTGTTATTTACAGTGAATCAGAAATTCTTCACCACGACAAACAGTATGAGCCTTTCTACTCGTCATTCGTGGCACTCTCTGCACATTACATCACCACAGTATGTGGACAAAGTATGTATTTTTTTATTCTTCTTTTGAATTTTGTCCAAATTGACTTAAAGTATGTTTGAAAAGTTTAATTGTAAATTCATATTCAAGCGTGCTGTTACTTGTTGAGATAATTGGTTAAAATGGTGTAACCTATGTTTCAATTCTAACAGCAAGCCAATTCTTTTTTCTCTGCCTGTTTAGTTCCAAGAAATCAGTTGCTGTCTGTTGCTGCAGCATGCAAAGTATTGATTGAATTCTCACTGCTACGGTTGGAGAACCCAGATGAGGCATGTGCGGTGTCACAGGTGAGAGCAACAAACTCATTTGAAGAAATTTGAAGACTAAACTATGCATCATTTCGAGGTATTACTGTAAATATATAGTTGGACAGATCACTACTGCTTAACTTGACAAGGGGCAGGGATTCTGCATTTTTGGTATTTGTTTTACACCTTGTCGGAAATGAGGAAACCAGATTCAAACAGGTCATTGATTCTTATTATTTAGATAGAAGTCTAAGAGATAAAGTGGTTTTCCTGTGTATACTTTTCTTCAGAAACACCTGATCCTCCTAATAAAAGGACTTTGCACCGGCTGCAGCAGACTCGATCGGACAGAAATCATAACTTTCACTGCTATGATGAAGTCTGCCAAGTTGCCTCAAACTGTAAAGACTCTTTCAGATGGTAAGTCTTCCTCAGGGGATGGTTCATGGTCGCGTTACCTTACACAACAAAAATACAGAATCTTTAAGAACTGTTTTCCCTCATTTCATAGTGGAAGATCAGAAAGAGATGCCCAGTGCTGTGAACCCTGAACTTCGACAAAAGGAAGTCCAAATGAACTTCTTCAATCAGCTGACTTCAGTTTTTAACCCTGACCTTACCACCATTTTAGCCTCCCCATCAGGATCGCACATGCAGGTAGCTCTTGACAGCATCACAGCAGTTTATCAGTGTTTGTGTTAGTCTCTCCAGGCAGACTGTCAGTGCCTTGATTGTTATAATTAATTGTTGTTGTTTTACCGCTGAATTTCTATCCAATTATAGGCTGAAAGTGATTGCGATGACCAAACCACAGATCAGGCTGTTCAGGCCAAAATGAAAAATGCCTTTGTCTCGCAGAATGTCTCAAGCTTACAGGAACTTGGTGAGCTCCCTTTGTATTGTGGCAGGCTCTTGTTGACTTCTTAAGAATCTCTGTTAGAGTTACTTCTTCACTTCACGCTCTTATCTGTCCAGGTGGGTCTGAGAAGTTGCTGCGAGTGTGCCTCAACTTGCCCTACTTTCTGCGCTACATCAACCGTTTTCAGGATGCTGTATCAGCAAACTCTTTCTTTATCATGCCAGCAACTGTGGCGGATGCCACTGCTGTCCGCAACGGGTATTTATAAAATTTATATACTTTGCAATATATCTAAAAGGTGCTACTGTTTGTGTTGATAAACCTTTTTAGTCTTATCAGAGGGGATACATGGAGAGTGGATTCAATGTATCATCTGCAATGTTAGGATGTTTGTTTTCAGCCTAGAAGAGCAGAGCAAATGAGGTGCTAGATTTGAAAGCAGAGTGTTGTGACTGCTTGATTGAACAAGAATGTCCACAGAAACTTAATTGTATTGCTATGTACTGCAATTAGTAGGGATGTGTCAAGTCATTGATAAACTGACCCAAGTTAGGTTATGCTAGTTACTGCACATGTATTCAATGACTACGGTTTGTGTTTGTGAATTACTTACTAAGTCATTCTTAAACCCATATCCAGATTTCATTCACTGGTGATAGATGTAACCATGGCTTTGGACACACTTTCCCTGCCTGTACTGGAGCCGTTGACACCAGGCAGATTACTGGACATGACTGTGCTTGCTTTGAGCTGTCTCTATGCAGGTAAGCAACACTCCATACCATCATTAAGATAACTCCTTAAATGCTTTAAAGACCACTGATTATCAATAGTTTTCAAAGATATGGCACATCTATGCCTATGCAATATATGGTCCCCCTTGGTCCCTATGATCCCGCTCTATGTTTCACATTGAATTGTTTGTATCCTCCAGGTGTGAGTGTGGCCACCTGCATGGCCATTTTGCAGGTAGGCAGTGGCTTGCAGCTCCGCTCTGCCTCCACTGGGACCAAAGAGGAAGACTACGAAAATGACGCTGCCACAATTGTCCAGAAATGTGTGAGTATTCATCATTACAATAGGCTTGATGCATGCAGAGCTGTCACGGTTGGTCCATAGTCTCTTAGACTATTAGCTACAACATAAGAAACACAATACATTACAGTTCTAAGAAATGTGCATGCTTTGTGTTTGCAACAGCTGGAGATCTATGAAATGATTGGGCAAGCCATCAGTAACTCCCGTAGAGCTGGAGGAGAGGTGAGTGCACAGCCTAGGGGCACATATGGTAGTGGCATATTGCCTTTTAAGAGGATTTGTGTTTTCAGTTTTTCCGTCACTTATTCACCCTGTAATGACATTTTTTTAACATTTCTCCGTGTGCAGCATTACCAGAACTTTCAACTGCTTGGAGCCTGGTGCCTTTTAAACAGCCTGTACCTGATTCTCAATCTGAGCCCCACTGCACTGGCAGATAAAGGGAAAGAGAAGGATCCCCTGGCTGCCCTGCGTGTCCGGGATATTGCTGCTCGCACCAAGGACGGAGCAGGATCACCCAAACTCGGCCCTGGGAAAGGGTACATGTCAATCAACGGGAGATTAATTAAATATGCCACTTGTCTGATTCAATGATTTTCGTTTTTTTTTTACCATTTTGAAAGATGAAACTACACAAGTTTGTTTGGTAACACATAAGTATATGCTGACCCTCTGTTGAAGGTTTTCACACACCCCAAAGAGGCTAATACATTTGTAACACATAATTCAATAGAGAAGCATGGTGTTATGTCATAAAATGTAAGGCCTCCATTTACAATTACGCTAAACAGTTGGAAATTATAATCACTGTAGTAATCAGTGTAGATTATCATTTTAGTCCAAAGTATTTAAGCCACATATGTAGTACTTCTAACCCTTAAAATATTATTTTTTATAATGCCCTAATTGTTTTTCTTCTTTTCTAGACACCAAGGATTTGGGGTTTTGTCTGTGATCCTTGCCAACCATGCCATCAAGCTGTTGACTTCACTTTTCCAGGACCTGCAGGTTGAGGCCCTCCAGCGGGTAAGTGAAGCAACTAATGTATGCAACCTTAAAGGATCCTTTTTTTTTAATAGCTGTGAGGTTGTATTAGTAAACAAGTGACCAAGGTTTTCACACCACCATCAAAAAAGCCTGAGAAATTCAAAGGTAAAATCGTCTCTCTGCATTCCCCCTTTCCCCTCCTTCCCCAGGGTTGGGCCAGTGACGGGCCCCCAGCTGAGCTCAACATCATGGCCCAGAGCACATCCATCCAGAGGGTCCAAAGGCTGATCGACTCTGTGCCCCTGACCAATCTGCTCTTTACCCTTCTCTCCACCTCCTACAAAAAGGTGAAATAGTTTATCTAAGCATATCATAGTTCAGCTTGTTACTGTATCTTGAATTAATTAAGGGTTCAAAGTGTTCTACTCATTTGTATTGTATTTATTATTATTGTTCTTTCTCTCACTAGGCTTGTGTCCTCCAGCGGCAGAGGAAGGGTTCAGTCAGCAGTGATGCCAGCGCCTCCACAGATTCAAACACCTACTATGAAGATGATTTCAGCAGCACAGAGGAGGACAGCAGTCAAGGTACTTCATCACTTACAACTCAGAAATTCAGCACTTTCAAAGCCCTGCTTGAATGTTTAAGATGATTCTTGTGAAGGCAACCACATAGAAAAAGTACCAAGTAAACATGTTACATTAGGCAGGCTTAATCTAAAGAGGGCATAGCATTGTGTGGTTTATTTGATGCTAAATTCTAACAGTAAGAGCACAGAAGATGTATGAGACAACGCATTGGCACTGTACAGCACAGGTAAGACAGAAGCAACCAGCGACAACAACAGTTTTTTCAACATGAAAGGATTCCAGAATTAAACCATTGATTCATCTTGGAAGAAGTAACCAGTGATTCAATTCCTGGTTGTGAATTCATGGCAGATTATGACAGCAGTGAGAACAGCACACACACACACACACAAACACACACACACACACACACACACACACACACACACACACACACACACACACACACACACACACACACACACACACACACACACACACACACAGTAACTGAAAATGTTCACTTCACACAATGACAGTGTAGTTGACAGTTTTTACTATTTCAGCAGAGAGAAGACAGGAGAAGACAAGTGCAGCTTGTGTCTCAGGTCAGCAGCTTTCTGTCCTCAGGTCAAAGACTTCGTGTCCACTTCACTGTCCTAGACTCATTTTGTTATTGTATGTCTCACAATGTAGGCTCTGAGCTGTGGCCCTGATAGTTAAGAACATAACAGAGCCACAGATGAAGAGCTTTTGGCAAGACTTCCTCTAGTCTGAAAGGTGCTTTGTGTTAGAATTGACACGAGCTGTGTTGTATCATAATTTGTCAAAGAGGTTCATCTCTGGCTCGGTGGTGAAAAGGATAATACCAGTCGTGTTGACATGTGGTTGCGCAACAATGTCTTTGTGGTCATTACACAAATGTGAATGTCAGGACTATCCAAGAAAACACAACACACACACAGTTGCCATCCAGTCTGTGTCTCCCATGTCTCACCATTTCCATTTACACTGAGAGAACCCTTAATTGCTATGGTTAATTTATAGCAACGCCTTTCGAAAATATAATTCAGATGTGTAGTTGTTTTTTGAGCTCTGGTAGTACCCAACTGTATTTCTGAGCCCTTTTAATCTTTATTTACATAAAGGTTTAGTCCTATCTATATATAAACAACCTTATAATTGCCCTCATGTCTATTCAGATGTTTTTGTAAAACTTAACTTTGGATTTATGATTGTTTCATGAAAAGAATCATGACAGGGCCCATGTCTGAACATTGGTATTATCCTTCAATCTGATAAACTCAACTTGTGCTTGACACTCTGGGCTTAAACACACTGCTATGTCTTGCTGTCACTTGGAAAGATGATCTGTATGTTGCATGCAACTGTGAATATCAACTTAAAATGATATTCTTTAGTAGTTTCCTGTTAATTATCTATTGGAATTTTGTCTTGCTGTGGAGAATCAGCTGGCCGTACGTCTGCATACATTTTCAACCCTTTTCTGAAAATCATAAAATAATCATAATCCAAAACGATCACTGATTAACAGCTACTGGAATGGAGATGTTACTGTATGATCCAGTAACATGACTATACTAGTGTGACTAACATGTCAAATGGAGAACTTGTAGCCGGAAAATACAACTCTGCCGTCATCTTGTAAGAGGGGATATCACTTTAGTGCAAGAGAATGTAAAGTTACTATTGATACAATTGATTTCTGAGACCTGAACATTTAAGGTTTTTCTGAATCCTCTCGTATTTTTAAGTGGATATTCACCAATTGAACTTCAATGATCAGTATATGCTGCAGGGTGTTGTCTGCTGGCTCAAAAGTGTTGTAGGTGTTATTACATTGTTAACTTTTCAATATTTTGCCCTTTGACGACACCACTACCCCTCAGAAATGTCATACTTAGCGGCACATTTCTTACCTCCACTTATATGCGCTATGTCCTTTCTTTACAGACGATGACAGTGAACCCATCTTGGGTCTTTGGTTTGAAGAGACAATTTCTCCCACCAAAGACAAAGTGGCTCCTCCACCCCCTCCACCTCTCCCGCCTCTGGAAACATCGCCCAGGCTGAAGAGCCCCAGCAAGCAGAATCCAAGCGAGAATGGCAACATTTTAGCTGGCCGCAAAGACCCAGAGTTGGTGAGGACTTGTTCTGGCCCAGTTTTGAAGGTTTTCAGTTATAACACAACACCAACGTCACAATTGTTTGTTTGTTCCTACAGTTCCTCAGTTTAGCATCCAGCATCCTGAACTTCATCACCACCTCCATGCTCAAGTCCAGGAACAACTTCATCCGCAACTACCTGAGTGTGTCACTTACAGAGCAACACATGGCTACACTAGCCAGCATCATCAAAGACGTGGACAAAGATGTCAAAGGTACGCATGGAAAAATTGACCAGCAAATGGTCAAATAATGCCTATTATAACCGTCCTTTATGACTTGGAGTCTTGAGTCCCGGTTCTATTAAATTACCTCAGCAAATGTGCCATCGTTACTGTGCCACAAACTATATGTATATCTGTATTCAAAGCTTCAGGGTTTCTTAATTGGAAAGTTCAGCACCTGTAGGTGTCTTCTGCTAAGTATCAGCAACTGTGTCTTTAAGCAGATCTAATACTGACTGTGTTTCCTCAGGGTCCTCAGATGAAGTGTTTTCTTTAGCTCTCTATCACTTCAACCACACTTTGGTAACATCAGATCTTCCATCCCCAGCCCTGCAGGTAAGATATTAATTAGCTAGTCAGTAGCTTGTCCTTAAGAACATGTGACCATAAATGTTGATTCTGCTATATGCTTACCATTGTGTCTCTCTTGTCATTCTCAGAGCACCCTTCTTCAGCAGTTAGGCGTTGCACCTTTTTCAGAGGGTCCCTGGCCTCTTTACATTCACCCTCAGTCACTGTCTGTCCTCTCTAGACTTCTCCTTATATGGCAGCACAAAGCCACTCTGCAAGGAGAACCAGATGTGCCAGAGTGTACGAAGGTCTGGGAAAGGTAATGCAACAATCACAAGAGGTTTTAGTTCTCTCTTGATCATCATAGCCCATTGAAGACTGACCCAATTATAGGTCAGTCAGGCCAAAGGCTGTTGTAAATGGCTTTTGCTTACTGTACAATTCAATATGGCTGCTTTTGTATTGACTTTTTAGAGCTAAAGCAACAGGTGCTGCTTCACCTAGGCTTCCATTTTAAGAAATGAGTGAAAACACTTCCTCATGCTAATAAGAAAGTTGCAGCATCCAGTCTATTTTCATTGCTTGCATGAGTCAAACAGACTCGATAGAGATTTTTGTAATACATTTTCTTACAAAAACCACCAATATCTATGGGAATCTGCAGCGTTTATTTCAATATTGTTTCTGTTCTCTGTGGTCTTTCCTTATTTAGATTTTTGGGAACCCTGAAGCAACACACTATTCAGGGCTCTGTTCCTGGGGAAGATGACCTTAATGTGGAGCACCTCCAACTCCTGCTGCTCCTCTTTCACAATCTGTCAGAGCGTGGGCGACGGTCAATCCTCACCCTGGTCACCCAGGCCCTTACCGAAGTGGCCCAGAGCAGAGACTCTCAGCTTAAGGCTGTTCCCCTGAACCTGGCCCGTTTGCTGCTGGTCTTTGACTACCTGCTGCGTCATTACTCCAAGCCTCCCTTATACCTTTTCGAACAGGTTAACCGCTTTTCTTGTATTTATTTGAAGGATTTCCATACATAGATTTTTGTATTCATAAGTAAAAGACTTCCTGTCTATATTGACCAGTTAGAAGCAAATTGAATCATGCATACGAGTCCGCATTGACAGGGTAAGGAGTTGTAACCTCTATCCCTCATGAATTGTGTTTATAGGTGCAGTACAACCTTCTCACCCCACCATCCACTGGGCCAAGTTCTGCTCACGATGGTGGCAAGCGCGGCGGTCTCCCACTTTACTACGGCTTCAAAGAAGTGGAGGAGAACTGGGCAAAACACTGTTCAGCAGGTAACATCAAGGGGAAATTTACTTTCAGAATGGAACAGTTGATTGTAACTTTCATTGGACCATGACAGCTTATCATCTGTGATCTTTTGTAGATTCAAACATTCAGCCCAAATTCTACTGCGTTCTGTCACCTGAGGCATCTGAAGACGATATCAGCAGACTGGATAGCAAGGTGAATTTTCTGTCTTCTTACCCAAGCTGCTTGCATTCATTCAAGTGTTTCAGTTTTTGTAACGTTTCATTGCATTTCCATATATTTCTGTCAGGTCTTTCCAAAGCTGTTTAATGGAGCTGTGAAATATGATGAACTGTATTCGTGGCTCATCTCACTCCTGGCAGCGGGTTCTCAGTTTGATACAGCAAGAAGACAGGAGAGCAAACCTATCACACCAATGGTGAGAACGAACTGAACTAAATCATATTCAATAGTACTGTTCATTCTCCATGTTAAAGGTCTGTTAAACTGGACTGGAATGAATAGATTGTGGATTAGAAATAACGGCTAATTTTTTCTGAGTGTGTTTTATTTAGATTGCGTAGATTCTAAAGATTGGTTGTTTGAGAAACACTAGAAGGAATTTGTGTCATTCTGCACAGGAGGCTTGCTCCCTTCAGTATTACTTCCTAGTGCTGTGGAGGATCCTGGGGGTTTTGCCGCCATCTAAAGCTTACATGGAGCTGTTGAAGACGGGCTGCAGTGAGCCCACTGAGAGCGACATCCTGCACACACTGCGCTGGTCCTCACGTCTTAGAGTGTCTAGCTACGTAACCTGGATCAAGGTCTGTTGATGGCTCCGCAGAAAACTGATTTTTATTATTATCACTGAAGATGGTTAGAACCTATTCTTGGAATGTATTTAAACCAATACACACAATATAGCCTTTCACCTTTGTTTAAATATACGTTTTTTTGAATGATTTTCATTATGATTATGATTTTGATGTATTTTGCCCATGTGATCACTCTCAGGAACATCTGGTAAAGCAGGGTATGAAAGCAGATCAGGCAGCCTCGCTGGTTGAAACAACTGCTACCAAGTGCAGCACTGTGAAGTATGATGTGGACCTAGCAGAGGAGTACATTGCCAGACAGGTAATGGTGATAAACTAATTGCTGTTTAAATTTATAAAGATTATTGATTTTTGAACTAATTTTTAATGTTTTTTGTCGTGATGCTCTTGCAGATCTCTACCTTCTCCAGTGTGGACTCCAGTGTGATTCTCCCACTTCATCAGCTGCCCTCTCTACAAGCCATCTACACACTGGATGCTGTCATTTCAAAAGTGCAGGTTTCTCTGGATGAGCATTTATCCAAAGTTGCCATTGAAGCAGAAGCCCACAAATCCTCTGAGATTACCAAGAACCTGTTACCTGCTACGCTACAGCTCATTGATGTGTACACTGCCTTCACAAGGTGAGAAAAGGAACTGCATACATCCCAACTTCTGCATTGTGCTGCAGTTGTCATTTGCAATTAGACCATAAATGCTGTATTCATTGAATCATTCAGAACTGAATTAATCTTGTAATCTTTGATTTTCAAGCAGTGAAAAATATTAGCCACTCCAATTTAACTTTAAGTTATTGTGCTAAACCTTCTGTGTTGAAAATGAAAATTGCCTTATCACAGTATTAAACCAGATTTGTCTTTTTCAGGTCTTACCTACTGATGAATATTCCAGAGGAAGGAGAGAACAAGCTGACAGATGCAAAACTTCAAGGTTATGCAGCCGTTCTGTCAATTGGGTCCACACGCTGCAAAGCCAACTTGCTCGGTAAGTGAAAGAATGATTTGACAGTAGCCAAAATAACCTCGTAACAAGCCATGTTCTACCGTCACTAAAATAATTATTGTATAATATTTTTAAACACATTATTCCACACAGGTCATAGTATTATGCAGAACTTGCCATCAGCTGTGCAGACGATATGTGAGACCTGGAGCAGCATCAACACCAATGAATTCCCCAACATTGGCTCATGGGTACGTGAGAAGTAGTTTTTTAATGTCTTATTTATCATTTTGTTTAGACACACTGAATAGTCACATTTCACTATCGATGTATAAAGCTTTGTGTACAAGCTGTAAAGAGACTAATAATCTGGTGTGTTTTGTCCCTCAGCGAAATGCATTTGCCAATGACACCATTCCTTCAGAGAGCTACATCAGTGCCATCCAAGCAGCTCACCTGGGCACACTGAGTTGCCAGTCTTTGCCTCTGGCCTCTTCTCTCAAACACATCCTTCTCTCTTTGGTTCGCCTTACTGGTGACCTCATTGTGTAAGTGTTTGGTTACTCTTGTTTGAATCTGTAACCATAACTAAATGTAAAAAGGTGTATTGAGGTAAATCTTTGAATTTAATTTAGCCTCATCTGTCATTTCAGCACAGAGGAGCTGAATCCCTCACAGGTTGTGCGCTCTCTGCTTCCTCTCCTCTTGGAGAGCAGCACAGAGAGTGTGGCTGAGATTAGCAGCACCTCTCTAGAGCGAATCCTTGGCCCATCAGAGTCGGATGCCTTCCTAGCTCGCATTTACGAGCGTTTGGTGACTGGATGTTACAACATCATTGCCAATCACGCAGACCCTAATAGGTACGACATGTCTCAATGTGAAGTTTCTTTCAAATAGCTCATACAATATGAGTTTGTCTTAAGTACACTTTTGTTTGACCTCCATATTTGCAGTGGTTTGGATGAGTCTGTCCTCGAAGAATGTCTTCAGTACCTTGAGAAACAGCTTGAGAGCAGTCAGGTTCGCAAGGCGATGGAAGAGTTCTTTTCATTCAGGTAACTGGCCACCTGTACCCATACTGGGATTGGGCACATTAACACAGTTGCCTTGCTTACTTTATACTCATTTTTCCCCAGTGGTGAGCTTGTCCAGATTATGATGGTTACAGCCAATGAAAACCTGTCGGCAAAGTTTTGCAACAGGGTGCTGAAATTCTTCACCAAGCTTTTCCAGCTCAGTAAGTATACACTTGTCAAATTTGTGCACCATCAAAGCAACAAACATTCCCTTTCTGACACACTTGCTTGATCAGTAAACTTAACAAATAATTGTGTTGTTGTATCCAGCTGAGAAGAGCCCAAACCCCAGCCTGTTGTGTCTGTGTGGCTCTCTGGCCCAGCTAGCCTGCGTGGAGCCTTCACGATTGCAGTCCTGGCTGACCCGCATGACAGCCAGCCCACCAAAGGACTCAGAGCAGCTGGAGATAGTACAGGAAAACCGACAGCTTCTGCAGCTGCTCACCACTCATATTGTACGTGACAACAGTCAGGTGGGCGAAGGAGTGTGCACCGTCCTCCTTAGCACACTCATTCCCATGGCAACAGACATGTTGGCCAATGGTGATGGAACCGGCTTTCCTGAGCTCATGGTGATCATGGCCACTCTTGCCAGTGCTGGACAAGGAGCTGGCCATTTGCAACTGCACAGGGCAGCTATTGACTGGCTGACTAGATGGTAAGAAATGAGTCTGTAGGCTCACAGACATGAGTGAAACTACATCAGAAACTATGGGAGTCATGTATTCTGCTCAATATTTATTCTAAAAATGTTATTGTTTGTCCATGCAGCAAGAAGTATTTGACACAGAAGAATGTGGTGGAAAAAGTGAGCGCAAATTTGTCACAGGGAAAGGTAGGTTCATTTTTTCAATCATCGTGTGCTACAACATTTAATACAGCTTTCTGATGTGGTTGTACCTTGTCTTTCATTTCAGCATGCCAGCATACTTGAGTGCTCGTGCCACATCATCTCCTATCTAGCAGATGTAATGAATGCCCTAAGGCAGAGCAGTGGCCAGGGAACCTCAGCGCTGCTGATGGAGGGAGAAGAGAAAGCCATGGAAGTGGACTCAGACTGGGTGGAGGAACTTGCAGTAGAAGATGATGATTCTCAAGCAGAGGACTCTGTAAGGAGCTCTTTCTCTCCACCTGAACAGGGCCCTGTGTTTTACCAATCCACACCACGAGGACTTAAACATAAAATGCCATGAAATCATTAAGCCAGTTTAGTAGTGAATCATAATAAGATAAGATAAATAATGGGATAATAATGGGACTTGAACATGTTTGTCATTGTTTGACAGGATGAAGACTCTCTTTGCAACAAACTCTGCACCTTCACCATCACTCAGAAGGAGTTTATGAACCAGCATTGGTAAAAGAACCTCTTTCCTCCACTCGATCTGTGCATTCTGTTTCTTGAAGGAAACTGGACTTTGTTGTGTATTAATTTGCTTTATTAATTTATTTTACTAATTTATTTTTACTTTGGTCATTTGAGATATTTCAAGTGGTTCACAGGTCCTTTGATGCACAACTATGTGCTTAACTTAAACAGTACAAAGCTTTAATGTTGCGGTTTGTCTCATTCTAAAATTTGTGGCAGTTTTATCATTTGTCATCTGGATAAATTGTACCGGATATGACAGGAGATTTTAGCATGATAAATTATTAGTTGCATCTTGTATCTTCATACCACTTACTAACTGTACATGCAGGTAGCATTCTGCCACTGCTATACAGCGAACTTTAGCTCTATTCAGTCCAACCCTGTTCATTTAATTCTACAGGTACCACTGTCACACCTGTAAGATGGTCGATGGGGTAGGTGTGTGCACAGTGTGCGCCAAGGTCTGTCACAAAGACCATGAGATCTCCTATGCCAAATACGGCTCTTTCTTCTGTGACTGCGGTGCCAAGGAGGATGGCAGCTGCCAGGTGAGACCGAATACCTCAGGTCATCATGGGAAGAGAACAACAGCGGTAACTTTGGCTTGCAAGTCATTCTCCCATTGACTTCCATCCATCATTTCATTTGGTCAGAATTATAGCTAGCTAACAGGTGTGGACATATTTGAGTGAATTCATGTTGTCCATGTCTGTTGTAAAAATGCTGTGCACAGAAATGGCCACATTTTCTATTTATTCTCTTACAGATTTATAAATGTGCATGTACTCCCAAGCAAAACCACTACATTTACCCTTTAGCTATTCTTTAGCTCAATGTTTATAAGTGTAAATACACATCTGAGTGTTTGTATTATTAAATGTTAATTTGACTGTGATGATTCACAGTGTTCCCTCTTTTTTTATTGTAACTGTGCATAGCATGAACTTAGATGTAATTTATTTTACTGTGATAATAAGGTTGAGGTTTATAATAGTTGATAATGCCACAATTTCCATTTGAGGTTGTGTAGATGCACTTCAAACAAAGTGTGACCATACTAACATCTTGCACCACAATTTTAGGGAGCTACACATAGTCCCCTAATTGTAAAAAGGTGGAAGAAAAGCTTTTGTTTGATGTACTTCCACATGCAATATATTATCAGTTACAGTTTAGAGAAGGTGCATTTCCAACAGACCCCCTCAAACATCATGATCTTTATATCTGAACGTCTCCACTGTGGTTGTTCTCATTGCACCGATGTGTGTTATATCATCTCCAGGCTTTGGTCAAGCGCAGTCCCAGCAGCGGCATGAGTTCTGCTGTCAAAGAGTCTTCTGCATTCCAGAGTGAACTGCGTATGCCTGAGAGTGCCATCCGCCACCAGAATGCCTCACCGTCCGACAAGGGCAAGGTCACCATCTGTGATGGCAAACCAGGTGATGAGGACAGACCTAAAAAGTGCAGCGTGTGCAAGAGCATTGAAGGCTGCCAGGAGGAGCTGCTAGCACAAGTGGTAAGAAACGTTATTAGAGTTCTTCTCTGTGCAGCTTGACTTTATGGTCTCTGTTTTTTCTGAAAAGGTTATTTTAACATTTTAAGTTCAATGTGAGATAGCTATGATACATTGCTCATTGTCCGACTTTTGTTTTGGTCTCTTTTTCCACCTCAGATGGGATCATCCACTGCAGCAGTCATCCTGGAGATGCTCATGTTTCTCATGGATGCCATCCAAACCAACTTCCAGCAGGCATCAGCTGTGGGAAGCAGCAGCCGGGCCCAGCAAGCCCTCAATGAGCTCCACACTCAAGACAAAAATGTGGAGATGACCGACCAGCTAATGGTATGGCCACCACTAGATCATTTACTCTCTACTTAGTATTTTTAGTTAATTTACATAAAATACAAATTACTTAATCATGTTTTGTATACGGTTTATTGTGTCCATAGCTATTATAATCATAGTTGGAGTTGGATTGGTGTTTTTAGAAACTCAATTTTTATTCACATTCAACCTTTCATTGATTTTTACCTCTCACTCTGTTTCTCAGGTCCCCACTCTTGGCTCTCAGGAAGGGGCCTTTGAGAATGTGAGGATGAACTACAGTGGTGACCAGGGTCAAACGATTCGCCAGCTCATCAGTGCACATGTCCTGCGCCGTGTTGCCATGTGTGTCCTGTCCTCACCCCATGGTCGCCGCCAGCATCTGGCAGTCAGCCATGAAAAGGGAAAGGTGAGAGTCCTTAACTCAATAAAATAATAATGCTAATTGCTGTATAGTATGTGCAGAGATTTCTACTGAATGTTACCAGTCAACCTAACTCGTTTTCATGTTTACCTCCCTTTTGACAGATAACAGTTCTGCAGCTATCTGCTCTCCTGAAGCAGGCTGATTCAAGCAAGAGGAAGCTGACACTGACCCGCCTTGCCTCTGCTCCCGTTCCCTTCACTGTCCTCAGTCTCACAGGCAACCCTTGTAATGAAGATTACCTGGCTGTGTGTGGCCTCAAGGTCAGAAATCATGCTGCTGTTTGTGTCCTCTAAAAACTGTTTCTTGTTTAATGTTGTCAATGTATTTAGCCTCTACAGATTGCTGCTCTGTAGAGTTTGTTTTTGACTTTCTGGTGTTCTTTCCCAGGACTGCCATGTTCTAACTTTCAGCAGCACCGGCTCAGTCTCAGACCACCTGGTGTTGCACCCTCAACTGGCTACTGGCAACTTTATCATCAAAGCTATCTGGCTGCCAGGATCACAGACTGAACTTGCCATCATCACTGCTGACTTTGTTAAGGTACATATTCTGGTATCTCAGTGACGCTGAATTGAACTCCACTGTCTTTAAAAGTGTTTATGTTTTTGTATGTTAACTGAACTTCAAGTCGTCAACTGCAATGACTTAAGAAACTATTTTTCTTGACTAAAGCAAGCCATCTCATCTTGCGCTATTATTCTTGTCTGCTTAAAATTGTCTTTTTTCCTTTTTCCCCCAACAGATTTATGACCTTTCAGTGGATGCCCTCAGTCCCATGTACTACTTCCTGCTCCCAAGTTCAAAGATTCGGGATGCTACGTTCCTTTTCAATGAAGAGGGCAAGAACATTATAGTCATCATGTCCTCAGCAGGCTACATGTACACCCAGGTCATGGATGAATCTAGTAGTGCACAACATGGGCCCTTCTATGTGACAAATGTATTAGAGATCACCCACGAAGACTTGAAGGTAAGAGGGACAGAAACTAATACTATTGAGGTGTGTTCATTGTTTTACCAAAATCTGATCAGTACATTGCAATCTATGCACCTTGAATCAAAAATCCTACACTATGGAGAGAAAGCAGTGTTGAGGTAAATTTTCTGTGTGATTCCAGGATACCAACGGGCAGGTAGCTGGAGGCGGCGTGTCGGTCTATTACTCCCACGTGCTCCAGATGCTGTTCTTCAGCTATAGCCAGGGCAAGTCCTTTGCTGCCACAGTCAGTCGCAGCACCTCTGAGGTGCAGAGGCTCTTTCCTATCAACGTTAAAGGGTAATTACAATGGTCTATCTGCCCAATTTACTTAATAATAATAATAATATAATAATAATTGACAACTGGTAGGGCCAGTTGAAGTGGCCTTCATCTTTTTTTCTCCCTGTTCTAATGTCTCTCCCTTTTCCTGTTTTTCTACACTTGGTCTCTTACTTTTTCAGCTCCAATGGTGGCAGCAGTAAAGTGTCCCCTGCTCTGTGTCAGTGGTCAGAGGTGATGAATCACCCAGGCCTGGTGTGCTGCGTGCAGCAGACAACAGGCATACCACTGGTAATCATGGTCAAACCAGACACCTTCATGATCCAGGAGATTAAAACTCTTCCAGCTAAAGCTAAGGTAAGGAGTACTCGCAGTATTACAGCAGCCACTGGCCCTGTGACGTTTGAAAATAGTGAATCGCAAATGTCATAAAACAAAATTATATATCTTCACAGATTCAAGACATGGTTGCCATCCGACACACTGCCAGTAATGAGCAGCAGCGCACAACCATGATTCTACTGTGTGAGGACGGCAGCCTGCGTATTTACATGGCCAACGTGGACAACACCTCTTACTGGCTCCAGCCCTCGCTCCAACCTAGCTGTGGGATCAGTATCATGAAGCCGGTCCGCAAACGCAAGGCTGCTGCTACCAGTGAGTCAAAGATCCCATAATACAACTATCTCTCTGAGCTCCTGGATCCCTAACAGACCACACATTAGAAACACAATATCATAGATAACTTACAGAAATGCTTTAGAAAATGACATCATCATCACCGTTTACCATCATCGCTGTTCATTATTCCACAATACACATACATACAGCCAAACAGTCTACATGGACCAAGGCGTTAAGTGAATTTCAACTCATTCATTCAGTCATTTCAGTATGTAGCTCAAAGTCATGATTTCATTTCCAGCCACTCGGACTTCCAGTCTGGTGACATTCCCAGTGGACTTCTTTGAACACAACCAGCAGCTGACAGAGGTGGAGTTTGGGGGCAACGACTTGCTACAAGTTTACAATGGACAGCAGATTAAACACAGGCTCAACTCCACAGGAATGTATGTGGCCAACACAAAGGTAAGATTAGCTGTTGTGTGTTTATGTTGGTAATGCTCTTGCATTTTTGAAAGTTTTGGCACTATATTCGCAAGTACTTACAACTCAGTAGTGCAACTGTTGCCATCCACATTGTAAGCATGTACTTGTTCTAGAGCATTACATTGCATCCAAGCTAGGTATTGAAATTAATTTGAAAACCAATATCATCAATCAATATACATTTTCAATATGACCTCATCTGATCTCGATTCTGTCTTTTTAGCCTGGAGGATTCACAGTGGAAGCGGTCAACAACAATAGCTCAATGGTGATGACGGGCATGCGAGTGCAGGTCGGCACCCAGGCCATCGAGAGGGCGCCTTCCTACGTGGAGGTCTTTGGTCGCACCATGCAGATTAACCTGACACGAGCTCGCTGGTTTGACTTCCCCTTCACCAGAGAGGAGGCACTGCAGGCTGACAAGAAGCTCTCCATCTTCAGTAAGGGCAAGAGCGTGCAGTGATGATGATGTCTGGCTACTTGTTGGCATCGTGACAGTTCTTTGTTTGTTACCTCTATAATTATCAATTTATGATCTATTGAGTATTTTTGAAATCTCCTGATTGGGTTTTATCTGTTTGTTTGATGTGAAGTTGGTGCATCTGTGGACCCAGCTGGAGTCACCATGCTCGATTCCATCAAGGTGTACGGTAAAACAAAGGAACAGTTTGGGTGGCCTGAGGATCCACCGGAGGACTTCTCCTCTGCCTCAGTCAACAACGTCTGCAGCCCAAACCTCAACCAGGGCAATGGCACCTCTGATGGGGATACAGCAACCCCTACCACCACCAGCGGCAGTGTGCTGGAGAGGTACAGGCTTTCCACTTTCAGGGTTCATGAGGTCACGCAGTATATTCAATTACACACATTTTCTGATGTGGCCTATCAGCAGAGTGTGAGCCTTTCTTTTACATACTGGTGTTGGTAGAGAGATAAGACATACACTTAAGTTATACATTTATTATTACTACAAGCAAATGTTCACTGAGTAAGCTTGGCTTAAAGTAATTGATTAGTGTTTTTAGTTCTGGTTACCCATCAAAGTATGTCGGTATATCACACTTTTTAAGAGTCATCAGTGCGTCTTTCCTCTTGATGGGTAACTTACCAGTATAGTGGAACAGTTTAGGGCTCTTCTCTGCAAGATATTTTGCATGGCTATTGTGATGTCATCTTTTCTTGCATGCTTCTCTTCTGTTCACCGGAATCATTTAATTTCACTTGTTTCTTTCTGTGATCCTCACACTTTTTTTGTTCTGTTTCTTTTGCTCCCAAAAATACAATAAAAAGTTGTGAAACTGAGTCCTTATCAACCTTGGACCGGTTAGTAACTGCCCTTTCTCTGCTTGTTTGTATGGTTTTGTGCATGTGTGATAGTTTGTGTGTCCATGCTTGAGACTGACCATAACTTGTGCCATCACCACACCTGTCAACAACAATACAAATTTATTTCCTGGCATTTTATTCTTGCATTTCATTATCTTTTGACATTTAGATTAGAACGCTCTGCAACAGGGTATGTTCAGTGTTTGATTCTAAGCCCTGTTCAGTGGAAATATGTTTTTTGACCATGTTTGTCACTTTCAGGTTGGTGGTCAGCTCCCTTGAATCTTTGGAAAGTTGCTTTGCTGTGGGCTCTTCCAGTGAGAAGGTAAACTGAGATGAAGATTTTGCTTTAAATGTAAGGTTTATGTGAGAGTTCCTGTGTTTAACTTATTTAAGTGTGACTATCTGCAGGAGAAAAACAAAGGTGCAGCACTGGAGTTGGCCACACTCCTCCTGTCAATGCCAACACCTGCAGGCGTGCAGCAGCAGACCAAGGGGTTACTGGCCAGCTTGCACACCAGCCGCACTGCCTATCACAACCACAAGGTAATACAAAATTCCATCTGTCAGACTAGGCTGAAGTCATAGTCTACTAACATGACTCCACAGTTGTTTCTGAAACGGAAAGCTTAGAAGTGCATAAAGTCATTAGAAACCTCTCCTCTGCTCAGGACCAGTCCCTTCTGAGTAATGCAGTCCAGTGTCTGAACAGCTGCAGTCGTGAGGGCAGGGAGCTGGATCCTGATGTCTTCCAGAGACTTGTGATTACAGCTCGCTCCATTGCAATCATGAGACCCAACAACTTGGTCCATTTCACTGAGACCAAGTCCTCACACCACGATTCTGGTAAGAGGTTGTGCTGCTGGTGGTGAAAGTTAACCAATACAAAAGAATAGTGGTTTACTGTATGGGGGAAGGAATTGTTTTTGCTGTCATTTATTGTTTGTTAATTGCACTTAAACTCAAATGTACAATAAATGTGAGTCTGGAATGACTTAAGATCGTTTATCTGGTAAAATACAAAGAAAATTACATTCACTAGAGTGAGTTTCTGATCTTAATTGGAAAACATCAATGAATAGTTTGAAAAGGTTCTTAGTTTCAGCTTGTTTGTTTTTCGGATTTTATTTATTCATAAACTGTTTCTCTAAATTCAGAAATGACTGAAGATGGGCAAAAACACGCAGATGGTGAGAGTAATTTCATTACACAGCTGATGAATAACTTCTGGAAACTCCATGACCTCAAACCAAAGAACGCCTTCCTCGCCCCTGCCTGTCTGCCTGGTAAGTACAAAACTTTGAGAACACAGAGTGAAAGCTACATTTGTAACAGATCTCAAGATTGAGTTTGGAAAATAAATGTATTGAATTGTGTGTCTGCTTTTCATACAACACCTTCTTTGTCCCTTTAAGGCTTAACTCATGTGGAAGCAACAGTAAATGCCTTGGTGGACATCATCCATGCATACTGCACATGTGAACTGGACTACATCAACCTAGCCTCCAAAATCTATATGCAGATGTTACTGTGCACAGTAAGTTCAGTGACTTCAATATAAAGTTAGGGATTATTTCACGTTTGTGGGCAGGTAACCAATAATTCTGTTTGAACCATTTGCAGGATACGGCTGTGAGCTTTGCTTGCAAGCAGGCACTCATCAGAGTGCTTCGACCAAGAAATAAACGGCGCCATGTGACCCTTCCCTCTCCCCCACGCTCCAACACACCAATGGGTAAGTTTGCACAGCTTTGTAAAGCTCTGTGCATATACAGATCTGGGATGGTCGTTGTGGACGTTGGGCTTTATTTTAAAACCAACCAGTTAGTAGATATAGTCAAGTTACCTCAATTCTTCAACAGGTATTGATAATTAACTCTTTTTTTTAGGAGACAAAGACGATGATGACGATGATGATGCAGATGACAAAATGCAGTCATCCGTGCTTACTGGAGGAGAAGAGGGGAGACGGGAGAGTCAGGAGCAGAACGAAGTGGACCATGGCGATTTTGAGATGGTGGTGAGACAAGCACAAACATAAGAGAACATTCAAATATGTATTCAAAAACATTACTGTTCCAGATAACCATGTTTTAGAAGTAAATAACACGCCGTGTTTGTCTCACTCTTCAGTCAGAGTCTATGGTCCTGGAGACAGCAGAAAATGTCAACAATGGAAATCCATCTCCCCTGGAGGCTCTGCTGGCTGGAGCTGAAGGTTTCCCCCCAATGCTGGATATCCCTCCTGATGCAGATGATGAAACTATGGTTGAGCTTGCGATTGCACTCAGCCTGCAGCAGGATCAACAGGGTGAGCTCTATAAAGCAAAATCAAGCTAAAGTTATCACTCTATTATTCACCTTACCAGATGAAACATCATTTAGATACATTTTTAGTAGTTCTTAACTTACTGTATATGCGTTTGATGGCTTTAGGCAGTAGCAGCAGTGCTCTTGGCCTCCAGAGCCTCGGCCTGTCTGGCCAGGCCCCAAGCTCCTCTTCACTGGATGCTGGAACTCTTTCTGACACCACTGCATCAGGTAATAAGACCTTTTTATTTAAAGAAATGCACTACCTACATCAGCACTGCAACAGAATCGGTTTCATTGTTGCTAGTTTTAGGTTTCTTCTGTAGTTTGTACACAAGTATTAATGAAGATTGAGATCCTGGCCAAATGACTATAGTGTATTTACTGTTACAGCTGTTGCTATGATTTCAGCCCCGGCATCAGATGATGAGGGCAGCACAGCAGCTACTGATGGATCCACTCTGCGGACATCCCCAGCTGAGCATGGCGGCAGCGTGGGCTCAGAGAGTGGAGGCTCCGCCATCGACTCTGTAGCAGGGGAGCACAGCGGTCAGTAATCGGACACAGTGACCCCAAGCACAACTAACTTTCATTTGGAAATTATAATTAAATGCCCTCTTTGTACCTCTGTGTGTGCAGTGTCTGGCCGCAGCAGTGCTTACGGGGACACAGCAGTGGAGGGCCACCCTGCAGGACCAGGCAGCGTGAGCTCCAGCACCGGTGCCATCAGCACCACCACTGCGCAGCAGGAAGGCGAAGGCTCTGAGGGAGAAGGAGAGACAGAAGGAGACATCCACACAAGTAACAGGTCAGTCACTCCAAATTCTTTGTTGACCTGTACCCACTGAATTCTTATCAAAGCTTTGCACTAAAAGCAAAGTGTTGTTTCTCATCAGGTTACACATGGTTCGTCTTATGCTGCTGGAGCGCTTGCTTCAGCACCTTTCTCAACTCCACAATGTTGGTGGAGTTCAAGCCATCCCTTACATGCAGGTCATTCTCATGTTGACCTCTGACCTGGATGGAGAGGATGACAAGGATAAGGGAGCCCTTGATGACCTGCTGTCACAGCTCATCGCTGAACTTGGCATGCACAAGAAGGTAACCACATCAGCTCTTTCAGGAGTCTTTTTATGACTAGTTTGGCTTGATGTCTCATCAATGCTTTACGCATTTATGTTCATTTTTATATCTTTCTTGTAGGATGTGTCAAAGAAGAATGAACGGAGCTCCATCAACGAAGTGCACCTGGTGATCATGAGACTGCTCAGTGTCTTCATGTCTCGTACCAAGTCTGGCTCCAAATCGTCCTCTGAGGTACTTCTGCTTTCTTATACAGTTTGTCATTTTCTTATCTTATCAATTTTCCATAGGCTTTAACAAATGACACGTGTCCTTTTGTCTTCCAGTCATCCTCGCTGATTTCCAATGCCACAGCGACTGCTTTGCTGAGCCTGGGTGCCATTGATTACTGTCTACATGTGCTCAAGTCCCTCCTGGAGTTCTGGAAGAGCCAGCAGGGTGAAGAAGAGCCTGCGACAACAAGCCAACTCCTCCGCCCACACACAGCCTCCTCTCCCCCAGACATGAGTCCTTTCTTCCTGCGGCAATATGTTAAGGTATTGCCCAAAAAGAAACATTTTTGTATTAAGCAAACTGATTTTGTGTCGCAACTGATGATTTGAGCTATCTATGTTCCTGACTCCAGGGCCATGCTGCTGATGTGTTTGAGGCCTACTCCCAGCTGCTGACTGAAATGGTGCTCCGGCTGCCATATCAGATCAAGAAGATTGCCGATACCAACCCACGTATCCCACCTCCTGTCTTCGATCATTCATGGTTCTACTACCTGTCTGAAGTAATTGACTTACTTTACTAAATTAAACACTGCTTTGCACGGAGCACTGGATTAATTGCAGATTTTTAAAAAATATGCCAAGCATTTTTACAATGATAGTTATCTCCTTATTTTTAAGTGTCCTTTTCAATCTCAAAACAAACACTTAGAAGTCAACACAAATGACTTGAATCCAGTTCACCAATTCTGTCTCTCTTCTCTCTTCAGTATTTGATGATTCAACAGACACCATTTGTCAGGAGGCAAGTCCGGAAACTGCTGCTGTTCATCTGTGGTTCCAAGGAGAAATATCGTCAGCTGCGAGATCTGCACACTCTTGACTCTCATATGCGCAGCATCAAGAAGCTGCTGGAGGAGCAAGGCATTTTCCTTCGAGCTGGTGTGGTCACAGCCACATCTGGTTCAGCCCTACAGTATGACACACTCATCAATCTGGTGAGTGTCCATTTAACAGACACTCAACTACTTTCCCTCTTCAGAATTAAAAACAAATTAATTTACTTGACATTTCTGCGTTAACTCACTTTTCTCTGGACAGATGGAACACTTGAAAGCTTGTGCTGAAATCGCTACTCAGAGGACGATCAACTGGCAGAAGTTCTGTATGAAGGATGACTGTAAGTTCCTTCTGAACGTTTTTTGGAAGCGGTTGGAAATTAACATTGAAAGCCAGTAGTTAAGAATGACTTAATTTCTCTTCCCTCCTCTTTGTCCCATGCTTTCCTCTCTCCAGCTGTCTTGTACTTCCTGCTCCAGGTCAGCTTCCTGGTAGATGAAGGAGTTTCCCCAGTGCTCTTGCAGCTACTGTCTTGTGCTCTGTGTGGCAGTAAAGTGCTGGCCAACTCCTCTTCCTCATCAGGAGGAGGCTCCAGTAGTGCTGGGCAGACAGGAAGTTCTCAATCCTCTCAGAGCAAATCCTCTAGTAAGAAGAGCAAGAAAGAGGACAAGGAAAAAGACAAAGACGGTGAGTTGACAAAACAGTTATTGACCATCCAAATGGATTTACTCTCATATTAGCAGTTGATTAGATGGCCCACATGAATGAACAGGAAGATCGATCAGATTAGCTGATGTGTTACTATCTCGTTAAATGGCAATTAAATAAACAGTTGTATGTCTTTGTGACTGACCACAGGTGATGGAGTTGGCAGCCAGGAAGACCAGTTATGTATGGCTCTGGTCAGTCAGCTGAACAAGTTTGCAGACAAGGAGACGCTCATCCAGTTCTTACGCTGCTTCCTGCTGGAATCAAATTCATCTGCTGTGCGCTGGCAAGCCCACTGCTTGGCACTACATATCTATAGGTACTGTTTCAATCAATGTTCCCACACAGAGACATCTTAGTTTAGTATTGCCCTCTCATTTTCATACGTTGACAAGCTCTCTCACACAAATGCAAATGTCTGTTTTAACAAAACAGGCTTTATCCTTCCTATATTTAAATTAGCTTAACCATGGCCAGACTGTTGTTTTACATGCGAACAAACACCCCATAGTAATAGTGAATGATAGTGAATGCATGAATAAATAATGAAATAATTTAAGATAAGCTTGCAGGCTGATGTGTTCATTGCTCTGCAGGAACTCCAGTAAATCCCAACAGGAGCTGCTGCTGGAACTGACCTGGGCAATCTGGCCTGAGCTCCCTGCCTATGGCCGCAAAGCTGCACAGTTTGTTGATCTGCTTGGATACTTTTCACTGAAGACCCCTCAGACAGAAAAAAAGGTTTGTTAGAAATGTCTCAGAATTGTTTTGATTTCGGTCAGACCATTAATCACCATGTGCTTTGTGTCTTGACTGCGCTGTGGATCATTTCTTATTGTGAATTTTCTTCAGTCTACCGAACTTAGACCTGTGTTGTAGTGCTGATTTCTTTTTTCCCCTTTCATGTTCCAGCTGAAGGAGTATTCTCAGAAGGCTGTGGAGATCCTGAGAGCACAGAACCACATCCTAACAAACCACCCCAACTCAAACATTTACAAGTATGTCTACACAAACATACTGTGTGTCCCAAGAGAATAAAATTTAAAGTAGCTTAAGATGATGTCTCACACCTGTTCACATCTGTCTTCTCTCCTTTAGCACTCTGTCAGGTTTGGTGGAGTTTGATGGCTTTTTTCTGGAGAGTGACCCCTGCTTGGTGTGCAACAACCCAGAAGTTCCATTCTCAGTATGTGCTACCCAAACCCATTAAGGATAAAAATCCAAAGCCTATAGATTTCTACTGCGCAAGTGTTTGTTTTAACCTTATGTTGTGCGTTTCCTCTCCCCTCAGAATATCAAGCTGTCATCAATCAAGGTGGACACCCGCTATACCACCACACAGCAGGTTGTCAAGCTCATTGGAAGCCATACGATCAGCAAAGTCACAGTGAAGATTGGGGACTTGAAACGCACCAAAATGGTCCGTACCATCAACCTCTACTACAACAACAGGACTGTACAGGCTATTGTGGAGCTAAAGAACAAGTAAGTTTGAGATGAGACGTTTGCGTCTCTCACTATCTTTATTTATCTCTTTGTCTTTTATTGTCTTGACCTGTAAGATAAATTCAGTCAATATCAACACTTTGCTCTTTGTGTTCCCAGGCCTGCTCGCTGGCATAAAGCCAAGAAGGTTCAGCTGACGCCAGGACAAACGGAGGTCAAGATCGACCTGCCCTTACCCATCGTCGCGTCCAACCTGATGATAGAGTTCTCCGATTTTTACGAGAACTACCAGGCTTCTACAGAGACTCTGCAGTGTCCACGTTGCAGCGCCTCTGTTCCAGCAAACCCTGGTGTGTGTGGCAACTGCGGCGAGAATGTTTACCAGTGCCACAAGTGCAGGTAAGTTGTAACTTTCCTCCTGTATTTCTGTAATGTGTGGGGGCCGGGGGGAGTATGAATAATTGAGAATTGAAATGGATAATTTTACCTAACCACTGTCCAACACTTATCACAACGACTTAACAATTTAAGTTGCAACTAAACTTAACGCTTGAGTCCTTGGAAACCTTAAATGTGAGTTTTTCCTTTTCTGGTTGTATCCTCTGTTAGGTCCATCAACTATGATGAAAAGGACCCCTTCCTGTGCAACGCCTGTGGTTTCTGCAAATATGCCCGCTTTGACTTCATGCTGTATGCAAAACCATGCTGTGCTGTAGATCCCATTGAGAATGAGGAGGACAGGAAAAAGGTAATAAAATAATGATATAAGTGTGCGAGGTGAAAAGAGTCATTATGGGGTTTGAATATTTAAAAAGAAGAACCCAGAGACTCCTTTTCCTGCACATTAAGCATCTGTGTGCTTTTTTTCTGCAGGCTGTGACCAACATCAATACTTTACTGGACAAAGCTGACCGGGTGTATCACCAGCTGATGGGCCACCGACCCCAGTTGGAGAGTCTGCTGTCAAAGGTCAACGAGGCAGCGCCTGAGAAGCCACAGGTCGGTCACAAAGGGCCACCAGTCCCCACCAGTATTTGTTTCTCTGTCTAATTTTAGCTGTTTGCTTAAAATTAGATTAGATTTTGTCAAGACTTGTATTCACACTGTTTTGATCTAATTTCTTATTCATGGTTTCTCCCAGGATGACCCTGGAGCAGCAGCGGGTCTTGGTGCATCTTCTGCCAACGTGAACAGGTACATTCAGCAGCTGGCTCAAGAATACAGCGGCGACTGCAAGACATCATTTGATGAACTCTCCAAGATTATACAGGTGAGTAGGGAGAATGGCTTGATTTTCCAACTTCCAAAAGCTGTTTATGATAGGTGCTCCTACATGTTATACTTCCCCTGTCACATTGACCATTTTATTTTTTAAACAATAGATTATTATCAGAGCTATACTTTAAGCTGTTAATTCTAACCTAAGTAGCTGAACAGCAGACTTAGGAGGCAGACACTTGCAGTGGTAAAGTTGATGGATTTCCCCTTCTCTTTGCTTACAGAAAGTGCTCGCCTCCCGCAAAGAGCTCTTAGAGTACGACCTCCAGCAGAGAGAGGCTGCCACCAAGTCATCCCGCAGCAGCAGCAGCCACCAGCCCACTTTCACCGCCAGTCAGTACCGAGCCCTGTCTGTGCTAGGCTGTGGCCACACATCCTCCACCAAATGCTATGGTTGTGCCTCAGCTGTCACCGGTCACTGCATCACACTGCTCCGTGCACTGGCCACTAACCCAGCCCTCCGGCAGATCCTAGTCCTCCAGGGTCTGATTCGTGAGCTCTTTGAGTACAATTTGCGGCGTGGCACAGCAGCCATGAGGGAAGAAGTGCGCCAGCTGGTCTGTCTCCTCACCAGGTATAGTTGCTTTTTCCCTGAATTCTTCACTTTGTTCTCGGACCTCCTATTTAAGGAGCAAACAGTTGATTTATGTTGTGTCCTCCCTTGTTATCCTGGTGCAGAGATCACCCAGATGCCACTCAACAGATGAATGACCTCATCATTGCTAAGGTGTCTGCTGCCCTCAAGGGCCATTGGGCCAACCCTGACCTGGTATGTCCCGTTTATGTCCCACTATAAGTAGAAGAGATGGATTTGCAGATCCAGTTGCTGTAACAGTTGTTTGGGGTTTTTTTATTTTGATTTCGATACCATGTCTTTGTTTTCCCAACAGGTTAGTAATCTGCAGTATGAGATGCTGCTCCTGACAGACTCCATTTCCAAAGAGGGAGGATGCTGGGAATTACGATTGCGTTGTGGTAAGACTGTTATCGAGTTTCATCTGTTCAAAATACTCCCTTGGGTTTTTTTAGCTCCTCTTGAGTGCAACATCCTGTCTGGTTCGGTCATTGTGGGTGAGGTCTGTTTCTAATAGCATTGTATCTTATGTCCACTTAGCGCTCAGCCTGTTCCTCATGTCAGTGAATATAAAGACACCTGTGGTCGTGGAGAACATCACTCTTATGTGCCTGAGAATCTTGCAAAAACTGATCAAGCCCCCTGCTCCCACCAGCAAGAAGAACAAGGTAAACCCTCATGGTGTCTTAACATCCTTCAGAGGTTTGGAACTTAATCACAGCTTTACACGGGGGGGGGGGAGACAGCAGTGAATAGCAGCTGTCAGGAGCTAATTCACAAATACCAGAGCCTATTTTCTCTCTGTATTGTATTGTATTACTGTATCATTTAAATTAGAAAATGAAGAAGGGAGAATATTATGTTATTAAATGTGTAGAATAGTTTCAAATATCATCAGCCTTTCTCTTGTGAATGACTATAATGTCTGTTTAAAGGATGCTGCTGTGGAATCCCTGACTACAGTTAAGCCTTACAGCAATGAAATCCACGCCCAGGCCCAACTCTGGCTGAAGAAGGATCCAAAAGCATCTTATGAGGCCTGGAAAAAGTGTCTCCCAGCTAGATGTAAGTGTATCAGAAGATGTTTTCTCAGACAAAATCCACAGTTGCAGCTATTATAACAGTAAACGAAATCAAATGAAAATATAAGCCTACTCACTGTTGGTTTCATCTTGATGACTGCAGGCCAGGACAGTGCGTCTAAATCTCAGAACAAGACTGAGTTGCGAAAGCAGTACTTGCTGGAGAAGTATGTGTGGAAGTGGAAGCAGTTCATGAGGTCCAGAAAAGGCGAAGTCCTTTTCCCTCGTCTCCTCAAGCTGAGCCACAATAACTGGCTGCGACAGGTATATCACCTCCCCTCAATTTGTGACACCGCTGCTTGTTACCATAATCCTCTGGAGGCAAACCATGAAGCAGGATTATTCATTACTCTGGTTACAGTCACTCTTACTTCTTATCTTTCCCCTATATGCTTAATGCAGCCTATATGAAATTTATAAATCAATTTATTTTTGGTGCAGGTCCTTTTCACTCCTGCCACTCAGGCAGCCAGACAAGCAGCTTGCACTATTGTGGAAGCTTTAACCACGATCCCCAGCCGCAAACAACAGGTCCTGGACCTGCTCACCAGGTAAGAGCTACTCAAGACAGCAAAGATCCTAATCAAGAAGACCAAGATTTGGAAAATGTAATGTGTAGACTTAAGGTAGTTGCCTGTGCTTTGATGTTATTTCCTGTGTGTGTTCGTCAGTTACTTGGATGAGCTGAGTGTGGCTGGAGAGTGTGCAGTGGAGTACCTGGGTCTGTACCAGAAGTTGATCAAGCCGGCACACTGGAAGGTTTACCTGGCTGCCCGTGGAGTGTTGCCCTACATCGGTAACCTGATCACCAAGGTAATTCCTTTCAATTCCTGAAACTAGATACTCCTATAAAATATTCCAACAAAACTATTCATTTGTCAGCATCCATCCCAATACACAAATAAAACCAAACCTTTCTGTCTAGGAAATTGCCAATCTCTTGGCCTTGGAGGAAGCTACGCTGAGTACAGACCTGCAACAAGGCTATGCCCTCAAGAGTTTGACTGGTACAGCTCATTCTCCTATTTAGTGTTGATATTGATTTGTTTGGTTCTTTATAATAAGTGTATTTCTTAAAACATTGAACCTGTTTTCTGTGCTCCTACAGGACTGCTCTCTTCCTTTGTGGAGGTTGAGTCCATAAAGCGTCATTTCAAGAGCAGGTTGGTCGGCACAGTGCTAAACGGCTACCTGTGCCTCAGGAAGTTGGTGGTGCAACGCACTAAACTGATTGATGAGACTCAGGACATGCTGCTGGAGATGCTGGAGGACATGACGACAGGTCTGCACTGACTCACATTTGGCACAATCTCTATAGAATTCATGAGAAATGAAGTACGGTAATATAGAATTTGATATAAACGTTACAATGTTGTATCTTTGCTGTCCATAGGAACTGAATCTGAAACCAAAGCCTTCATGGCGGTGTGCATAGAGACTGCAAAGCGTTACAGCCTGGATGACTACCGGACACCTGTGTTCATCTTTGAGAGACTGTGCAGTATCATCTATCCTGTGAGTTAATATGTCAATTCTTAAGCAGAGTTCCCACAAGACTGTACATTCAGTCATATAGAACACATTGACAAAGGGACAGAGACATTAATACATTAAAATGACAAAAGCTTCAGAGCAACTTTTTGGACAACAAACGACTGGAAGTGTCAGTGTAGCTGTGAATTTGCCATCACATTGATTTGAGTGTTCTGCTTCATCCCGTGTGTAGGAGGAGAATGAGGTGACAGAGTTCTTTGTGACGCTGGAAAAAGACCCTCAGCAGGAGGACTTCCTCCAGGGACGCATGCCAGGGAACCCCTACAACAACAACGAGCCCGGCATTGGCCCTCTGATGCGGGACATCAAGAACAAGATCTGCCAGGACTGTGACCTGGTAGCACTGCTGGAGGATGACAGTGGCATGGAGGTAAAGGGATCATGCATTGAGCTTTGTCTATCTCTTGTTAAAAACTATGCAGTTTTACGTCCTCTTTTAAAACTCGGTAGTAATTTCATCCATTTTGTTTCCCTCAGCTTTTGGTCAACAACAAAATCATCAGCTTGGATCTGTCAGTGGCAGAAGTCTACAAGAAAGTCTGGTGCCCAACAAATGAGGTGAGAGACTTCACAGACTTCAGTGCATGAAAGAATGAAAGGAAGTTATAAAGAAATCTCAAAGTATTACAGTCACTGACAGAATTGTGGAGTGTGAATTAGATGTTTACATGTAATGTTTATGATGGTTCAATCGTGCACATACTTTTTTTGAAGGGTGAGCCAATGAGAATCATTTATCGTATGAGAGGTCTGCTTGGAGACGCCACTGAGGAATTCATCGAGTCACTGGACTCGACCACAGGTCAGACTCTGCATTCATTTATTTATTGGTTTGTTCTAAATCAAACATGGCTTGTTTTGTATCCTTGTCACAGTTTTTGTTATAACCCTCATCTGATATGTTGTTGTAAAAAATAACCCTTGTACCTCACCTGTACACTGCACAGATGAGGAAGAAGATGATGAGGAGGTGTACAAGATGGCAGGAGTCATGGCTCAGTGTGGAGGACTGGAGTGTATGCTTAACCGGCTGTCTGGAATCAAAGACTTCAAACAAGGAAGACATCTGCTGACCGTAAGCTAAAAGCCTCTTCACGACAAGATCCTAAATACTATGACCTCTTCTGTGTGCATCTGATCTCTGTGGAGTGGACTCCATGTGCAGAGGTGAAACGTGTGGCTTTGTCTCAAACTCTGCAGGTTTTGCTGAAGTTGTTCAGTTACTGTGTGAAGGTGAAGATTAACCGACAGCAGCTGGTCAAACCAGAGATGAACACACTCAACGTCATGTTGGGAACTCTCAACCTGGTAAATGCCTCATCATTTTCACATGCGTAGCGTTTTATTGGAACACACCAATTTCAATGTATATTATTTTCCTTTAGGCATTGTTGGCAGAGCAGGAGAGTAAGGACAGTGGTGGTGCTTCTATAGCAGAGCAGGTTCTGAGCATTATGGAGATCATTCTGGATGAAGCCAATGCAGAGATTTCAGAGGACAAGGTGAGGGTCTGACCGCAAATTCACTTTGATGTACTCCCAGCATTGTGGGTATAAGTAAAGGCCTTCTTACCTGTATTGTCTATTTTCCAGGGGAACCTGCTGCTGACGGGAGATAAAGATCAGCTTGTGATGCTGTTAGACCAGATCAACACCCCGTTTGTGCGCTCCAACCCCAGCGTTCAGCAGGGGCTGCTGCGGATCATCCCATACCTGTCATTTGGGGAACAGGAGAAGATGAGGATCTTGGTGGAACGTTTTAAACCATGTTGCAGCTTTGACAAGTAGGCCCCTCATCTTTCACTTACCAATAAGTTCATAATTGGAGTGTTACAGAACGGATGTTTGTTGGTGGACAACCACGTTTTAAATATGTGGAAACATCTGCCGCTGTGGTGATGAAGCAAATGTGACGCGTCTCTGTCCCTCAGGTACGACGAGGAGCACAGTGCAGATGATAAGGTGTTTTTGGATTGCTTCTGTAAAATCGCTGCTGGGATCAAAAATAACAGCAATGGGCACCAGCTGAAAGATCTGATTCTACAGAAGGGCATCTCACAGAGCGCTCTGGACTACATGAGGAAACATATCCCCAATGCCAAAAAGTGGGTTCATCACACCTGCATGCAGCCTAAAGTACTAACATCTGTGTATGTATCAATCTGTTGAACCATTATCTTTGTTCTGAACTCTCATTAGTCTGGACGCTGATGTCTGGAAGAAGTTCCTCTCTCGACCAGCACTGCCGTTGATTCTCAGATTGCTCCGTGGTTTGGCGACCCAGCATCCTCCGACACAGGTGAGGATTGTTCGCTTAATTCCCTTGTGATGATGAGTTTTGTCAAAAGCTTTGTTCAACTACTTGTTTGCCAGTATATTTAAAAAGCATAGTTGTGACGTAAACCAGCTTGTTTTGATCTGTAGAAAACATCCACACCCAATGCTGCACCTTCGATGTTGGAACAGTGAAAGATCCAGAACCAAATGTCTGTGTGTCTCTGTCCTCTTTACAGATGCTGATAGGTACAGACTCTATACCAAACTTGCACAAGCTGGAGCAGGTATCCAGTGACGAAGGCATCGGTACGCTGGCAGAGAATCTCCTGGAGGCACTGAGGGAGCACAGCGAAGTCAACCTGAAGATCGACGCAGCCCGCAGGGAAACCAGATCTGAGAAGAAGAGAATGGCTATGGCCATGAGACAAAAGGCTCTGGGAACACTGGGCATGACGGTACGCAGCATCATCTCTCTTCTTCATGGCTTTTTTAATGTGTGTGTCTGTTACACTGCTGGATTGTGTTTGCTAAATCACCATTTTTCTTTTTCCAGACCAATGAGAAAGGTCAGGTGGTGACGAAGACGTCGCTGTTGAAGCAGATGGAGGAACTGATCGAGGAACCTGGCCTGACCTGCTGTATCTGCAGAGAAGGTTACAAGTTCCAGGTACAAAATTATAAATTCTCTTTCTCTGAAGTACAATAGTTTCTTCTACATTATTAATGGCACTTTCAATGTTGAATGTCTTTCTTGTCTTTCTCTTTTATTAGCCAACCAAAGTTCTGGGTATTTACACTTTCACGAAGCGTGTGTCCTTGGAGGACTTTGAAAACAAACCTCGCAAGCAGCAGGGCTACAGCACTGTGTCGCACTTTAACATAGTCCACTACGACTGCCACCTGGCAGCTGTCAGGTGGGAGCAAACACACATTCTGCACAATCTGTTCATCATTTTGAAGTTTTCCATTCTGAGCATTGGGGTCTTCCCTTTGCCCTGAGCAGGCTGGCCCGCGGACGAGAGGAGTGGGAGAGTGCTGCTCTCCAGAACGCCAACACCAAGTGCAATGGGCTGCTTCCTGTGTGGGGGCCACATGTACCAGAATCTGCCTTTGCTACATGCCTAGCAAGGTAAAAACACATCATTCCTTCATCACAACCATCAACTTCAACACATACACATATACACATATACAGTTTGAGTTTCCTTCACATGGCGCACACTGATGGATTCCTTACTCATTGTTCTCCCTCACACAGGCACAACACATATCTGCAGGAGTGCACAGGCCAGCGGGAGCCCACATACCAGCTCAACATCCACGACACCAAACTATTGTTCCTCCGCTTTGCTACGGAACAATCGTTCAGTGTGGACACAGGAGGAGGCGGCAGAGAGAGCAACATCCACCTCATCCCCTACATTATCCACACTGTGCTCTATGTGCTCAACACGTACGTACACGTTTGCCATGAATGATGATTCAGTCAATCATTCGCTCCCTGATACGGGCGGGAAATATTCAACTGTATTTCTTACCTTTTTAATCTCCTCTTCCCACATTTGGCTCGACTTCAGCACGAGGGCGACGACCCGGGAGGAGAAGAACCTGCAGAGCTTCCAGGAGCAGCCGTGTGAGAAATGGGTGGAGAGCTCGTATGATGTGGAAGGGTCGCACTACTTCACCACCCTGGCCATGCACATCATGCCACCCGAGCGCTGGAGGACATGTCGCATACAGTTCCTCCAAAGGCTGCTGATCACCGCACACACCCGCAAGGTCTCAGCCGTCTACACCAACAAGTAAGGAAGACATTTCTCTCCCTTTTCCATGTGAAGTTTGTCAAAGCTTAATTGTTTCCTGCCTCTAAATGAATCCTTTGCTCATTCGTTCTCAAATCAGACTCACAGATAAAGCACCAAAGGAATATGCAGTCTATCGCTCCCCCCTCCTCTTCTGGGGCCTGGTGGATCTCGTCTACGACATGTTCAGGGTAAACACACTCTTTCCTAAACTGCGCTGCATGTTGCCACCACACATTTCTTGCACAAAAGAATAATTATGTGTATGCTTTACGCACTCTCTAACTGATCTGTGTGCTCTTCTTCTCTGTCTTCCCGTCTGAGCAGAAAGTTCCCACCAGTAACACAGAGGGCGGCTGGTCTTTCTCACTGGCGGAGTATGTCCGCCACAACGACATGCCCATCTTTGAGGCGTCAGAGCGCGTGCTCAGGTCCTTCCAGGACGAACTCATGCCTGCCGAATCCACCTCGGAATTCTTCGACGTTGTAGGTCAGTATGAGGAGACGCTCCACAGGCTGGGATTTAAACACATTTTACATAATTTTTTTTTATTTCTCTTATCACACATTTATTTACTCTTAATTTTAATTGACTTTGTTTTATTTTAATCTTGACCTTTCGTCTCTTTTCCCAGGTCTCCTCTCTGAAATCCCCGACCCCGACGTGTTCCTGCAGGATCTGTTGAACTCTGTTCCGTGATGGCTGACGTCTCCCCAACAGCCAAAACATGTCGGCCCCTCCATATAACACTGGGACACACACACACACACACACACACACACACACACCCAGTACACACCCATGCTTCCTACTCACTCCCTCCTCATATGACAAATTAACCTAAAGCAGAAGCTCGTATGTGTAGTTTTAAGAAATTCATCCACTTTTGGCAACATCTCTATAGTATTTAACACGATGAACACAATGCTGTTGGAGCGTTCAGGCGTCTCACCAAGCGTTGCAACTGAAAACTCAGCGTCTCCCGATGTGTGTTTTTGGACCGTTGGGAGGTTGTTAACACCACCAATGATGTTTTTGATTCACAACTGTTACAAACAAACCTGAAGCTCCGCCATCGTTCCGACATTGAAGGACATCGCAGAAGTTTTCGAGAAGGAAATCAGAAACTTCATAATAAAGAATATTCATTACTTGGGTTGATAGGAATAACTTGTGAATTCTATTTGAGTGGATTTATTTTGCTTTTCCCTCCCCGTTGTTTGGGGTGCAATGTTGAGATAACTTGGGGATTTGACCCTCCACATATTAAGAGTGGCATTTGATTTTATCTCGTTTTCCTTTGTTTGTTGGTTTAACGCGTCTGTTTGTGGTCGGGGCTTTTTAAAATTGCTGACGGTTTCAGCATGGAGCCGCTGAGCTCACTTTGTCCCTTTCTTCCCAGGGGTTGTTTTGATGTTTGGTCTCCGTTTGTAGGTTCTAACTGGAATTTGAGTGACCGGCAGAAGAAGTTTTGTTTTTGTTTGTGTGTGTAAGGTTTCTTTCATCAACCTCGGAAGACAAAAGGGAGGCAAAATGACAAATAAAGGTTATTGATTTTATTTCTTTCCATAAGGCCATGCAGTGGTGACAAAGTGAACTTTGGACTTGTGAATGACTCCCATTTGTCGCATTCAAATATCAAACCTGTCTAAACAATAAAACAGACCTAAATATATCCTTCAGACCTTCTCTGATTAATGGTTTTGTTGATCAGTTTGTTTTGACGCTTCATCTCAGCGTCTATACTGTGAATGCACCAGGTTCACCCGGAATGTGTGCTTCTCTATACAAACCACCAGAGGACGCTGCTCTTGTCTGATATGGACTTATTTCCAGGGTTTACTACGTATCCTTGGATTGAAGAATAACACGTGTTAAACAGAAGCTTCATTTCCTTCCTCCATTACTTTATAAACACACTCGCACGGCCGCATCATCGCTTCTCCGCCTGTCGTGCCCGATTGTACACACACACACACTCCCAACTGCGTAACAGCTAGCGCGTTAGCCGAGGAGCTGCCAGGGGGAAAGAGCGACGCTACACTCGGAGCAGCTGCGACTTTACTAGTTGTTGTACATGTTTGCAAAACTCATTTGCACAAATCCATGTATTCTGTGGAACAATAGAGGCCAATATTATTTTCTCTTACCCACATGCGCAGACTGGCCACTGACGTTACTAACATAAAAGTGAAGTTTTCTCTGTATATTAGGACTTCAAAAACGCACTCACACCAACACTATTCTACAATGGTCACAACTTATATTGCTGCGGGCAACAGGTAGTTATACTCTATTAATTTACCTATTGTAACCACTGTCATTCATTTTATTCTTCAATGTATAATCACCAATCACACTTGTATTTGTTCACTCCATTCTTCTTCAACAACACACATCAAGTTTGGGAAGAACACAACTTCAGTCGCATTTTAATTGATCTGTCGTTTCTTTGTTTTGGTTCACCACACTGATAAGATCGATTGCTACTACGCTAGCCGCCGGGGGAGTGGCACGGGGGTCCCCCTGAATATTGCACCGAATGTGCATACACTAACCCAGTATGCGCTGCTTTGGGATTGTGAGAATTGAGTGAACAGCACGCCGTGTGTTTAGTGTGGACTTTCTGATTCCAGTAAGTCACTCCATGGAAGTGCAGCGCCATCAACGCTAGATGGCACTCTAAGACCGCTTTGCACAATGTGAAGGTACTCAACTACACTTCCTTTGGCGTGTTGTACGTCCTAGAGTCATTGACTCAGCACTAAACCACTTTAAACTCAGCATGGAGTAAATATCAAACATCACATGATAGTCTAAGTAATGTAGTATTCCATATGATAATTTTGTGTCCTACCCACATAGCCGTCCATCCGTCGGTGCTGACGTCACGCATGCTTATCATAGATTTCCCACAATGCCCACAGCACGCGAGGTCAAACTGGACCTAGATTCCTAACACGTATGTATTATAACTATTAGTTTAAAGAAAATCACGATGTGAGTTCATCATTTTGGATTGCGTCATTATTGTAATTAGTAAGCTTTTAAACGTCTTCCCAAGCACTGGCATGCTCCAGACGTTCACACCAGCACCTAAGGTGTATGATTATCGATCCCAGTATTTATTCAAAGAGTTCGCTTGGTCACGTTGTGTTGTCTTCGGAAACACATATACTAAAATTGGAACGATACAGAGAAGATTAGCATGGCCCCTGGCGCAAGGATGACACGCAATATCGTGAAGCGTTCCCAATTTTTCGCTAAATAGAAAGAAATATTACATTACATTACATTACATTACATTACGGTCATTTAGCAGACGCTTTTATCCAAAGCGACTTACAATAAGTGTGTTCAACAAAGGTAGATAAAAAATATTCGTACAGCCCTTGTTTACCTCCGGTTTGGTCCTGCACACCATTTAAATAAACAAAACTAATAAGAGCACCAAGTGTCACTGCATAAGATTAAGTAATAGGTAATAGATAATAGGTAATAGATAATAGTAATAGATAGTTTGTTGCGATTGGCGCTGTATAAAGTAAAGTTGAATTTTGAATTGAATAAACCATTTCAAAGTTTTACATCGTTTATCCAAAAATGATCGCTTAAAAGGACTTAGCAATAGAGAACATCATTTGTGTAAAAAAGAATGTTCCAAAATCAAAATCAATCATCAATCAAATCCTCTGCAGAGTATACTTTATATAGATTCAGTATTTGTCATCCTGTTGGCACTGCTTTTGTGGTCCGTTCCAGCGGAGGTTGCAAAAATACCAGATGAGCTGATGATTAAAGAAAACGTATGTTGAAGCATTAACTGATGGATTAAATCCACCCCCAATGGTTTCAATAACAATAGAGAATTTTGTGGTTTATTAGTGTTTGCTGTTGATCATCCAGAAAACACTGAAAACAAAATGTCTGACTGCAGTTTGTAGCTTTCTGATTCTTTATTCAAATGACCTCGATGTCTATTATGGTGGCTTGTAACTTTTCATTCTTCTGTTTTTTACAGCACTTTATTTACGAGTTACTTTGGGAATTTGTGTTTTACTTTCAGCATCATATACATACTTCATCTGGATAACACCTCTTTAATATAGTGCTTTTATCTTTTATGCTTCTCCATATTCTGTTGTAAGTTGTGCTGTGGGACACTTGCAGCTACGTGTCTCTCTTCTCCCGTGCTTCTCTGGTCGAGGAGCAGAGCAGACTGGATGATCCCCTTCACACTGAACCTCTCCATCATCCAGAAGCTTTGTGTGAAGTTTATTTCATCATTGCACATTCACTCATGGCTCTCAGTGATACATTCCACTACAGAGGAAATTACAAACATTTTCATTTTCCAAATGTACATCACACTATGCATTGGCATAAACGTTCCCCTTTATATAAAGGAATATGGCTTTGAGTTTCATCAAACCTTGACGTCATGGTCAAGCAGAACTAAGGCTTAAGGCATAGAATGCACATTTCAAGGCCCATTTATGGACCGGATCAGATCACAGTGTCGTGGCTACAAAGGAAAAACAAATTTCCACCTTAAACACTTTGGAGAGAAACTACATCGCTCCTTTTACAAAAATAAAAAAAATAAATTCTTCATCTCTAAAAAATAGTGTCCACTTAGTGCCGATTAGTTTGTCCAGTGCATCAGAGCTCGTAGGTACACACAGTCTCATGTTGGCATGTGTGTGTGTGTCCTCACTGGCAGCAGAGCGGTGCCACGTCCTCAGCCGGGGACGGAAACAGCCTCAGGGCCTCTCTGGAGGATCTGGTGTATCCGTTATGGAAGAGCAGCGCCTTCTTCACTGTGAAGAAGGAGATGGTTCTGTCCCAAACGTCGGAGCTGGAGATCCCGGTGCCGACTTGGTGTTCCAGGGCCGAGCGAACCCTCGCTGCTCCGTCTGTGCACTTCCTCTCCAAACTCAGCATCTTACACATACTGGGGAGAAGACGGAGGGGAGATATGGGGTTAATGAGGGACACGATGGAAAGTCAAAGTGAGAAATGCTTAACGAAAAGTGGCAACATAAGAGGTTAAATTCCTGTATCACCACGAGTGCAGGGGTCACAGCTGAGGTGACCTTACCAAACATTCACCAAAACATATTTAAGATCTGACACAGAACAGTTTTCTCCTCCGTCCTCACCTCGTGTGCTGGTCCCTCATGATGGATCCACTGTCAGACGCAGTTCAGGCCTTTTGTGGGGCGTCGGGCGGCGTTCAGGGTTTACAACTCCACCCGACAATCACCCGCTTATATATCCGCGGCATCTCTCGCGTCGATTCGATGCCACGCAGGTTCTCACAGTGTTCGGCCAATCGCAAAGCTCCGTTATGACAATGGGATGCAGATGAATTAGTGGGATTCATGGGGCACAATGGCCGCAATCCAAACAAACAGGTGGGAGGGGCCCCTCGCTGTCCTGATGTGAAGTCTCCTGGTGATTGTGTGAGCAGGGAGTGATATGTGGTGGGAACACGGAGGAAGACATCTGCCTGAATACGTCCAGCAGGTTGAAGACGGACCTCCACATGAGGAGAAATGCTGACTAAGACGTTAAATTAGAGGACAGAAATCAATTTAGTGGCCTTAAATGAATAGTTTAAGTCCAGATCCTCAATGTCTGGACCTGTAAATATGTGCCAAACACACACACACACACACACACACACACACACACAAGTAAAGACGTGCTGAATAATCCTCATTGTACACACAGGCCTGTTTACACACACTACTGGTGTCAACAAATCTTTAGTTGCATCGGAAAACGAGAATAACTTTGATGTCATGTTTCTCTGTACTTCCTGTTTACACCCGGATCACAGATTGTGGCTTTAAACAGTAGTTACAGAGCTTCATGTCCTGAGTCTCGTTTTATTTTGTGTGTTTGTTTGTTCTCACTTATATTTTATCGTCTCTTCATCACACACGTTACTTCTGTTCTAACTTATCCTCTTCAATTTCTTTCCCTTTTTCTTCAGATTACTTGGACCAACAAACTCAGACCCAAAATTTCCCCAAATTCTCTCACACACGCCCTACTTGTTACACACGCACACACACGCACACACACACTCCCTGTTCTTCTTCTTTAACTTTCTGTCTCTATTTCAGCATCTCCAATTCTCACGGTGAGCGTCTCCCACGGTTGATTGGCTGACAATAGCGTCCGATCTGTCCAGATGGTGAGCCTGGAAGCCCTGAGTGTGTGTGTGTGTGTGTGTGTGTGTGTGTGTGTGTGTGTCTGAGGGGGGGGCGGGGTGTTGGTCACTCCGTCTTTGTTGGATGGGGCACACTTCCTTTGTGCAGCCGCCCTCAGTGTCATTAACAGTGAAGTGTGGGAAGCCCGGGACCACAGAGGCTCCCACGTTCCACTGAGGCAGGAAGAGAGCGTGTGACTGAGACGTGGCCAGCGGCAGGCAGGCAGGGCGGCCAGCTGTGTGTGTGTCTGTGTCTGCGTGTGTGAGGGTGGGAAAAGGTGAGAGTGTGGCAGTGTGTATGGGTATGTGGAGGTTTGTCTGCGTGTGTGGATGAAGCCAGCAGGATGCAGTTTACGACTTCAAACATTCATGGATGAAAATAAACCTGAAGTCAAAATCTCAAAACTGCAAATAACTTAATGTCCACAACTCTCCACGGTTACAAAACAATTAGCAGTAAATTTGTACTTCAAGTATCCAAGTAGGACAGCTTTATAATATGGGGTTGTTCAATCAGTGGTTCCCAACCCGTGGCTTGAGGACCCATCAAAGGGCCACAAGATAAAAATATGAAATCTATGAAATCATCTTTTTTTAAATCTTTTATTTTGTATGTCTGTCAGCTTGTTGAGTCACATGCTGGAACCCGAATGAGCTCAATGTGGAGATCAACCAAGCTTTATCTTATCATATATGTCTTAATCTATCTTATTTGATCTTTAAGCGTCCTGCTGTGCGGAGACAAACCTCAACATTCTCACACTCTCTCTCATCCAGCACATATCTGCTCCCAAATGTGATCATCTGCTACTTTCCCAACTGTTGCATGAGGAAACGTCTGCGTGTCCGGCTGTGTGTGTGTGTAAGTGGCTGTATGTTGCTCCCTTCTGTGTGTTGGCCCTCTGTTAACACCCACGTGTGCCTGGTGGCCGAACCACTTTGTGCTCAATTACGTTGCGGTGGAGATGACATGAGCCAGCGGCGTGCTTCCCTCTGGGGTCACCACTTTCCCAGATCACACAAGCGGCGGGTCAGTCTCCCGCCACCCCCCCCCCCCCCCCCCCCCCCTACGCAGCCCCTCCCCGCTCTCTTTCTCCCGCCGGTCTATTCCTCCACCTGCTCCCCGGAGACACACTCATTGTCCCCACGGCTATAAACACTTCATTGAGCATGTGGCAGCCCTGCGTTCCTCAAAGCCCTTCCCAGCGCTCTGATTGGCTGATGACTGTGAGAAACTCCAACAAGCCCAAGACCCACACATTCATATGGTGATGTGGGCGTATAAATAGAGGGCCGAGGCAGAGGCAGCACAGATCCAACTGGCTCTTCACTGAGACACTCAGGCAGGAACGCTCTGACTCTGCAACCATGGCACCCACTGTGTTTGGACACTCAAACTACTCCAAGGACCACCTGACCCCTGCTCATAAGGTAAACACAGACTCCAAACTTTAGCTCTGTTAGGTTGAGACCCACTTCATGCACTGTAGAACACTTTGATTTCAAGTATACTAAATGTTTTTCTTCCTCTTTTCCCTCTCAGCTGAGAAAGCCGATGGTGGAGAAACTGCGTCGTGATCGCATCAACACCTGCATCGAGCAGCTCAAGTCCCTGCTGGGCCCCGAGTTCCTCCGGCAGCAGCCCGACTCAAAGCAGGAGAAGGCCGACATTCTGGAGATGGCCGTCTCATACATGAGGTGCTGGCAGCAGCAGAAGCACCAGGCCGCCACCTCCGCATTGATGACAGCCGGCGACGGCTACTCTCACTGCGTGCAGGAAGCCATCAGCTTCCTGTCCCACTGTGAGGTCCAGACTCATGCCCACAGGAGGCTCATCAGCCACTTCCAGAACCAGCAGCCTTCCAGCAGGAGCAGCCTCTCTCCTCCTGGTTCACCTGTTTCCCACCTCAGCTCCAGTAAGGGCCTGAGCCCGGCCAGAGGCGGCCTGTGGAGGCCCTGGTAGGACGGAGACGCCGTCTCCTCCTCATTAAGACAAACACGTCTGTGAACGTCATGGACACTAAGTGGAAGGAGTGTGATCCTTCAGCCCAGGAGAGCAGATCTGCTCACTGGATTCCTCTGGAAGAACTGACTTGATTCAGATTCTACTAGATTCTCTCGTATTTACACTGTGTGTGTTCAGCTCACACACTCTGAGTAACAGGAGTGTGTGTTCCTGCAGGAAATCTGAATATGTTTGTTATGCAAATATTTCTGAAAGTTCCTGCAGTTGTTTGACTCAGACTGAGTCTTAACTCTTTAAGTGTCTGTGACACTGTTTATACCTTTGATACTGTGTATCACCGACTGATCCATCATCCCATCCATGGATCCAATGGATCTAATGTCTCTGTAAATCTAATTATGATTATACTTTATTATGACTACATTGTAACCATTATTTGGCTTGTCTGTGTGTGAGTACATCACTGTAACATGATGATTATTCAGTTTGAATGTTAAGTAGATGTTCTTCATCTCTAAGTTCTTCCCCTTTCATAAAGGGATCATGTGTTCACATCTTTGCTGAAAGAATCGTGTTTACTTCTTCACTGTGAAGAGTTCAGATGTCTGAAAAATAAATGGAAAACTTCTCATGAAGTTTTGCAAATATAAACTATGTTGATGCTTTTTCTTCTTACTGTGAGTAAAACTTCAGCCCTTTAAAACTTTGATTTCATTCTGATTAAGGAGATTAATCAGAGTGGAATCAGAGGGAAGTCAGTGTCCTCCTGCATGTAAACACACTGTGACAGGTGGAGCCGAGTTGCACTGAGGCTCAGCAGAGGAACAACACACAAAAGCTCACACACACCTGTGAGAACACACAGAAACTTCACTGTAGGTTCATTGCTCATGGGCACACTGGCAGGAGCGTTTTGATAGAAGTGAAGAGGTTTGATTCCTGGGCGTCCAACATGTCACTAAACTATCACTTTTGATCTGCTAAAACATAAACACATTCACATCATGTAAGACTCATCATGAACGTTAATGTTCACATTTTGAAGTCTAACTGTGAGATAGAAGGAGGAAGATGATCACAGATCTTAAATACTGATAGAATTCCATGGAGGAAAAGGGAAACGGCTCCTCTGTCCATCTGTGGACATGTTGAGACATGTTGCAGTCCAGTGAACCTCAGCCTGTGATGTAATGATGCTAACACCTCGTCACATCCATGTTCTTCTTCTACTATTTGTCCTCACGACACCCTGCATGTACACCTGTACAACATTCTCTCAGCTACTTGACGTTCTGAGGCGACATCGCACAGACTACAGGATGGAGATCCATGACTACATATAGAGGAGGCGGGTCAAAGGTCAGAGGTGAATCAATTCAAGTCAAGTCTCCAGATACAATTAACAAAAAACTATTTCAGAGACTTAAACGCGAATAGAATCGCATGAAATTTAGTCAAATCTCAGTTTGGCTTAGAGTGGCTGTGTGTCACCGTGTGTCTCCTCACTGCTCAGCGTCTGAATTCTATCACCAAGTGCCGCCAAAGTCGTTCACAACTATGTAGTGTGTGTAAAAGTTGCAGGGGAATGCGGCGTGCCTGGGAGTTTCTCAGGGTCTGCTGGGCCAGGCCAGATGGTCTAGCTGAGGCTGCCCCCCCTACCCTAACCCCCCAAACAAGAGATCAAACACCGTGGCTAATGTGATGTGTAACAAGACACACTTCCATTGTCCCCGTCTGGAGGCCGGTGAATAGGCAGAGAGTGTGGGAAACGGGAGATACCAAACTCACAGAGAGATGGCTGATGGGAAGGCGCTCTGCCCCGCCGCAGGTCTGAGCGGCGGACGAGACTTTATGGCAGGAATTCAGAGCTGCCTGTGGGTGGGTGGGTGGGTCGCTCGTCTTCACACACACACACACACACACACACACACACACACACGCACACACACGGAGACAAAAGCCCCCAGCAGCCATGCGTAGGGACACAAGCGTTCAGGAGGAGGCACAGATTCACACCAACGTGCCCACAATGAAGTCAATAGAGAGGAGAGCATGAAAGCAGCCGAGGGAGTTTCTCTTACAGTCCTCCTTTATTTGGAGACTTTGAGACAGCGAGTATACACAGAGAGACAATAGAGACACAGGGACGGATGTGAAACATAACAAAAAGAGACAAAAGCTAAATAACGTAAATATAAAAGTTAAAAAGTCACAAAGCATCATAAGTTCTGCTGTAAAAACATAAATAATACAGTTTTGTTTGTGTTTTTATATCCAGAATCCAAATATGATGAGCTGGAGTCAGATTGCTTTTACATCAGAGGAAACCTGGGTGAACTTGATTCTGATTCTTAATAACACCAAAGAAAGTGAGGACAAAGTGATGTTTATTCTTTGCTGTCATGTCCATTTCCCTCTGGCTGGCGCTGGTTGGCATGGCGATCAACTAGACTGCTTCGGACGGGACAACAGAGACGTCACAAGCTGCATTAAATGTAAAAGTAAACAGTGGACACGGACTAAAGGCAGACGGCCTCTGGAGCCGCTCCACTTGATTTTTCCCAGATGGATCCGCACACTGAGTTTCTGTTTGTCCCCTCCACAAAAGATCAATTAACATTCCCAGCGGAGCGCCGAGGAGCGGCCGGCTCATTCAGCCTGATGTTTGTTGGGTACTGGTGGGAAACCGGCCGGTCGGCAGGACTCACACCCGACCCACAGGGCCGGCGTCACATCTGGGGCCAGCGAGCGACGGGGGCCCTCAGAGGCTCGCTGCCAGCTCGCCACTAATGCCATTAACTTGACACTAACGAGGCGCGGTGCGTCCAGCGAGAGGCTGCGGGACCCCGGGGGGAGGACAGACCACAGGCGGCCATCGTGATGACAGCTTCTCAGCACGACTCACACACTGAGTGTGACTAACGCAGATAAGAACGAGGACTCATTTCAGTTGGAAATATCTATCATAATAATCAACAAGTCAATTTCTCTTGTTAACAGGGCCGGGCATCACTACCAAGCACACTGAGTATTTTCCAGGGGTGTTTCCAAGAGTGGAATCTGACTCATTGTAACTATCACAGCAGCCACAGTGCAGCGACTCTGCAGCCTAAAGCCTTGCTCAAGGGCAAGGGCAGGAGCTTTAACCTAACGTGAGTCTAACCTGCTGTCCACCTGTGTTATATGAAACGATGACATCATAGGAGTTGTTGACACATTATGGGTATTTTAGGGAGTTGAACACGTGCAGTGAAATCACCTTTACAATGTCTGAGCTCATAAAGGAAACAGCACAGTGAAGTAAACACACACACTCTCTCTCTCACACGTTGACTCACACACACGCTGGTAATTGGAGGCCGTTTGTCGCGCGAGTTTAATTGCACCGCGCTGCCCTTTGATGCGCGAGCCACATGCGCCACTTGCGCCACATGCCGGAAGTCGCACCTGAGAGACACGCGCCTGGGCCCCGTGCCGCGTGGTCCCATCAGCTCGTTAACTCGTTGACTGCTCCCACGCTCACGCGCCGCTCCCACGTTCACGCCTCAGCACCGGAGCACGCGGGAGGGAAACGAACCCACGGAGGCGCAACTTCCGCACACTGTCGTGCTGCGTTCACTGTCTGAGATCTATTTCAGTATGTTTACATTTCAGAGGGAGATGTTGCCGTTTTTACGTCATCACCTCAAAGTCAACATAAGATAAACCGATCGGAGTATTAATAACAACAATAATATGATTTAAAAACGTTCATATTTATAGCTTATGTTATTATGTTACTTCATTTGTATCGCTCAATTCATTCGTTTACACTCAGACTTTTAATTTACAGTGGAAGCAACAGGTTGAAAGTGTACATGGTGTCTAGCTGCAGCCTGTTGATATGTTTTGTTTTATTTTTATGTTTTAAACTGCTCAGTGTTATATCCTTAATGTTCTTCTCTACTCTGTGACTCATTATCGTTTGTAATCTTCCTCTGTTCATTTCACTTTGACGCTGTGACCAAATTTGTAAAAAGTCAATTATAATGTAAACATTGATCCAAACACGTTTTCATTCATCCAAATGCCCCCGGCGCTGCTTTAAGGAGGAAACACAGTTGTCCTTTGAGAGGCCATGAAAGGCTTCAACTTATATTGTCTTATTGCAGATCAGCATTTGGCTCTTAGCGGCTGATGGCACCTTTGAAGATTCACACTTCCACATTTTTCATTCCAGATCGGTTTAATTCCGATTCCCTGTGTATGATGGAGCTCCAGATAACCTTCAGGGTTAATTACCTGTTGCTTATCTTGGGAAACCTCCCGTGCACTGACACTTAGCCATGAGTTATTATGGACGTGTCTGCTATTGTTGTCCTGGGAGCCCCACTGCTCTCAGAGTGTGGGAACCCCAGCCTGGTCTGCACCACATGGCTTTGTTATGCTAATGCTTGGGTATAAAACAGGAGCTGCTCCTCTGCTCAGGGTCAGATCTAAACACTGCTGTCACCCAGAAGGAGCTACTAACTTTACCTCACACAGACATGGCTCCCTGCTCCTCCAACTACTCTGTTCACATCAGGATCCCAGAGAAAGACAACATTAAGGTGAGCGCAGCCTCGGTCGGAAGGGGTTTAGGTTGTGTGGTTGATATCAGTGTAGCTTTTGTAGCATTTCTGATTTATTACTGATTTTGCAGCACTTTTAAATATTGAACCACTCGTTTTTATGAAACGTGTGCTGATTGAATTGAAACTTGCTGCCACCTTAAACCCGTGGAAATCAGTTGAGTAGTTTGTATGAAGGACAAAAAATTACACAAATAGCTTTTACAAAACAAATCCAGTCTTTTATAGATCTTAGGTCTGGTGTAGTGTCTACCTGTATTTGTGTATCGCTGATGAGAACCACAAACTTACCCACTTGTCTTCTCTTCCTCAGTTAAGAAAGCCTCTGGTGGAGAAAATGCGCAGAGATCGCATCAACACCTGCATCGAGCAACTCAAGCTCATCCTGGAGAAGGAGTTCCACCAGCAGGAGCCCAACTCCAAGCTGGAGAAAGCCGACATCCTGGAGATGACCGTGAGCTTCCTGAGGCAGCAGCTGCAGCCTGGCCCCAGTCAGAGGGACTACAGCCGAGGCTACTCTCAGTGCTGGACGGACTCTCTGCACTTCCTCTCTGCGAGCTCCAACGCCGAGGACTTCGTCTCCCCACTGCAGAGCCTCCAGCAGCAGGAGCAGCAGCTCCACCAGGCCCAAAGAACCAGGAGCTCCTCCCCAGTCTGCTCCACCCTCAAGCCCCTAACGCTGCAGGACAGCAGCAGCAAAGGGCCTGTGTGGAGGCCCTGGTAGAGACTCAGACTAACAGACTCTCTGAACCCTGAGGGGACTCAGATGCTCCCTCACTGTGTAGGAAATGTGCATTAGGTGTTGGGTTGAAGTCTCATCACATTGATGGACACGTAGTTGTACTTAAAGCGACGGCTCTCACTTTTTTTTAAGATGTTCCTGTTTGACTTTAGTTTTGATCTCATATGTTTGTCTCCACTGTCTTTAAACTGGAAACTGCTTTTGATTGATGTTGTCAAGTCTCGGATGTATTGTTAAGTGATTCTTTACTCCAGTGGAGTTCATGTTTGTTTGCTTGATGTTTGTGTATACTGACATTTACTGACAGCTGTCTTTGAGAATATTTCTCCTGTTTTGATTTAACTATGCCAAATGTTTAAAGTTATGAATGATGAAGATGATGATCATGATTGTGTGTGTGCATGAGCGTGTGTGTGTGTGTCCATGTTTGTCCCTTGAGATGTGATGTTGCTATTGCTGTGTCGCTGTCACATTCTCTTGCTCTTAAAACTCAGCCGTACTTTGTAAGACAATTAATAAAAACTACAATCATAAAAAACAACATAAATGTGTGTGTCGTCATAGAAACTTGAAAATGTTTTTATAGTAAGCTGATGAAATGAAGTCAGTGTTACTACCCGAACATGAATCCAGTTCTCCACTCTGACACAGTTTGTCTTGCCTGTGAGGTCATGTGATGTCAGCAGAGGTCATGTAGCAACAGGCACCAGGATGTCTTTGGTAAACGGTTATGATCACCAGTTTATCATTATTCTTCCTAACGCATTTTCCTTGTGTACTTCAACATTACTAATTCGGAAACATTTAACAAGCATCTCACTAAATTACAATAATTAACTCTGAGGTCATGTTACTGAAACAACACATTCTGAGTGTGTGAAACAGATCCATGAGTCAAACACAGTTTAGACAGAAATCTAGAAATATGTTTATTAAACAGTGACGAAAGCAAAGATATCAACTTTTGACTTAATGTTTTACAGACATTTGAGACTGAATTCAAATTGTTGTCATTGTTTACATGCAATGTGCAGTCAAATAAGTCACAACATGTAGGATCTATAAACTTCTACTAAATAACTACATTGAGATTCATTGTGACATAAATCTTTAATACCAAAGCAGCTTCACTCAGTAAATACATTTATAACCACTAACATTGTTAGTCTAAAATAATGAAACAAGCCCCAGTGTGAGGAGTAAATAGAATGAGTTACTAGAAAAAGCATTCTGCACGTCTGTGCTGAGAGATCTCCAGTACAGGACAGGATACCTGATACACACATCGTCTCATCAATATGATGAAAGAAGGAGAAACAACGTCCCGCTCAGTGAGGGAGCGTCTGAGTCCCCTCAGGGTTCAGAGAGTCTGTTAGTCTGAGTCTCTACCAGGGCCTCCACACAGGCCCTTTGCTGCTGCTGTCCTGCAGGGTGAGGGGCCTGAGGGTGGAGCAGACTGGGGAGGAGCTCCTGGTTCTTTGGGCCTGGTGGAGCTGCTGCTCCTGCTGCTGGAGGCTCTGCAGTGGGGAGACGGAGTCCTCAGCGTTGGAGCTCGCAGAGAGGAAGTGCAGAGAGTCCGTCCAGCACTGAGAGTAGCCTCGGCTGTAGTCCCTCTGACTGGGGCCAGGCTGCAGCTGCTGCCTCAGGAAGCTCACGGTCATCTCCAGGATGTCGGCTTTCTCCAGCTTGGAGTTGGGCTCCTGCTGGTGGAACTCCTTCTCCAGGATGAGCTTGAGTTGCTCGATGCAGGTGTTGATGCGATCTCTGCGCATTTTCTCCACCAGAGGCTTTCTTAACTGAGGAAGAGGAAACAAGTGAGTAAGCACAAGAAGAGAATTTACATTCTACATCACTAACTTCATTTATAACTGTATCAAAAGGACTCACCCTCATGTTGTCCTTCTCAAGTTTCTTGATAGGAAGCCAGGAGTGTTTGGATGAGCAGGGAGCCATGTGTGTTTCAGGTGAAGTGATCAGCTCCTTCTGTGGATGCTTCTGCTCTGATGTGACTGGAGGAGCAGCTCCTCTTATAGTGTCACATTACCATAACAAGAGGTGAAGCTGCGGTTTGCATCAATGAGAAAATGCATCAATAACAGAGAGGTGGAGCGGCCGCAGACTGAGCAGGAGAGATAAAAACATCAATCAGACTGTGAATTAGAGGCTGTCAAGCTCTTATCTGATGGTCTCTTATCTGTCCCACTCCAGGTCCACAGGGGACACAGGCGGTGATACCTGATGGGCATCCAGGGAATATTGAAGCAGGACTCTGGGATCATCACATCTGTGGCATCATGGGAAAATGTGTTAACAGCAATAGCCTGGTTCCTAGAGATTACATGCATGGACTGATAGCAGCCACACTTTTCAATTTGTCAGTGTGATCTTCTCAAGATATCAATAACACATTGCAATTAACCGCAGAAACTCACTTAACCACAACATTTGCGATGAGTTATATGATAAAGTGCGATATTATTGAAATTGTGATGAATCCATTCCAGTCTACTGCATTCATGAGTGGTCATGTGACTCAAACAGTCTCTAGGGGGCGCTTTATTGAAATCAGACCACATGAGATGGATCTAATTAAAAATACAGACCTCAGCTGATGGGGTTCAGTCCCAGGCACATGCATGACTGATAAAAATGTCACAGTTGCCTAAAAGTCACCAGAAATAGATAGATAGATAGAATGATAACCACTTCCACTTCTGTGTTTTGTTTCTGATTGTTTACGTTTCGTTTGCAGACATTTCATGAACACTATATTTCAAATGAGGATGAATATGAATCATTTATGAAAAATTCTTGGGAAATGAAACTCTTGAAGTCTTCCCGCTGGCCCTGGCTGTGGGCCTTTGGGTGCTCAGTCTTCCCGCTTGTTCACCCGTGGCACACGTCTATTGTTGACTGAGGGTATTAAGCCGTGAGTGGACAGAGGGACTGTGGGAAAGCCAGACTCGGACTCTACTCACACATCTACTGGTCAATAGGGACGACCTACAGCCACAAAAGGCCCTTTCATCCCCCTGTGTGTGTGAGTGTGTGTGTGTGTGTGTGCGTGTGTGAGTGTGTATGCTTATTTGATATGCAATGAGATATTATGTCATGCAGCAGTTCTGAAACTTTTTATGTGACCATCTGCCACTCCATGTGGAATCTTTAAAAGTTGATTTTTCAGGCACTGAACTAAAACACTCACACACTCACACACAAGTCATTTCATTAAATTACTTAATCAGTCTTATTGTTCTAAACAGTAAAATTGACTACTTTCATTTTCTTTATTTCAAATATTTCCCTTTATTATGTTCTCTTTTCTTTACGATTAAATGTGTAAAAGTGAAATACAATCATCTTAAATCATTCAAACTGCTCCAATCCAATGCAGGAACACTGAGGATGACCTCTCTGCAGACAAAGGTCTTTGGTTCATGCCCTTAAATCTGCACACAGACACACAGACCCTCACAGTGGCGGGGCTGCTGCATTGTGGCTGTGTGACCTCTGACCTTCCGGATGGAGGTCCACCGCAAAGGAAATTCCTCCACACACACACAAACTAAATGTGACTTTAATTGTGCACTGAAACGTCGTTATGCTCACTACATGACATCATTCTTTATTCCCATGGAAGTCTGATCCATAAGCATAAAGTACAAACATGAGATGTTACTGAGCATCTGATCTGTTTTTGACCAGGAGACAGGAGAGAGAAGAGAAGACAGACACAAGAGGAGGAAGAGGAAGCTTGTGTTCACAGTGAAGAACCTTCTTAATTAAACCGCCATGTTTCACACGCTCATCTACCGAGGTTGTATCGCCCCCTTGTGGAACTCTTCAGTAGCACAGACGCCACTGACCAGGCCTCCAAAACTTACCTGCACAGGGAAGGCACAAGAAGGCACGGGGAAATACTAAGTAAACTCCTTTCCTCTCTATGTGAAAGAGTTTGACAACGACCACCACACCAGCCTTCCTCGTTAGTATAGTGGACAGTATCTCCGCCTGTCACGCGGAAGACCGGGGTTCGATTCCCCGACGGGGAGATCAATTTTACAGGAATTTCCCCTTCAATGACGATCGATCCCACAACCTAAAACGATCGATCGAACATATACGGTATCAACATCAGCTGAGACTTTCAGTAATCAGATGGCTTCCTGCCTGCGGTCCAGATGCGGTCAGTTGGTTTTGCTCTGAATTGTGTGGACAACGTCGCCCCCTTGTGGTCATGAGCCCGTGTTGGCTTTTGACTTGGTTCTGCTCCACTTAATCGATACTCTGGACACTATTCTTCGTCCGTGCTGCTGCCAAGCCAATGCCAATTGTTTGTTGTATTGCAGGGACAGTGTTTAATTCATTAAGTAGCACAGTTGTTACTACTAGCATATCCTGCCACATGGTTTAAAGTGGCATGAACTGGACTGTTACACAACTACATTTATTTAGTGATTATAACTATTACATGGAGGGAACATTCAAACCACTTTAGGTTTAAATAAGTTTATAATTGTGGACTAAACATTTCTTTAGTACAAGTACAACAACAGGAAAAGGAAAAGTTCAAATCCCATAATAACTACTTATAAAAAGGCTTAATATGACCACGCAGTCATCGCAGGTGAGGTGCGGCGAGGTGAAGAAGAGGGAGCTGCTCTCCGACGTGCTGCCATTCACCTCGTCCTTAGTTCATGGTGATGGCTAGAGCTCGCCTCTTGCCCAACCTCCTGTAACATCACTGGGCCGATGACATCATACTGGGGTCTTCAGTCTTCTTTGAGCGGAGCATCTTATCATCCAAACCCACTAAAACGGTAACACAATCATTTGAGCAATTCTCAAAAACCTTTTTATTTATATTAACCATTTATAATGTATCCACAGCAGCATTCTTAATCATCCCAACTTTATGTAGGCAGTCCGTTACAAAGGAGGGGCAGGACGAGACAACCCACGCAAAACAACAAAAGAAAATATGCAGCAGAAGCTGTTATCTGACAGGGGTTGGTTTGGGTTTACAGACTGTATGAACATGCAATCATGCAGATTTCTGTTTCTACTGAGGTCTTTGACAATTGCATCCACAGGATTGAATATCTAAAGAAGTACAAAAATTAAAGAGTTAACTAAAGCATGAAAAGCAAAATGAGACTTATAAAGCAGACAAAAGACAGAAAGTATGTGCCCTCTGTATAAAAAAAAAAAGAAAAAAAAAAAGCAGGTCAGAACCTGTCTCACATTTTTCTCTTTACATCAGTTGCTACAATTCCAATCCAAGTTCCAGGATCGCCTGCCACAAACACGCCAGACCAGAAAATACCTTAAAAATACACACATAGGAAGTCTTCACTCAAAACCTCCCAAATGTGGCTCTATACGCCTGATCACCAACCATAGATCACTCAACAGGGACATTAAGAGATCTCTCCCAATGTTAGCAGTGAGGGTTTAGCTTGAAACCAAACAAGTGCACTATCCAACTCAATCAGGTGGCCGAGGATGAATCTCATTAGCAGCAGCAGCAGCGTAGAGCGTGAGCTGCCAATAGGAGCTCTGAGATTTACAGAAAAGTTTTAGCTTCTATGTGTGTGTGCGTCTCTAAATGCACTGGATGAATGGGAGAACATACTGAGTACAGTATAGCTCAAGAGGCCAGAACACCAATATCACTGAATGAGCTAAGCATCATGGGTTTGTAGCGTTTACTTACATTTGGATCCACATTTAACTGTCAATTTGAAGGTCTTTCAAAAGTGAGTGCAGTCAAGTTTCACACCTCGAGATGGTCTCACATTGCACCGTTACCCTGACACCCTGCTGATGTCAGTGTGATCAATAAGCACTGATGTGTCTTTAGCTGAGGCCACTGAATGGTCTCATGTGGAGCTGCTGGTTGGTCTCCATCGTCTGGAACCTCCTGGGTTCACTTCCACTCTTCTGCATATCGCCCGTCTGTCGGTCGTGACCGGACTAGTCCACCTCCTCCATGTTGCTGTAGGACGGCGCACACTCTCCAGAGTGGAAGAGGTCAGAGGGCACCTCCTGGGTCAATGTGGTTGGTCCTTCAGGATCCAGGTCTGTCCCATATAGTGCCTGGCTAGAGGCCTGTAAAATAAACCAGTGTTGCAGTAAATCATGCTAGATGCTAAATGATGCCTGTTTGGAGAGAAGAGTGAAGCATGTCGCTGTGAAACTGCCTGGATTCTTTCTTCTCTCAAGGATCAACATTCATCTCATACATTATGGAGAACGGGGCAATGGAAACAAACAAACAAAAAAGGTTTCTCTGGCTGAATAACTTCAACGATCTGTTACAATACTAGTTTGATAATTTATTTCCCCAACAGTACAGCGCCTTACACAGAAGAGAGCAGCATCTGAACAGAGGTATCTGATACATTATTGCAATGTCATTAAACAGGTTATTTAAATATACAGCACACATTTAACATCTTAAACATCTTTCATTACCTTCACACATAGAATCAGGCCAAGGTTCTTCTGTCCCATCAACCACCTGCCCACATCTTACAGCTAATTACATTTAATAGTTTGATTTACACTGTTGAAGTTATGGTTTTGATGACAGTTTAACCCCGTCTTGCCCACTTCTGCTCTTTCTATGGGCCATCTGGTGATTTAACATTTTCAAGGTCTTCACTACAGTTCTTATGAAAACAAGGTGAAAGGAAGGATTGCATATCTCTGAACATAGTGTGTACAGTTTGGTCACTACGCACTGCAGTCAAACTAGATAAAGCATTGGGAGTTCCCTGAGGCTGCTAACAGTCACCACAGCACCAGAGTCCAGACAGGATTCCCCTCCAGCGGTCTGGAGTCGCAACAAAGCACAGCGATAAAAGTCGGTAGTAGAAGTGCATGCAAAATGAGATGGCACCGTTTTCCCAGATTGGGTTTGCAGGGACACAATGAAGCGTTTACCACCATGCAGCCGACCGGCCTAATATGTTACAGCATCGTGAGTGTGTTTCTACGAGACAGGATGGAAATATTAAAATGAATCCTGTGTGGAAATGTTACTACTCTAGTCAGTCAACCAAGAAACATCCAGATTCAATGCTCCAGCCTTCAGAAGTGCTGATGTTTAACTTCTAAGAGCTTTGACATTCAGACACTTCACTAAGCGTTATCAGATGAAGAGGTGGGCAGGATTCTCCATCATTAAAGGTTTCCTGTTGTACCTCAGCTCTGCTCTAAACGCACCGTCACTACAGGTTGTACCTCAGTTTACAGAGAAGGAAACAAAAACATGGTCAGTTTTACAATAATTTATCCTGAGTATTTAAAAATCCCCACCGGGCTGCGGCTTAAAAAAACAAACATTCAATAGAAACTAAACACAGCAACATACATTTAAATAAAACCAACAAATATTATGAATCAGATGAATAAAGACACCAAATCTCAAAGTGACCTTCAGTAGAGGATCCATACACACACATTATGGTCAGACAGAAACTGATTTCAAGGCCCATCATTTGTGTTTCAGGACACAGAAAGGCAACAATTTGGTCATGCAAGGAATATTATTACACATTCATCTGTCTTGCATTAGTAGAGCAGAAATGTTGTAGTCAAATCACTTTAAAGTGAAGAGCAACAACGCTGCAGCAGTGCAGCAGGCATGCAGAGGAAGAGGAGTCTGACCAGAGGCTCTACATCCAGCTCATCTTTGTGCTCCTGTCTTCATCTGGGGCTTCAATTTAGCTTCTCCACAGCTCACAAGTATCTGACACTAAACGGTTAAGTCCATTTGGTGTAGCCTATTGATTTGATTCTACTGTTTAGATGATAGTGTTGACTTTAGAGTGGCGCCTAGGCATCAAAAACAAATGCTGCAGGGACGGACAGATCAGGGATGGATTGATCAGAGTGTGGCTGCTCCTGTGTCCTCCAGAGCAAAGAATAAAGCAATTAGACCCAAATTCACCTTTCTAAGCTGTGACCTTTGACCTAAATGCTGAGTTATTTTGTTTTCCCAATATCAATAATGATATAACACACCGTTTGACTCAGGTTAACAGGCTGAGGACACAGCACCATAGAGGCGGTGGCAGTGATGTTGTAGCAGTAATCAGAGTTTTGAGGCAGTGAGAAAGGTTTTCAGTCGCATGTCAGAGTTAAGAATGGTTTAATGGTTTTGTATTTTTGGTATCAACTCTGACTTACACGTGCATATCTCACCTCTGAATCAGGGCCCAGAGTGAACAAGAAGATTTAATGTGCTGATATTGTGCGTTAACTGGCACTCAAGAGTATTTTATTACAATTCTATCAGTAATTATGACCGAAGCTGTTACCGAGCATCTTACTTATCTGTTATTCACACTTGTAGTGCTGTGAAGCTTTGAGTACAACTGACACACATTTTACCAATTGAAGACCACTGGATGACTGACAGCTCTTCCTCATACCCGTGCTGCCTTCATTAAAAATACTAAATTCTTTTGCTCTTGATCATATCAGGACTCTGTTTGACTGATCTCATATTTATACACTTAAGGCCCCGGCCTGCCACCGATCACAGTTCTCCCTCCTCACTTTTGTGATTTTTTTGCAATCGAAATCACTCATTTTGTGGCCAATTTTGTAGTTTGTTTCCCATAAAGCCAAAGTTTCTATGACACTCGTCTACACTTTTTATTTATATTCACAAAGTTTAAATAGCACCCGTTACTTTAAGAGACCAGCGCACAGCGTTCACACTCCGCTGCTCTCCACTCTCCCTGTACGCAATGTGAAAATAAAACAGATCATTTGATAATCTTTGTAAATTATGCAGCATCTTGAAGAAATTGCTGCATTTTGTTGAATTTGCATAAAACCCAGAGACTGCTGAGCGGTGTAAAGCTGGAGGGACTGAGCTCAGACCCATTTAGCTTTGTAAACCAGGAGGTAAACCAGATTGACGAAAAGAGCCAGCATAGCTGCCAAGATGCCCACAATAAAGTATCGCACACAGTCATCGTCAGGATAATCCGACACCCTCTGCCTGGGGCGCCGCCGCACCGGCACCTCAACTCTGTCTTCCTCTCCCGCATTTCTGTTTGCCATCCTCTGCGTTGGTCGCCTCCACAGACCAGTGCGGAACAGTCCGCCACGGGCTTCTTGCCCTTCCGCTTCTTCCTCCAGTTCCTGCCATATTAGGGAGGCCTGCGATTGGCGGAAACCGGTGTCAGCTTCTGGGAAAAGGCGTGGTCTAACAAGTACTATGAATAAATTAAACTTTCAGCATATCTACCTCTACTTTTCCAGATTTAACAGTTTTTCCCCTGATATTCAGGTTGAAGGCAATATAAGACGCTTTTTAGAGATGTACTCTGGGAGGTTACTTCACTGAACACTGAACAATAAGGCCCAGGTCAGGAGAGAAGTTCAAATGTAAAATGTAAGTTAACACCAGCTGAAAACTTTTGGTTTCCCCGACCTCTAAGTGATGTTTTATTCATTTTGGGGCAGTGATGCTGATCATTAGGAGCTTTAGACTGAACTACATTAAGCAGTGCTAACCCGAGTAAGAACACGACTCCTTCTGCTCACGTTCACACAGAGCTTCAAGTATCATGAAGATGATGGAAATTAGAATGAGTGCATTAGATCGATCGTCTGCATGAGCCACTTCACTTTTACTGTGCTGGACATTTTGAGTGAAAAACTGAAAATCTCTCTGGATCGCCACCAACTCCAATAGAAGAGCTTCTTCATCCTGGCCACTCCCTTTTCACTTTTCATCGTCATCCAAAGTCGTTCCTTCCCAAGCTCAACCCAAACATTTAGAAATGGGAAAGGGGAAGTTTGCATCCAAACAATCAGCAATGTTCAGTCTCATGAGCTTCACCCAGCACTTCCTGGACCATCAGAGTAACTATCCTGGAATAGAGGCTACAAAATAGTTTTGTTCCAAATTAAGTCTGTATCCATGGCATGAGGCATTCCTGTCATCCTGAAAAGGTGCTGAGACTCCTGAGAAGAATCCTTGTGGTGTAAGTGGTGGTGTTACACAGAGGTGCAACAGAGCAGAGGAGCTAACTCATTTTCAGCTTGGTGTTAAATTACTCTTTAAGGTGGGGCAATAGAGGCCGACATCTACACATGGTTTGACTGCAGGCATGGAGATCTTAACAACAAAACCAAATAAAAAACACTTATGACAAAGAACACATTTATAAAGGACGTCACAAATACTACTGAAGCCCGACAGCGGCTCGTGGTTAAATCAAGAACTTGGCTGTATTCCAACGGGGCTTCATCAAGACTAACCAAGAAGGAGAACGGCTTCTTGGCTCATAATGGAGACACTTTGCTGGGCTAGTGATCTGCATTTAAAATCTATGGAACCTCCTTTTCATTCAAACATACACAGTACATGTCAGGTGCAAACAATTCACAACGGCTGCTGAAATATATGGAGGAATGTATTTAACAATGCAGCAGACAAAGTAGCATAAAAGCATAAATCTGAGCTTCTGTCAGACACAAACTGAACCATCGCTGATGGTGGATGCACCCACACAAAGATCCTCATTTTAAATATTTTCCTAACATTTGGGGCATTATGGCACTGCTATTGATGTATTTTATGGCGTTTACACCCCAGATGAACCTTATTACAAACTCCTTTAAACCCTGGGCTGAGGAACATTTCACACTTGCATATTTCACAAAGATAGAGGAAAAAATAAATATCCAGAAAACTGCCTGGGGTCAATTTTTCTTCCATAGGTTAAACAATTTGCTGGTGTGAAATGTTACAGAAGGGAGATTGCAAGTTTCTTAACATAGCGGCACTCTCACCTGACTGGCGGCAGCGCCGGCGGTCGACTCCGCTTGATGAGGGTTGAGGAAGCGCGGTGGCCGCTCCACAGGGGAGTTTCGCCTGCGATAGAACAGGACGTAGGCATAGCGGGTGACCACCTGGCTCTCTTCAACCATCGTCACTGTGCTGTCATCAAACAGACGCCAGCCTGCCGGACAGGAAGAATGGACAAGGGGAGAGATGTTGACAACATGGCGATAAGGAAAAGAGGGAAAAAAGGGGGAGGGGGGTGAATGGGAGAAAAGGGTAATAAGACACAAGAGAAGACAGACAGGCGAGAAATGAAAAGCATAAGGCAAGGTTGAAAGTGGACGGAAAAGGAGGTTGAAAGTCAAAACCTGTCTGAATGAAGCTCATTGCTTTCAGACTCACCAACATCACTGCGCTGGCTGTTCTTGTCACTGGGCAGGCGAGCGTAGGCTGTGTAGTGACCTCCTATCATTCCTCCATAGTGGTTGATGACTGCATACAGGTCATATATAGGCGGGTGCTGCATTTCATCCTTCTGGCCAATGCAGAACTTACTTAAGTCCAGATTCCTAGAGGACAACATGACATCAGTGGTTATGCTATGCTACGACTAAAAGTTACGCTTCTGAAATAAAATAATGTGAAACATAAGTTAGAGCGTTTAAAATGTTTACCTGGCAGGGAAGTCGACCATGTCATTGATCTTATCCCTCCAGATGAAGCTTCTGAAGGAGAAACGTTTCAGCTGGATGATCAAAACATTGGGCAGACGCCACAGTAGGAGCTGCTTGGAGGCCTCGCGGTGCTGCTGGCACTTTGGACAATACCTGGATAACAGAGCATAAACAAGGACCGTTAGCTCCTGCTTTCATTATATAATAAATGATAACGCTGGCCATTTCCTAGTTTTTGCCATTGTTCTCACAGATGACATACGTATAAATGATATTCAGTATATCCTTACCATGCCTCCTCTGGTGCCAGCACCTCTGGCTTTGTGAAGAGGTTGAGGCACTGCTCCAGGGTGAAGTGTCCTGCTCTGGCTGTCTCACTCAAAGAGCCGGGGTCCTCCTCGTACTCCAGCTCCTTGGAGCTCACCAGGACATACTCCTTCAGACGCTCATTATTTTTCCACACGAGCTCCAGCGTGGCATCTTCAGGAGATTCCACGAGGGAGTCATCTGCAGAGGGGTTATGATGAAATGTTTGAATGTTGAAAAAGGACAACAAGGACATGACATCATATATATATTATGCATGCATATTATGAGAGTTCTGATTGTACCCTTTTCATCCAGCCTCTGTTCTTTGTTGTTAGAGTCCAGCTGAGCGATATAGAACTGACTGGCATGGCCTGATGCTGACTCACTTGAATGCTGATACCCTGTTACAGCAGCTGCAAAAAGGAGATATAGAGGAATGAAGTAAACAATCAGAAATATTCAAGCATTGCCCTGTTGTGAGGCCGCAGTGCATCATCATTTTGATGTTACCTTCTGGCCGTACCGCCTTCTCACAAGACGTCTCTTTTTCAGCATGGGGGTCGAGGGAACTACTCGAAGTGGAGGAGAACGCCTCAGAGAATCCTGAATCTGTAGTTCGGGTAGTGGAGAGAGAGGTCTGGGAGTCGGAATCCCCACAGTGAAGGGCTGAAGCCTCTGCCTGGGACTCAGGCACCAGAGAGTGGCTCTCCTGTTCAGAATCACCTGCTCCCACAGCACTGCTGCCCCCAATGGCCTGCTCCCCTGCACCATGACCCTCAGGGGATACAGTCGATACTGGGGGGATGTCTGCCCTGCACTGTGATGTCTCAGGGGATGTCCTGCCTGACTGGAAAGGGGGCTGGAAAACATTGACAGAAAACCTGCAAAGAGAGAAACAAAGGGGAAGTTACATTTTGCTTTATACAGCTCAGACAGGCCTGATATGATTTACTTTAAACTGGTGTACAAAATAATTTGCTATACGTCTACTTCATGCTAAAAAAGAAGTGTACGTTACCTGGAGTAACCCTCCAGTAGCTGGGTGAGGCGTGCATAGGAGAGTCGGGACTCTGGCACGCTGACCAGGAAGGGAAGACCCACATTGTCCATGTTGGGTCGACACAACCCTTTGTGGTTGGGCCAGTGGTTCCTCTGACATGCTCTGGAAAAAAAAAAAAAAAAAAAAAAAACACACTTAAGAACTAAACTGTTTATTTACAAATAAAAGATAGTTGCCTCAAAAAATTCTGGATTACTGATGGTTGGAAACACTTTGCAGCCCTATCAGCCACGCAATTGCTCCATTCAATATGGTCACCATTGTATATTTGCAATGGTTGCGATCCGTTCAATTATTAGACTAAATAAACTAAATGTGACAGATTTTTTTCAGGAAGTAATGCAAAAGCTGACACCACTATATCTAAAACTGGATGGAAACGAGCTGGAGGCAGCACAACGCACAGATGCTTTCCATGCATTTTTTGTCGCAAAGAAAAAAAAGTGGATAAAATGAGGCTATTGTGTGCAGAACTGAAAAAGCTTTGTCTGTGAGATCTTACTGATTGCAGTAGCCCACACGGTAGCAGCGAGTGCACCGTTTCAGCTTGTCTTCCTCTGACACAGGGGGCTTCAGGCAGGCGGAACATTTTGAGATGGGGATATTGGGGACCTGGAGCCTCTGAAAGGCAAACACACAGATGAGAGAAACAATGTTAATAAGCATGTTCATAAACCAATAAAACGTCTCCAAGACTGAACTGTGGTCATTACCTGCTGCACTCGGAGCAGCACCACTCTCTCCTTGGCCAAGTCTTTGGATAGCACCTCAAAGCAGAACAACATATCAGATGGGGACACTGCGTCCAGAGATTGGGATGGCAGGAAGATTTGTTGGAAACGACCCTTCAACACCTGTGGGAAACAGAAAGATGTGTGGAGGTCAAGTATGTATCAGAGTGTGTAGCACTCATCTTGCAGCACCACAACTGTGAGAGCAAGAATTAATTCTATTGAAGATTCCCTGGCAAAGGGAACTGACATGCAGAAAGTAAAAGTTGATCAGAAAAAGGTTCAATTGAGCCTTCTTTGTCATAAATCTCTTTTCCACTGACCTCAGTCAGTCTGAGATTTTCTGGTTTCACCCTCACACTCCTAGAGACGGAGTCCAGGATTTCAGCAGCGCTGGAGTTGTCTTTGCTCACGCTCACTAGAAACTAAAACACACAACATTAGAGGTTGGATTATGTGGAATAAGTATTTACATAATCTCAAATAGATGCAGAAACAATACTATATTTTACCGAACGACCATTTTGATTGTGAAATGAAGCCAGTTAGTTCACCATACCTTGACGGGTTTCTTGTGAGGTTCTTTAGCAAAGTAGAAAACGGTGAGAACCTTTTGTTTCTGGGGCAAGGGGACGGGCAGGTAGAGGAAGGGGTCGAAGGTGATGGACACCTGAGGCAGGACATGAGAATAGAGGGGGAAGTGATGGGATGGAAAAAAGGAAAAGAACATTAGATATGAATAAACAATGAAAATAAATAGAATTAACAGGAGATGTCTTGAAAATAAAGTGTTACCTTTGAACACATGGGGCAGACGAGCTTGGATTTGAACTGGCCCTGGAAGAGGTCCACTATAAAGGAGTCATTTCTCATCTTATGCCTCTGCCACGCTTCCTCTGCCACCACCTGCACAGACAAAACACAACAACATGCCGAAGATGAATTCAGTAAATCACTTCACTTAAGTAAATAGGTGAAATTTCAAAAGTCAAAGTATTCAATTTTGTTCCCAAAACTGATCTGACCTGATCGTGAACATTTGACAACAACAAAGGATGCACTCATGCGACGTTGTTGACTTCATCAATAAGAAAAAGGCATACCTCATCCAGCCGTCCATCCGAGTCGACTGTCTCAGTGTAGGGTTTGTTCTGGATGCGGTTCAAGTCCTCATGGAGCCCATCCAGCAAAAAAGCCATGAACTCCTGGGCATCATGCTGGGCATAACCAGTAAACTGACTGGCTTTACTAGCAACAATTGCCTGTTCAGGTAGAACAATAACAGAGAAAGGAATGGGTGTTGGCAAAGAGTGAAAGTAAAGATTCAAACAACATAGACTCAAGCAATGCTAATAAAAAACAAAGAAAGTGAAAGGAAGACAAAGAAGAGGATGTAGGATATCTCTTACAGAGAAAATCTACGTCGTGCTGTGAGCCTACCTTGAGTTTTGAGGGTTGGAAGGCATGGTGAGTTCCTTTCCAGAGGGCCCTGAGTAGCACAGCAAAGCCAATGGCCAGCCTGCCCCCTGTTCCAAGGGGATTATTGCAGTTGATCTCTGCCTCAAATGCTCGATCTGTAGGGGGAAAAAGAAAATATAAGCAGAATACAACATATCTCAGCATATTGCATTCCAAATGACACAACCCCTACAACAAGAGCTAATAATGCTAATTCAAAACATTTATTAAGAAACAGTCCCAAACAAATGTGTCAATCATCCCACTTACCATGGAAGTAGTCCCTGAGTTCTCTGGTGTTGGACAAGGATTGGATGACACTGTTCATAAAGCAGGTGTTACCGAGATTGACCAATCCTGTAAAACCAGGCAGGCACACCTTCTTCTCCTCCTCTTCCTCATGCCGTTCATTGCTGGCAGGCGGTGCATGGGTCATGGGCTGTACCATGCAGGTGGGCTTAGGCTGAGGCGGGACAGAGGGACACAAATGCAATTACTAATTAGACCAAGTTCATTTTCATCCTCACTTGTATCTAGCAGCCGTCAGACTCCCAGTGGCTGCTGCAGTGTTGTAGCATACTAAGGGAAGTATTCAGTAAATTGTGATGTGAATTGGGTGTAATTACACTTTGACAGCACCCAGCAGTGATTGCTCATCCACCTTTGAGTGAACTACCTCTTCTGATGTTTACACAACTATCTCAGTCGACGCTACTGTATTCTCAGCTTGTTATTGCAGGGTGCCTCCTTAGAAGAACATTTTGTATGTGTGTATGTACAGCAATTTAGCAAAAGGTGCAGATTTCCCTACATCTGAGATGGAATAAGTGAGCATGATATGTTCACAAACCACTCTTTAAGACTGTCTTTTTCCTTTGCATCACCTCTTCAGTTCAAATAATTCTTTAATTCATTTTTTTCACTCACAGATGTAAGGGCGGGCTCTGGCTTGGTAATGGCAACGTGCTCAGAGACGGACCGAGGCGCTACTGTATCAATACCGCCATCCTCCACTCTGGACGATGCCTTAGGAGGCTTGGGTTTCTCTTCTCCAACCCGAGGAGGCTCCTCTTTGACTGGGAGGTTGTGTTGGCTGCTGCCTGGCTGGCTCTTTTCCATGCAGGCAGGACCGGAGGGCACAGCAACCTTGGCACCACCCACTGCACCTTAAACAGAGGAGAATGGACCTTGAGGTTAGAAGTTAGATGCTCACCCTAACTTTCCTGGATTGTGAATATGAGTAAGTTCAGAAAATTTGACTTAGTATTGAACCATATCATACAATAAGGACAGTGAGATTTAATTACACTGTTCCTTTGTCATTCACTTAACACTTATTTTCCCATTTTTGCCGAGTTAAAAAGAAATGTTTTGATATTTAATTTTCAACCAGTACATGGATTCTCACAAGTATCGAGCCTGGAGGACATACAGTGAGCAAGCCATGTAAGGACGGCCAAATGTGGCACCCATATCAACTTACTGGCTTAGTTACAGTCTTATTCCTGTCATTGACAGCTACCCTAACGACACACATACATTTGCCTCAATCTCAGTTCCAACATTATGTAATCCATGGACGTTACCCTGACGTGTCAGCCTAATAGGTGTGAAGGAAAAACAACCCAATTTGGTACTATTTGTATATCTTTTCTCAATCTTGTTCTCAAATTCATAGACACACATACAAATACAGATAATAGATACACATACATGCGAGGACAGCCAATCAATATATTGAAACAGAATTTAATAATTTAAATACCGTAATTTTCGGACTATAAGCCGCGGCTTTTTCCCCATTTTTCGACCCTGCGGCTTATATAACGGTACGGCTAATCAATGGATTTTTACAGCTAACGGCCACTAGGGGAATTCCTAAATCTATGGATTTTACAGGTTTACAGTCCTCCGGAAGGCGGCCGTGTACTGCACCTTAGCCTAAAAGATGAAGATGAGGATTAATGACTTTTCTGGTAGGCTGATTACCGTATATTTTAAGCAGCCGTGTTACTGCAACTTTAGGCTTACGCGCTTACTGTCGTGTTACAGGCACTTTATTTTGCACTTTTGAATAAACTTTTAATTTAGCCATTGATGTTGCCTCGTCAAGCGCTGTAAGCTTTGTTTTTTGTTATGGTACTACTGTAGGCTATAATGTAGATCAGTGGTTTTCAATCTTTTTCATGCCAAGGACCACTGCTGTAGATCACTGCCGGTACGTGCGCTGGGAGCGCACCGTTTTAAGTTTGAAAGTTGAAAAGTTTGTGTCTGAAACGCTATGTGATACAGTACAGTTTACACAGCATAGTACATGTTCTGTAGCTACTATTGCACTAAATGGTAACACTTGAAAATGTTATGCAAATATGCAACTTGTTTGTTGAAATGTTAATAAATGGGAGCTTCCTCAAACAGCCGCCTCTTTCCCGATAATCCCCTATGTGCACGAACCCTTACATATGGTAATTAAACATTAAAAAAACGGCGGCTTTTAGTCCAGTGCGGCTTATATATGTACACATCATTCAATTTAGCTTCTGCGGCTTATAGTCAGGTGCGTCTTATAGTCTGAAAATGACGGTAGATTTTATACACAATTGTTGTGTTATGCCCATAAAATGAGTGCATATAGATTTTCATATCATTTGTTTGGATATCTATGTTCATGTGTGCATTCAAGCCAATTTTGTTGTAGGGTTTCCTGCAGGAGCCATGAAGCAGACCTTGTGTTGCTGGGGCCTCCAGGCCCCCCCAACGCTGGCTGTGTCTCTTCTTCAGTGTAATGTCTAGTTTCGATGGAGTAAAGGAGTAGCTGCAGTGCTCAGGCTGGATCAGGTTCCTGAAGCACAAGAGGAGAAATACAATCAGGTCAAACTCAAAGACAAAGGGACCAAATTAATGGTGCCTCTCAGCATCAATGTTGCAATTTACCCCACAAAGTGTACATCAAGACTGAACATCTCAATGCCTGCAGGTGCTGCTAGCGAGCAGTTAATTTATCTTAATGTTATCCTTCGTGGCACCTGATTATAGACTTTGTTATGTATGAAGTATGCAATCTCTTCTCTATTTCTTATTGTAAGTCGCTTTGGATAAAAGCGTCTGCTAAATGACCGTAATGTAATGTAATGTAATGTATTTGCGCATCTCTTACCTGAGTTTGACTTGCCACTTAAAGACCGTGTTTGTTCCACTATCTGAATGAAGCCGCAGAAAGTTTGTATCACTGCAAAAAGATCAGACAGAAACATCACCATCATGTACAGCAATGTTATCTCACCATAACATTACCACAATTATATTCTGACAGTATTCTGTAGTATAGTCATGTGCACTACCTTGTCTGAAAAATGAGGGTGAAATCCTGTTCCCTGAAGATGACTCTGGCGGTGTCCCTGCATATCCCCTTCATGTAAACATTAACCACCACCAGGTCTGTGCCCTTCTCGTACGAATCCTTCTTCACCGACTGCAGATTGATCATAGGTTCTGGGGCTGCAGGACATTCACAGGTCACAACAAAGCTTGATTTAGGTACTGGAGCATGTTTGCACTCCCTGCTTAAAGAGCAGCAAACACGATTGTAACAGTAGAAAGATTTAGCAATAAAGAAACGAATGCCAAAATGAACTAAATAGTAAAGATCTGTAAGCAAAGGTCAGAATGAATAAAAATGAGTGCCAAAAAAGTGCCACGAGTCTGGTAGGTACTGAGTTTACAAGTGTACAAGCCGGGACGTGCATGGTTGTTTTAACCCGCCTACAACGGCTTTCTGGCAAAACATGACATTCAATACAAGGCAGGTATCTTGATTTTGAAAGTCTATCCTCCTTACAATTCAACAACGTGAATCATATATAATATAGACGGACACCAACCTTCCTGTGGCGTAATTTCCAGAGGGGGCTCCTCTTTGGACTGGTCCCTCTTCTCTTCCCCATCACAGCTACCAAGCCTCTGGACAAGACCAGGTGAAAGTCCTTGCGTGGTGGCCGCACCAGCATCTGGTAATGAAGCAGTTTCTTCTGATCCCATCTGTTGGCGGATCAGAGTATCCTGTGCTGAGTCCTGCTCAACAGGCATTTTCTCTGGCTCGGATTCAGTCCTGTCCGTGTGGATCTCTCCCAGCCTTTCTGGAGCAACTGCAACTCCATCGTTAGAGGTGACGGAAATGAGAGAGTCATTAGTGCTAACGGTAGCTCCTGATTGGCTACCACTGCCATTTGTCGTCGTCCCAGACTTGTGCTCTGTGTCTGAAGACTGGTCTTGCTTCTCCTCCACCTGAATCAGGAAAGGGCATGAGAAATTATAAATATATCATGCCAAGAAGACTTTAAGGTGTACAATACAAAGAGCCAGTTCCATTGCAGGCAATAAGACACATAGATTTAAGTGGAAAATGTTACAATTAATTGTTATTATATGAAAAACAGCTAATTAGTTGTTTTCTCAAGGCTTGTGAAGGTATGATAACAGCATCAGTGGCTGGGATCTGACGAACATAATGATCAATACAAACATGTGATCCTCCCTTCATGAAGGAAGGTCACTGAGCAGTCTGTGTTCTGTTGGCAGGTTAGTCTGCATTCCTGAATGTGTCACAGGTATTTTTCACATGTACTACTGCTGTGGCGGTTGGATACCATCAAACAGAAAGTTACTTCAATAGCTTTAATCCTATTTTAGATGTTAAAAAAACCTTTCAGACATCAAAGTAAAAGCAACCACATTAGAATGTAAAGTAAAAAGTCTCAACTTCCTCTGCTTGAGCACTTCCATCCAGCATTCTCTAGTATGATATTGATATTCGCACACCAGCTGTTCTCACCTGAGCTTTGATAGTATGGCTGGCAGCGATAACAGAAGGTCCAACTTCAATTTCCTGTCCATTGTCTAGTCTCTCTGCAATGTCTCCATCTGTGCATTGTGTCTGTGGGTTCTGTCCACTAGGTAGGTGTCCGTGTGGAGTTTTATCACTGGCTACAGCAGACTTGACGGAGCAAGTGTCCCTATTGACCAAAGGTGCAACATCCTTGGGGGTCTTGGTCTGCCGTCCGGTTGTGCGCTTGGCACTGGGTTCCAGACCCAGTTGGTCACTCCTTGTGACATTAGGAGGCTTGCTGGTGGTGATCGACACCTCTCCGGGCGCACTTTTCACCTCTGTCGTATCTGCAGGGGCTTTGTCAACTGCTTGTTTGCTTTTCAGGGAGCGCTTGACTCCCCGGTCACCTTTGCCACCCCCTCGCCTTGACTCGCTGGGCGCTGGTGAGGAGGCGGGCTGGGGTTGGAGATGGGGCTGCGAGGACAGTTTAGGTTCCTCCGCAGACTCCAAGGGAACACGTCTCGTCTCTGTCTTTGTCGCAGGAAGAGGGAGCGACTCCTTTTCATTTTTGGTCTCTATGGTTACTGGCACCTTCTCCTTCTTATTCGACTGCAGCAGACAGAAAAAATGACAATAAAAAAACAAAATCTTCTTTCCTACTTCTACTCCTACTGCTGTTGCAAAAAAGGGGGTCATCTTATAAGATATCTGGGCTGCAATAATTAAGTGATGTTAGTACTTAGTAGTGCATGACTCACCTTAAGTGTAGGCCAGGTGTGAAAGGGAATTTTCTTTTGCATAACGAGCAGCAGGAAGCCTCCCTTCTCCTTGTGCTGGATTCTGCTACAAGATCCCTCAATTTCCTCCTGCAAATGACAGCTCCACTGCCGCCCATCTGAAAATGTACACACACACACACACTAAGGACAAAAGCAGAAAAACAAATGGCCACACTACAGAAAAAAAGGTAATATGCAAAGAGAGAATATAAACATTTGAATATTTAGTTTGACCTTAACCTAGGCAGTAGTTAACACACTGACACCTGATATTTCAATGAATGATAATGGCTTTAATATGCCTTACCTGGGAAGCACACATGGCAATGTGTATCGGTGAAGGTTGTGTTGACATCATCTGCCCTCTGCACACCCTCCCCACAGCGCAATCGGACAATCACCTCATTAGCATTCTGCTTCCAGTCGAAAAACGCATCTGGAAAACCGCAAAGGAAGGAACACACACTTAGAGCCAAAATTAAAGAAGGAACTCTGTGACCACAATCATGATACATTCAAACACAATCAGACGCTACTGAATGAATAGATCTTTCAATGAAGAAAACATAAAACTGAACCAACACAACAAACAGCGTGCCAATCAGACAAGCAATTGCAGACAAGGCAATTTTTTCCTCAATTTGCAACAATGCAAACAAAATTCAGATCTGAAAACACCCTTAGCAAAAGCAGGGACGACTAAGGTACAGCGGACTTAAACACACACATTTAAATGCACCTGCTCACATTCAAACTCTGTCCACCTGCTCATACCAGTGCACTTCTAAATGTAAGTAGGTCAGTCAAGAGCAAACAGGCAAACTGAAGCTGACAGAGTAGTGAACTCAGCAAATCTAAGCATCTAAAATTATCTCTGACACACAAAGTCCAAGCCAAATAAAACTAATCAATGCCTAAAACTAAAAACATTGACAGAGCTAAACATTTACGGCTAAACAAGTCCCAACTCCGTATCTTACCCTACAATACTAAACAGCCTAAAAACAACAGCAAAAGACGTGTACCATTTTCCATAGTGACCTCAAAGATTCAGCAGTGACGTAAAAAGGAAATATTTGATCCCCTGCTTTCGGAGAAGTAACACGTGGATCTTGGTAACTCCAATCTGTTTCAGTCTAGTCAAACAGCGACAGAGACTCAACTTTCCCACCCTTCAAGCAGAGACTCTCCTTCTCTAGAAAGGTCACGAGCAACACCCAATCCCTTACAGCTGGAGTGTTCTATTCCCACCGCAGCCGCGCAACAGCAAACTTGAATGATCTCGTGTAAAATATCACGTTGACATTCATCATCGCCTCGGCAGAAATGCAATGCTTAAATTTCTATGTCCACAAGGAGTCTTATGCTGACATCACTTATACCAATAAAGCCTGATCATGCTTTGTTTTTCATATTCTCCATCATACAAGAAAACCAACATAACTACAAGTCATTAAACAGCGGCCTCGCCCAGTCCACAAACAGATGACGATTATAATTCGGAATGGGAGACTCTGCATTAGAATTTTGCGAGAGATTTGAAAACAGAAAGCAATGTTAGTAGGTGAAGACGGACAAATAGGAGAAATACAACTGTTTCGGCTGTATGTATATGACATGAGCCAGTAGAGGTCAGTCAAGTGTCCCAGAGGGGGGCCTGAGATACTGGAGTTGTCCCAAGCAACAATGTTGGCCAAGGTCATGGAGGATGTTTTGTACACGGTGTGGAAATTCATTCAAAGCATGGATGAGAGTGAACAGGGTACCAGGGACAGCAAAGGGTTGCAATCAGTGCGAAAAAGCTTAAAAGGTGAGTGAAAGGACGGGTGGAGAAGGTGTGTGAGAGAGAGCGAGAGAGAGACAGAGACTAATCAAGGGGTCTGTGCAAAACTAAATCTATAACTCAAGGTGTGAAAGGTTGTGGCATGGTGTGAAAACTAGGAAAGGCTAAGTTTCTCTCTCAAGTGCTTTGTTTTCTTTACAACACTCCGCCCTACACTTTGTGAAGAAATGAAACTGAAACTCTGTGCTGATATAACCCTGGACACGTGATCACCTTTAACCCCCCCAAAGAAGTGAAAGCTTTTTTTTTTTTTTACAGATTACAAAGACACAATTTTTACTCCAGAAAAGTAAAAACAAATGACCTCCTGACTCCTGGCTCTCTAACCGAGTCAGACGGGCTGTGTCAGAACAAGCCTACTGCAGCTTTTACACTGCTACCAAAAAAATGTAATGGCTTCCCAGTGTAAAAGATAAAGATTGAGGAAGTGGTTTGAATGAACAGACTTAGAGACGGACTTTGAACCGTTTGACAACAACAACAAAACCTTTTAGGACCCAACCACGATAGATCACTGAAGAAGCAGATACAGCCAATTGAATTGCATTAACCTTTTTCAAGGATTATGCAGAGCATGACCGGATGTCAAACATTGTGACCGACACCAAACATTTTCTACACAAATAAGCCTTAATAAACGACACAGCAACCTCTAAAACTCACTGCTTTATCTGGATTATATGCTATACCAAACCCAACATATGTGCAGGAAATGCATCAACAAGAAAGGAAACAGCCTGTTAGCCGTACAAACCTTTCTTGGCCTCTGTGATGGTCCCGTCTGCTGCTGCAGCCGCCCTCTTGGCCTCTCTGCTCTCTTGGTTGGCCCTATCCTTCTGCTTCTTCTTGCTGGTGCTGGAGGACTGCTCCGAGCTATTGTCTCGCCGGCCACCTCCTCTCTGCTGCTGCTGAGTCCCATTGCGACGACCCGCCGCCTCGCCGCTGCCACTGCTGCTGGCCATCTTAAAGCACTTGGCACTGACGGGCCGTCCGTCGCCGGAGTCACTGCCGCTGATGGGGTCTGAGGTGTGCCTCTTCCTGCCTGGCCTGGCTATCTTGGCAATAATACTGGTCTGAACTCTCCCAGAACAGAATCAGGATGGTTGATTGGGGGAGGAGATCTAAAGGAGAGGGCAAGGACAAAGGCAGTAATTAGGACAAGAACCTGATGAGTGTGTGACAACAATCTATAGCACTGAATGTTCATTGTCTTAAACAACTGTTACCAAGTCATGTTGGTCAGTAAGGTATTTGACAACACATACATACAGTTGCTGGATATGGTTGAAATATCCACAACAACGCCAAATACAACATGTAAATAAATGTCTCAAAAGAAAGTTGACCGCTCTCACAGCTGTAACAACACAATAGCTTTAGCCTTTCCTTAGCATAGCTCCGGTCAGTGCGCTAGCTAGCTTAGACAATCAAATGTCAAACAAAGGCCAACAAAACAACAACAGCCATTTTGTTTGGTAATGAGTACAGATTATTACGTATCGATTAGTGTGGCAGTCGGTTAGTTGACTAGCAACAATTGAGCGTTTAACTGCTCGGACTAGGTGAAGTGTTATGTTCTCCCGGTGATGCGGAGGCTCGTTTGTGTTACGGCACAAGTGTTTGAACCGTCATGTGCCAGCAGATACGAGGAACACGAACACACACTATCTGCTCGTAACGCTACATTTACAAGTTTACATCAGCGTACAACTGTGTTCACACTTTCCTCTATTGCTTAGTTGTTTTTAGAATAAGCACCGTTTATCCCTATAATATTATAGACGGTTACTTAGTGAAGCTACAACAATTCGGTCATATAATGCGGAAATTACGACGTTACTTTACATATTGTCTAGTCTCGGCAGATACACAGACGACTTAAGATAATGAGGTTATCGGTGCATTCATTGCCAAACCACATCTATGTGCAGAGTGCGGGGCAGGTTTGGAAATAAAACGCTCCCAGCTAATGCTAATGACATTAGCCGCAACCGGGCTATGGCTAACCGACACGCAATGGCTTGATACAACCAGAGGTTTTACAAAATACACCGTGACACCTCGCAGAACAAGACGGTCGTTTCTAATTATAACGCCAATTAAGCAAAAGCACTGGAATGGGAGACTTACGAGGCTCTACTTAGGCGCAAGAAGCCCGGTCCCGACACACAATGGCCGGCGACGGCGTCTGCTATCACCGGCTGCTAAGCTCCTTCTCGGGCTGCGGGCCGCTTCTCTCCGCTCTTGAGACCCTGTAGTCTGTTTCTGTTTTCTTTCTGTTATCCGGGACCCATTTCTGACAGAGATGATCAATGTACGCCAATGTGTCGTTTCTAAGACACCCAGTGACAAAGTGTTCAGTCGGTCTGAGTCACGGAGCCTCCGTGAGGTGACTCGCACTTTGTTTGGGAAAAAAAAGTGCTGCCAAACCTGAAACGAGTGCGCGCGGTAGGCTTCCTGGCGCGTTCACGTGACAAGTAGCTCTTCCTCTTTCTCTTTCTCTACCTCGCGTCCCTCCGAATACATCACTGCATTCATGTATTCGACAAATGCTCACTTATTTAGTGGTTATATATTACTCTCGTCTCGACAATACGGGTATCTACCTTGAAGTTACAGAGAAATTAATTCACTCATTTGTATATGGAAACAGCACAGGTGTATCAAATAACAATCATGGCTCTGTAACATTGATATTAAAAAAGACTAAAAACTCAATTTACTTGTGTGGATGTGTTACGTTACGTCTATTGATATCACATTTAATGATTTATTTTTGATAAATGAAAATGTACATCCAAAAGTAAAACTTAGTCTGTGGAAATGGAGTGTGATTCTTTCTTATGGTGCTTGTTGCTCTTTGGTCCCATTCTGCTGTTAATACTTCCACCTGCTACACTTGGTCATCGGTGCTTTGACATTGTGGAATTTGCTGCGGTGGAATTCGCATAGATGCAGGATTTATTAAAGGTCATAAGAAACGCGTATAATGGTGGTCAATACCACCATTGCAGAGGGCAAAAACAGAAATGTGACATCATTTTTAGATACAGGTACATTCCATCCATGAGACTTCAAGAAAGGACATTGAATCTTCATGGAGACATGTTAAGTGAGCCAAGCTTTATTGACAAAGTTGTACATGGTAAAACTTTTACAAATGGTTTCTTCGGTATTCTGTATTTGGCAATTAGTTATCAAAATCAGGTGACCACCAACTGATATCAGCTCAGCAGGGAAATGTGTTTTTTTGTGATTGTTTCTGAAACTTGTCACACACATTGTCATGCAAACAGTACATGATTAAATGTTCAAGACACTGACAAATTTAAGGCACAATGAAACACTGTATTGTATATAAATGTAGAATACTATGCAGTATGCCGCTTCTTCCATATTCATTTGAAATGTGTAACACCATAATTACAACATTCACAATCATTTGTTTTATAGACCTTTGGTTTTGCACATGAACATTCACAAAGATGATAAAAAAAAGAGACCCAGAGTGCCAACATTACATCATACAGTCATCCTCGTACTCCAGGTAGAGGTGGTTTTGTGGGCAAGGTCAAACAGTTCATGAGTTTTATGTACTTATCATGTAGTTGCTCTCTAATTTGTGTAAGGGTAGATACAAACACTACAAAAGTGAAAAGAAAAATCCTTAAATTCGCAGCACCAGAGCAACTACTGTGGCTTTACTTTAACCCTGTTCAAGTGTCAGTTCTGTAATAAGTAATAATTTCCTCTGAATTTTGGCTTGAAATTAATCACATTGTTGCAAAGTAAAGTTTTACTAGGATTGCCATACAATTTTAAATACTTACAGTACATGACATTTACACATTTCACTAAATAAAGATCACTTGCAGCGACAAAATCCAGACCCAGTCCTTTTTCCCTGCAAGTCTATTGCCAGGTTATTGTTTCTGAAGACGTTCTGAGGGCTCTGGATCCCAGTGAACTTACTGGCAGGTGTTGTAGATCTGTATCTGCTTGTTGATGTCACTGAGAATAGCTTTCATCTTGTCCTCCAGGCCATCCAGCTGACGAGCCTTCCCCTCTAACTTCTTCTGGTTCGTCTCATAGTTTTTCTCCAGCTCTGTGGAAACCAAACAGTTACACAGGCATTCCAACTAATTCCTACAATTGTTAATCATTGTGATTGCAACGCCTGGTATAATATCTTCCTATTTGAAATAACACGCAGACACACACACTTCCAAAGACAGACAGACAAACAGAGAGTGTTACATACCTGCAAGTCTCTGCAGCTTGTTCTGGGCATCTCTCAGTAGTTCTTTGGCTTCGTCTCTGAGGCTCTCCGCTTTTTTCTTGGCTTCCTGCACGGCCTTGGCTTTGGTGTCAACTCGCTGCTTCACCTCGTGGTATTTATCTGTCAGCTGGCCATCCAGGATCTGAAGGTCAAGACAGGTGAAAAGTTCATCGATAGAAATATATTTCATGCACACACAGACACACCCACACAGACATTCAGACACACACACACCTGCTTGGCCTCGTTTGCCTTGTCTCGTGCCATGGTAGCCGTCTCTTCTGCCCTTGCTGCTGCCATGCTGTTGTTAGCACGTTTGGTCTTCAGGGCATTGATCTCCCTCCCCAGGGTTCCCAGACGTTCCATGGCATCATTCAGATTCTTCTCACTGTTGGATGTCTCCGACTCAATCTGAGGGACATTACACAATCAACAATGGGTGAATTCTAAGTCTTCTAAACTGATGGCCTACATGGGAGCCGAACTTTGATGTAATAACCTAAATGTACTTCTGAACTACTTCAACTTCAACTACCATAGCTGACTATTAGGAATTGTAAAACCGATGCCTCCCCAGAATCCCTCTCACCACCTAGATCTCACTAATTGTTCATTGTTAACAGGAATTTCAGCACACAAATTAATTAAGACTTTCCTTTGGTTGCTTACCTGTGCCAGTCGATTCTCGGTCTCCCCAATGTCAACTTTGGCTCTTGCTATGGCCTTCTCTGCGGATGTCTGAGCAGTTTTTGCATCAACTAAGGCCTGTTTCACCGTCTCTGCTGTGGTCTTCACCCCCTCAGCACGGTGCCTGAATAGAAAGAGAATACAAAAAAAGAGAATCAGAGGGAGGACATTTTAGGTGGTGAGTAGCTAGTCTAGACTACCAGGCAGACTACCTGGCCCTCTTGGCAGCAAGCAGCAGTTTCTCGGCCTTTCGGACATCATCCTGTGTCTGCGCTAAGATAGAATCCACATTGGAGAGGCTTCGAACGCGATCTTTGATTTCATCGGCAAGGTGTCTGATCTGGAGTGGCGACGCGGGGATGGAGAGCTCCAGCACGCGATTTGCCACGGCCTCAATGCTGTCTGGGTCTGCACCGTCCTCTGAGAGAAAGACACACAGGCGAAGCATTGGGTTTGTGTGCACATGATGCCTTGATAAAAATGAGAAAAGGGCAAATACAACGACAGAATCCTCTATTGTAAAAATCCAGTTGCCTGTCAGTGGAAAAATGTATGCGACACTCACGAGTGAGGAACTCTCTGATCTGTTTGATGAGATCTCTCAGGTCATTGTTGGAACGCTCCACTTGGTTCTTGGTGGCTGTTGCTTTGTCGAGAGCTGCCTGTGCTTTACCCTTCGCTTCCTCTGCCTTGGTTTTTGCCTCTGCCACCTGAGTGAAACGCAGAACAGTTTACAAAGGAGCCTGGAAGCCTAAAGAAACTCTCCTCCTACTGTCCCTGCTTTGGGTATATAGTATAACACCATTAAGTTCACTTCAGAAACCACAGTGTGTACCAAGAATTGTCTCTATATTTACCTTAATAAAGAGTCCCTCCACCTCGCCCATAGCTTTGTTCAGCTCCTTCTCGGCATGCTTGGCCCTCTCCAGGGCATTGTCGGCCACTGCTGTTGCACCTTTGCAATTCAAGCCTCCACAGTGGCGGTTCCCTTCATCGTCACGGCAACCTGCTCCACCACAAGGGCTTTCCCCACAGGGAGCATCACCTGGGACTCCACAAACCTGATGGGACAGGTACACATGCACTCGATTATTCATGCTATCATGTGTATGAGGACAGGGAGTAACTGAGAGTAAGTAGAGGAATAACGTCAAACCATCTCATTGATCTTCCTCATATCCAGGCCTTGTGCTCTGGTGTTGAGTTCTCCCAGGGCACGCTTGTTGGCAGCGTTTTTGCGGTTGAAGTCATCCTTCTTGGCAATAATGAGGCGCTCAGTGCGTCGGCGAGTGTCTGCCGATTGGCTGACTGTACTGGGCCTGGTGGTTGTTGACTGATTAGCTCGCAACTCTGCATCGCGAGACTTGTTGTAGGAGGTCCGGATGCTATCGTATGCACCTAGAGAAAAGAGAGGAGGAAATGTAAAGATTCACTCACTGTTTTGAGGTGAAGTGGAAGTGACCAGAAGTCTGGGACAGGAGAATCAGGGATAAAATAGCCAGAATCTGAAGTTTAACTGTACTGAGCCTTGGAGGAGGATGTTAAGCAAGTTGGATTGGATAGAATGACTAATTAAGTTGCTTGGACTCCATCTTATCTCTTTGTTTCTCACCTAGGAAGTTGGAGTTCTTTAGGATGTCCAGTTGCCGGTGCAGCTGCTCTGAGGTGAGGTTTAGTTCTTTGGCCTCCCTCTCCAGGGCACTCAGCTCCTTGCTTGCCTCAGAGTTGCTGTCCTGGACAACAGTTAGGTCTCCTTCCAGACGGTTCAGGGTGTCGGTGGTCTCGCCAATCTCTGCTCTGCAGGGCAAGATGAGCAGTTTTTGGTTAGTAAATTGCTCAAAGTAATTTGTACATATGTGTTGTGTTGTTCTCTACCTAAGTTCTTCAATAAGCTCCATCAGTGTGGCAACAGCTGCAGCAGTGGCATTGCGGGCATTGACGATGCCCTGAGCCTGTGCCAGCTTCTCCTCAAGGTCTTTGAAGGCCTTCTCATAAGCCCCAGTGAGCCCTGTGGTCTGAATCTCATGAGCCCGCTCTGCAAGAACCTTGGTACGCACTGCTAGGTCCTGGTAAGGAGACAAATAGAACTCACCGTCAACATGGAAAATCAATGTATTGACTCTTTTGGTTGTACAAAATATTGCAACTGCACACATTTCTGATTTAGTATCTATAGATAATGTAAATTTAAATTCTGTACACCCTCTCTAAAAACGTTTTTATGAATTACCCCTATTGAGTAAAAGAATCCAAATCCTTGAATCCTTGATCAAAGATTGACATCATATGCAACTGTACCTGCACAATACGATCCCAGTCTCCAAAGCACTGGTGACAGGGCTGGCAGTTGGGGAAAAGGCCCGAGAAGCCCCTGGCACACTGATCACAGCGGACTCCCGACACCCCCTGCTGGCAGACACAGTGGCCAGTCAGCCGGTTGCACTGAGACGTCTCAATGCCGCGCCAATCACAGTCACAGGCTGGAAGGTAAAAAGGGTAGAGAGAGGCAGAGCGTTGTTTGTATCAGGGAAAGTACATTTATTCACACATCTGGTCACCTCTCATATTCCCATAACAAGAGTTGGGTACTTTTGCAGTCTGCGTGGCATACAGTGATTGTTCCCAGAAGCAGCATTAAGTAGCCTAAAGTTACTAAGGTATTTATGTTCCGAACCTCTGCATTGAGTTCTGGGATCCCCCCAGTAGTTTTCCTGACAGTCTGTACACGTTTTCCCTCCAAAGCCATCACGACACTGACACTGGCCAGTAAACTGTGGGGAAGACAGGAAGAAAGGAATTGCCAATCTGGATAATCAGACCTATGACACACACAAACATATTTACATTATGTGACAAATGATCATTCCAATGCAATTTGATCGAGTCCCCCACCTCGTTACATGACGAAGTAACAGAATTATTGGGATCGCAGCCGCAAGTATCGCAGCCTCTTCCGCCGGCCAGGTTCCAGTGATTGGGGGCACAGTGGTGACACGTGAGGCCAATGACATTAGGTAGACACTGGCACTGCCCTGTAGAACGCTGGCACACACACTCCTCACGCTCTATACACTGGCTGTTTTCCGTACCCAGGAAGTTACATGTGCACTCTGAAGAAGAAATAGGTGTAGGAAGTAAGTCACAGTTATTCCAAGGTCAAAGACTCCACATAGGGTTCAAACAGAGTCTGATCAATGGATTGCCATGACTGTTCCATGACCTCCAAACCTAAACTTCCATTGTGTCGTTTGGAAACGTTTCTACGTGTTGAAAAATTAAATGTGGCTCTGAGACCATTTTTGAATCATACAGATAACAGAACTTTAATGATTCACACATTATGGTTTGATTTGTGATTTTCAGCATTTACATTAAAATTTGGAAAATAAGAATTTTAGATTTTAGTTTCAACTAGGACGTTACTTACTCCTGCAGTTGCGTCGGGAAGCATCACCGTGGTAGCCGCTCTTGCAGATGCCACAGTTGGGACCCTCTGTGTTGTAGAGACATTTCTTGCACTGTCCAGTATGCCTGTTGCAGGCGTCCATGTCTGACATGTCAATGTTGTTATTGCACTGGCACGGCTGGCAGCGCCCGCCTGGCTGAGCGGGGTTGCCATAATAGCCCGGGGCACATTCCTCACATCGGGCGCCTACGTTGGGAAACAAAAAACAGAAAACAAAATTGAGAATTAGACTTGGATGGATTGGGAGAGTGTGAAGTGAAGTGCTCCATGAATTAACCAAGTTGTTTTCAGGAATCCTAACCGCATAACAGCAGCAGAGTCAACCTGGTTTGTCACAATAATGAAGACCCATCTCAGGTATCATCAATCACTACACGACCCTTATCATAGAGCCAAATCCTTTCAAGTCCTGAACTGGAAAGGATCAATTTTCTATTGGACATCTCCCCTGAGTAACATACTCGTCTAGGACTTGGTTATACTCATCTCTGTGAAGCATCACTTAACATTAAAATGTTACTTGAAATACAGTTACTGTATGTTATTTCTATTCTTAGTCAGTGTTCAGTGTTCAGTGTGTTGGTTAACAAGCCATTATTAGTTAAGCTTTCACACCCTTCATCAGTGTATTATATGCTACTTAACTTAACTACTTAACCAAGTATGCAGTATATACAGTAGCTTTAGTTCATGTTATGCTATGTGTATGGTACTGTATATATACCATACAAGGTCAAGTGTAGTACTGAGGCCCTTTGCCAGCCAACCATTCCATTTGGTTGTGAGGCGTGTCTTGTCACAGTTGTCACTCTTTTTTGGACTGATTAAGTTGGACTCAAAGGAAGAAATACTTGGAATACTTGAGCACAGCTAAGTCCTGCTGGAATGAGGTGATAGGGGGGGAAAGGGTGGAGAGAGAGAAAGGAGAAAAGGAGGTATTACAAGGTTGGGAGGGCAAAAGGAGCAAGAGAGAGGCCAAAGTAGAAGCAGAGGGGAATAGAAGGAAGGGCGAATGTAGGGTAGATAATAAATGTAGTCAACTAGCCTAAAGCAGTGTCTCTCTATCAGATTGTTGCAGCTTGGCACTTATCTGTCCACACCCTTACTCTCTATGTCTTCTTTTATTTTTCACATTAAAGTTTGACAGGGCCTGTTAAAGAACCAGTAGGCTTCAGCTTCAGCTTTGCTCCAAGTGTGACATCAATGTTCTTATACCAGCTGTAATATTATACTAAAGCTCTATCTACAGTAAAATCTACTACACACAGGAGAGGGAACCTGACTCAAACTCAGAATCAACCAACACCTGTAGACAAACGTGTGTTTTGAGTATTAAACAACACGGTCAGCCAAGTATGTGAGGTTAGGATGTGCAGTATGAGACACAAATGATTCTGAGTCAGGTCCTTGAATGGGGAACATTTGAACAGACCTGGTTCGAGTTGGCTTTGGATATTACTAAACAAAACTTTAAAAAAAAAATTTTAGGTCTCAATGGGTATTGAGTTCAGCAGCAGAAAAGAATTTGATGCCAAACATTATTCTTTTGAGCCAGGTCTCTACAGGCAGGGGCGCTCTGTGGCACAGCAGCATTGATGGAATGCTGGAGTCATGCACGGGTAGGACTGGTGAAGTGGGTGGGTAGAATGGGGGAAGGGTGGAGGAGTGGGTGGAGCCATGGGGGTCATCATCATCATTACTCACGCTTAAAAATGGTTGCCCCGGAGCGTTTAACAATCCCTGTGCCAGTTATACAGTGGAGGAGGAAATGAAAGAGGTTACCATTCACCAGCAACCCACTCCAAACATGAATCATACCTCTTTTGAAATAAATTATACTGTACAGAACATTTCTCAAAGGTAGAACTGCACTCGGTAATACCAAAGGTTGGATTCAATCTGAGAAGTTTTCAATACGAAAGTTGCAATAACATTTCCTGAACATATTCATGCCTCGAGGGGCCAAACCAAACCAAATGTGCTTGTTCCCTTTGCCACCCGAGCACCAAACTTTCATTTATGAAAGTAATGATTGCTTGCTTCTTGCTCTCACTAAAAAAGGAGGGGACAGAGGGGAAACATAGGAGAAAAGCAGGGACTGAGGAAGAGGAAGAGAAAACGAGGAAAGAGTAAATCCATCACATGAACATTACCTGTGTAACCCTGGTTACAGTTGCAGACAATCTGTCCGTTACGATTGTCTTGGTAGCAAGATGCCGCAAAGTGGCGTCCACTGCTGGGCCCTTCTGGGCAGGGACATGGCCGACACTGACCGCTGGAGCCCAAGACTGGGTTACCATAGTAACCATTGGCACACCTACACATTCAACAAAGATGTTACCTCAAGTGGTCAATAGACAGCGTCCACTTAAAATGGGTAATAAACAATGACAGCGGCCAACCTGTCACACTTCTCTCCTCCAGTGTTGTCCCTGCAGTTAACACAGGCTCCTGTCCTCTGGTCGCACTCCTCAGTGTGTCCGTTACACTGGCAGGGTCGGCAATTGGGGAAGCCCCAGTATCCCGACTGGCACCTGTCACACTGCTGACCAAACGCACCCGGGCGGCACTGACACTGACCGGTAAACTTATCACAAAGCCGAGTTACAGAACCCTCCAAGCTGCAACCGCAGGCTGTAAGGACATGGAAGACGATAGAGGACAGGGTCGAGATCATTGGGAGACATTTAAGGAGGAAGACAATCAAAGACAGAGTCAGAGAGGGAACATAATGAAATTTAGAAAGAGGGACATGAATGTGAGTGCACTGAGAGACAGTAGAGGGCGCCAGCAGCATAACGTACAGTCTAACTAATCCACTGAACAGCATAAGAACAACAAAAATGAAATTAAGCCTTGTAGGGAAAACTGAAATTTAGTTTAAAGCATCAGAACAAAAACAGTGGATATAATGGATATAAAGTCCCATCAAAGCAGGATAATGAAAGTATGAACCTCGGTGCAAACGCAGTTCCATTTGAGTGTTCGTCTCTGTTTTTCATCTCACCTATGCAGCCTGAGGGTCCAAAGCCGTACATTCCTGTAGCACACTGCTCACAGCGTCGACCAATCACATTGGGCCTGCAGCGACACTGACCTCCACGGACATCACACACTGAGCTGACGGAACCCTGGGGGTCGCAGATACAAGCTGGAGGAGGAGAAGAAACATAAACATCAACACAATGTAACCTCAAGTATGACAGCACCATTGTACTGAAAACTACAATAGTCATCCAAAAGTTAAGTGGGCTTTGACTGGAGAAGTAAATGATGAAGCACTGAATGTAACACTCAGTTACTCACTTTAATACTTAAGTTCCAAAACTATTCTGTGGGCTAAAATGTCTCACAAAATTGCAGATGCCAAAATGAAATATTTTCTTTTCTCCTGCTCCCTTCCATAGGGAGGTCAGAGGTCAAACTCAGGGTCATGTCACCCTGCAATCCACCACATTCTAAACATCCTAAGGACCTTCCAAAAGGCGGAGGACACTCAAACATAGTTTAGGCTATAGCACTCACGCAGAGCCCCGTCGTTAATGATGGCCGACATGCTGGTGATCAGCTTGGCACAGGTGTCACTCATCAGAGCGCGGGTCACACTCTTAGCCCCCTCGTGGCAGCGGTACCGCTCATAAGTCTGTTTCCTGGTGTTGGAGGCAGAATCGCCTGCATTGTACATCTCCAGGGACGAGTGGCGTGGCATCAAAGCAATCTGGACAAAAAGGAGAGGAGATGTTTGAACACAGTGTACGACTGTAGACAGGTGTTGTATTACATAGTGTGGAGAACAAAATCTCTTCTCACAGAGTCAACAAGGAGGACAGCGTTGGCGGCACCATTCAGGATGTAGTTGGCATCTTGATATCGAGTGAACTCAAAGCGGAGGGTGTAGGACACGCCTTTCTCCAGACACACGGGCTGAGGTGGGACCATAAACCTGGAGCAGACAACATGAACACTATTTCAGCTTTGAAGTGTGTTGTGGGCGTGTGTGTGTATATGCATGTGTGTGTATATAGACCTGGCCCCGGCAGGCAGGGAGACAGTGAGTCTGTCGTCAGCTGGAATGGTGTTTCCACAGGGGCTGCTGGTAGGAATCTGCCCGGGGCGGATCAATGTTACTCTCACCTCCTCCCAGTCTCGGGGCATCTAGGCGGACATGAAAGTGAGTTTTATATGCACTTTATATTAAAGGTTGTAAAGAATATAACACCATCATGGCTACGTGGAAGATAGAAACTGAAACTTAGGCCGCAGAGAAGAGAAAGCGCTTCAGTACATTCTAACCATTCTGCTTTAAATTCCATCATTTAGGATTAAAATATCATTCTGAGGTCAAATAACACTCCCATGACTTTGATTTCCTGTCAAACACGGATACAACAGAGTGAGCTTCAAACATACAGACCTGTGACTCAAAGCGGATAAGCAGGTCATATTCCATCGAGTAAGGGACGTTACTGATGTGGAACTCCAAGGTTCCCCCCTCAGGTACGCGTGCGAAGCCAAGGCCCGTCCAGGTGGCAGGGCGACCCGGCTGGTGCTCCCTGGTCTCCACTGTACAACCCTGAGAATATACAGCATAGATGTGCTTTCATTACATGCGTACCTTCCATATTTGAGTCAAACGTGTACATATCTTACTCCATCTTGCGGGTGCTCTCACCTGTCCCATCTTGGCCAGCTCAGCCTCGTATAGGAAATGATCCAGAGCCATGAAGAAATAGCCAGACTCCACCTGTGCACACTGACGTCCTGTCATGTGACTGTGACAGCGACACTGGCCGGTCTCCACGGAGCACCTACAGAAAAATGAATGAAAAAATACTTCAGTTATTACTCTGCTAACATGTGACACTGACATATCGCCCAGCTGGAGATGCTGAGCGCTTTGAAAGCACTACTTCTCAAAATGGAGATGAGGACATCTCTGCAGATAAGTGACACAACTGAAATTTAATTATTGTGGCACTTTATTCAAAAATTCATTTCAAAGCTCTCTTAGAAAACAACATTCTCCAGTAGTGCAACTAGGACGCCAAGAACACTGGACGTCTTCAATCTTAGTGTGGGTGTGTAAGCCAGCCTCAAAAGGAAATAATACAGCTTTGAAATATTGTGTTTAACACACACATAGACTCTCTTTAAAGGGGCTTGTATGCTCCATATTGTCATTTCATGTATAATGTGACTAAGACTAAACCGTGACTCACTGGTTGTCCAGAGCCCCTCCAACATCACACTCACAGCCTCTGCAGCCGTGCAGGTCGTTGCTCAGGGCCCAGTGTTCAGGCTGTAGAGAGAGAGAGAGAGAGAGAGAGAGAGAGAGAGAGAGAGAGAGAGAGAGAGAGAGAGAGAGAGAGAGAGAGAGAGACAGAGACAGAGACAGAGACAGAGACAGAGACAGAGACAGAGGCAACCACCAAGAAGATAGACAGTTAGCCCCAGACAGACATGATGTATCAGTTTTCATGTTATTAGACATGAGGGGGAACTTCCACTCAAGGAGACTTTTTGTACCAACAAAATTGAATTTGAGCATTAGGGAAAGTTTCATTTTCTTTTTCTTTTTGACACCTCATTGTTGTAAAAAGGGGACTTCACAAAGCTTATCTAATGTCAGGATCCACTTTGAGACCTGGTCCTGGCCTGACCATTTTAGGCCTGCTGTCACCCACACCAACCACACACACACACATACAACCAAAACACCCTGTGCTAAATTTAGACACAGAGCTCAGGCAGGAGCTCCCATTCCTGGGCACTATTCCTGGCTAAGGTTAAATTATAACAGGAAGCTGACCACAATGTGACTTCCCTGGGTTGCTTGGTAGGTTAAGAGAGGGAATAATAACAGAGAGGGAGTTCTTCATGGGATTTGTGTTTGCCTTACCAGACACTGATCACAACTGCGGCCGGTGACGAGGCGCTTACAGAAGCAGTCTCCGCTGACTGGGTCGCACTGAGAGTTCCCTGACACCGTCCCTCTGCGGTCACATCGACATGCTGGGGGAGGGGCAGCAGGGACAGAGAAGGCAAAGTTCATGAGGTCAGATTGATGCAGTTATCACTATCACATTCTGATGATTTGGTGTGCGGTTAGTGTGTTGGTGTCTGCGCTCACGTTGGCAGCCTTGAGGGTCGTCGGCGCTCAGGCCGAAGGTACCGGCCTTGCACTTGTCACAGCGCGGCCCTTCCACGTTGGCCTTGCAGCGGCACTGGCCCGCCACCGTGCCGAGGAACGTGTCGCTGTGGATGTCGCACGTCCCTCCATTCTCTGAACCATCCGGGTCGCAATCACAAGCTGGGGGAGTGAGAGAGGAAAAGTGTTTTGATGCACATGAACAGGACATGAACACGGAAATGCAATTGACTGAAACGTACAACAAAACACATAAACACACACAGACACGCACACACTCACGTATGCAGACCCGTGGGTCCCTGATATCCTTGGTGGGATCCTTGTAGTAGAAAGGTTTGCACAGCTCACAGTTGCGTCCCATGGTGTTGTGCTGACAGTCGTCACACACTCCTCCACTTACGTTGCCCATGGCCAAATACACCGCCATGTCAAAGTGGCACACGTTGGAGTGGCTGTTACACTTACACTCTGGAGATAGTGAGAGTCAACATTTTACTTTCCATCGCTCCATGAAGTACAATGATTGATCTATTACACTGGTATTTATTGGGAAGTACTTTCAGCAGCAATACTGTGATGTTTTGCATTCTGATTGTCCCGCACTTCCTGCTCTGTACTCACGCTTGCAGGCGTTTGTGTTGCGTCCCTCTGCTGGTCTCCAGGGCAGGTCGTTGTGGAAGTTGTCACACTGCTCACAGTTCAAACCCTTGGTATGGTGGTTACACACACACCTGCCATGAACCTGGACAGACAGAAGGGAGGTGTACGGTCTAATTAGAGGGACGTGCAGCTGCGTGGCACTGACAGAGAGATCTCCCTGTATGTTTGATCACGATCACAGCAGCCACTTCATGTTAGAGTCAGTTGGTAAATGTTTTAAGTGTCATCGCCCACCATTCCTTCAATGTCCCTGATCCCGTCGATGGGGGCGCACTCGGAGGCGTGGCCGTAGCAAAAGCAGTTTCCACGTATGACGAGCTCGTACATGGCGTAGTAATACTTCTCTTTGATTTCAGCTCTGGTGTCCAGCAGGTTGTCTCCCAGTGTGTGGAGCTTAGTGAAGTTCACTCTCAAGTTAGTGATCTTTAGCTGGTCTGAAGGGAAACAAGAAGGATAAAGGGTCGGAATAAGAGAGGTGATGATGATGGAGGAGGATACAAAAGCCTCATAGGAACAAACAGAAAGAGACTTGACTGTTACAGATAACCACCCTTTCCAAACACACAAACACACACGGGCTCACACACATGCATACACAAAAGTACAAAAGCTCCTTTGCTCCAAAAGAGGAATTCTGTGCTAATGGAGCATGACACAGCACGTGTGTGTGTGTGTGTGTGTGTGTGTGTGTATGTGTGTGTGTGTGTGTGTGTGTGTGTGTATGTGTGTGTATGTGTGTGTGTGTGTGTGTGTGTGTATGGCAGGGCATTATGGATGACCATGAGCAGCTCTCGGGTGGTCTGAGGCAGTGGTTCTCAAACTGAGGCACCCATGTTACTTGAAGCCCCTCCCCCCTATTGACTTGGGATTTCTACATAGAATCATGAGAATCAAAACTATTCCATCATGTGGAAACTCTGTTATTGTGGCAAAGTAATTACATGATTACATCTTCATGTACAGGCCTCGTGCAGAGTTCAGTTGGTGCAGTGCCAGATTTTCCAATAGAGGACTCTTGCTTCTAGTCTCCAGTCTGGCTTGTTATTAATATTATTTCGGTCTTAAAAACATAAAAATATAGAAGTCACTGCATGTCACAATGCATTATTGATCAGCAGGGGTGACGAGTCTACAAACATCTGGGATAAAGCAGCATTTGAACTCGTGATATCTGGGTTACCAAACTTTCTTTCTACCAGCTGAGCAAACAGAGTCTCAAATCAGTGAGTGGTTTCTCAATTTTGAAAGAGGAATGTTCTGTAAGAATCAACCAAGGCAAAGAAAAACGGCCTAAAGATACTGAGTGATGAGTCACTTTTAAAGTGAATTCCAGTCAAATCCATCGGCTTAATTTATTAGTGTGCGTCTCAGCTCCATCTTTCTACTGAGAAAAGATGAAAAACAGATGCAGGACACAATCTAGATGTAATTCCCTGCTGAGGATGATGTGGAAAATGATGGTCAGTTATGGAATGTGGGGTTGAAGCAGATCTGGCCGCATCCTATCGCTTTATCCAAACGATTTAGAGGGAGTTCACATAGGGGAGGGACGATAACCTTCTTTTAGCCCGTCAAGACCTGAACAATCTGTTCACTCTGCTTCCTCGTTAACGGCCGTGACATCCTTCGCTGTTACACTCCAGCTGTTCAGTACAGCTGTTCACTCCTAGTTATCAACACGTACGCACACACACACTTCTGACACCGGGGTGCAAAGTTAACAGTAGAAGACAGAAGAAGTATTTGGAACTAATTATCATCATACATGTGTCATTTAGCATTTAGCAGACAGAGGTACACTGAGTAAATCTCTGGATTAGTGGTTCTTCGTGTTTTTGAACCAACCTGTGACTGATTTGCTACCATAATCAAATTTCTAGAGGGGGTTTCAAGTTCCACCAATTAATTGTACTTAGACAAACTATTTCTTTATGGCTTTATAAGTATTAGGTATCTATAATGTGAAGTGAATGAGCAGCATGAGCAACATAAACATGAAGACATCATAATACAGCTGCAGAGAGTATAAAGCACAAAATGTCCCAATTTATCTCAGCGCTGCTGTTTTGGCTGTTGTGGTCGATCAGCATTTCAAAAGCAGCCACCAAATCTCCAGCATGTTAAACCCTAAGGCATTTGCACTTAAAGTGGAATCTTGACTTTATTCTGAGGTCTGACCCCACCCCACTCTAACAGACACAAGCTAATGCGTCCAGCTTCACAACACTAACGCTGTCGGTCTTTGCGGACGCTTTAAGAGAAGACTGGCCAACAGTCTGTAAACTCAGGCAGCAGCTCACAGCAGGGGGGCAACAGCAGCTTCCAGCAGGCTTTAGTGCATTTCTATCAGATAGACTGAAGTGAGGATGGAGCCACAACTAAAATGCTGACTAACTCAGATCATTTTGACTTTCCATTCAGTAATACAAGGAAAGAAACAACGAAATCCATGTTTATTATCATAATTCACCACCTAACAGTCTTGTAAAGCTGATGGAGACCTGTAAACCTTGGACTGTATACCTTGGACAGGTCACATGTCCATCACAGGACCAGAATGCAGGGAGACAGAGAAACTTATTCACACTCACAGGGACACACACAGAAAAGGCCTGAGTTAGATTTGAACGACTCTCCTGCCCCAGTTCAATGGATGTTTTACCACAAGTCACTTCTTCCCATTTTGTTTCATAGCAATGAGGGTGAAGAAGAGGAGACATCCCAGGAGGAGGATTGTCTCGAGGCACAAACTCTCTCTGGGTGAGCATTTAAGGCCAATGAAACCATAAATGTGACACAAAAATGAAAAAAGGCCCCAAGAAGAACTGCTTAGAACCCCGACACAAAGACAGTAATAAATACGGCTCGCCCTGCTATGACAGCATCTTTATGTGACTCGGCTATATCCAGGCACAAGGCGACCTCTGCTGCTGCGTCGTGAACTGAGCTCCCATTTCTGGTAAAAGCTCTCATGGCCTGCCAGTCTAAACACTAGGGCCTGGACAGTGGAGCTGTGTGGGAGACAAACAGCTGCTTTTCACATCCGTCCCTGTCTTCCACACAGCAGGGCCATGTTTCACACCCCAGAGACAAAGGCTGCCATAGTCTGTCACAGCTGGAGGGAATGAGCCTACTGTGTCCGTTAGAAGGTGATTTATAGAGACCAATGGGAATCCCCCTGACTGAAAGGCGGAACAGGCCTGGCTGGGGTTTGATATTTGTCTTTGCAGCACAGTGGATACCCAGATAATCAGAATAAGATATCACGTTGGTATATTGTGACCTTTGCATCTTGCAGGGAGGGTGTCAACATGTAGAGCCGTAAATCATCCTGCTGTGTTTAGGTGTGTGTGTGTGTGTGTGTGTGTGTGTGTGCATGAGACGTACTCTGGATGTTGGGGCTGTATGGGTCCTCAATACTAATGGCTGGATCCAACACTCTGTAGATCGCCTGAGTAAAGACACACACACACACAGACACACACCGATCGATTGAGTGGTGATATCAAAAATACTGATTAAAACAGATGAATTGAACGACTCCTCTTCAGTTTGGCTTATTGTCTCTCAGGTCATCACTCACCTCTCCCTCGGTGGAGGGCTCGATGTCGGAGTAGCGGGACTCGCAGATGACATCATCAACCTTACGCAAATGCCCCTGGGAGACTCCGGGGAAGGCAGAAGCACAGTCATAGCCGAAGTAGCGGTAGATCTGCCATGTGCGACCAAAATCAGCTGAGCGCTCGATCAGCATGGCTGCTGGACGGAAAGTCTGCGAGACAAGAATGATGACGATTTGGGCATGTGAGGAAGATCACTGTGTAGACATTAGAGACACCTTTACTGTGCCAGCAAGTGCAAAACGTTTTATAAACTCACCTTGAAGGTCATGATCAGATGAGTGAAATGAAACTCTGCTTCCAGGTCCAGCTGGATGAAGACCTCCGACTTTCCTACAGTGTGTGTGTGTGGGAGAGAGAGAGCGAGAAAGAGAGAGAGAGAGAGAGAGCTTGGGTCAATTCACACTAGGATTGTAGGCTTCTAATAATTCGTACACCACCACTTGCACTCTATTTTCATGTATGTCATCAAATTCCCTCATAAATTCACCAGAGTGTAACAGCAGCAGCAGTGAGTAAGTAAAGTAGCAGCCACGTGTTTGGCAGGAGAAATGGCTTCTTAATGGGAAAAGGCCTCATGTCTTGGCAGGAGAGAGGTAGAAAGCATGTTGAAAAGCCCACACACTTCCTGGATCCCTCACCATAACTTTGTGATTACTACAGCAAAAACCTTCAAATAGAGAATTGGGAAATTGGGCTGTTTCTCAATTCCTGATATTTTTCCAAGGACATGCAAAAATCATTCCATGTTCAGTTTATTAATGTACAGTGGAGCAGCAACTATTCAACTCAATGACCTCTGTCGTCTCTCTTCGTGTGTGTGTGTGTGTGTGTGCTGAGCTGTGGTTCACTTTATATATTTAAAGAATTTAACACTCAACTTGCAAGAGGAAGTGAAACTGTTGGTGATCAGACGTCCCACAGCAGATCAAAGCAAAAACCAAAACATTTCTTTCATCTACTCCAAGAAAAGCGAAGTGAAAGAAAAATATATTCCTGTCATCCATGCATCCTCCATAATCACTTCTTTCAATGTAGAACTCAACAGGGAACTTTTTCAAACCCACTCAAAGCTGCATAAATCTACACTGTCTCAGTCCAACTCATAGACTTTAAGTCCATTTATGTAACAAATCCCATCTTGTAATCAGAGTGAATGCATTTCCTCATTTGGCGAGTTTCCTCACACAATCCGCTCAGGCATCAAGTCAGCAGACAGAATTCTATCCCTACATTAATGAATTACTGTCCTGTTCTGAATTTTCACCATAATCACAGCACAGGCAGTAATTAGAGTATAGTGTGCAGATAAAGGTTCTACATAAATCAGGCAGCATTTCTTTCTGTTGTATCTCTTCTTCTCTCTCCCCCTCTCTCTCTCTCCGTTGCTCTGCAGATGCTTTGTTGCAGATGAGCCAGAGAGTCAAGGTGAGGGCAGAGCAGAGAGGACAGGTGCAGTGCAAACTCATAAATAAAACAAAACACTAAAAATAAAGCAGCCGCGACATCAAATCTAATCAGTAAGCAAAGTAGAGTGTACCCAAAGGCCCCAGGGTGATCATCTGTTCCCTACACAAATGACATGAGGAGCCTTTCAAGCACACGGCTTCTCATCACATTCAGTGAGTCTGGGCTCTCACAGAGCATGGGTGACTTTGGTGAGGAGTTTCTATGTCTGCTGATGTCTGTTTGTTCCCAAGAAATCCATGCATACACACAATCTCTCACAAGTCCGAAGCTGGACAACGGACAGGAAGGAAAAAGCAGGAAAACAAGAGGAAGGGTGTGACATGGCAAGAGCAGGGGGGGAAACAGAGGGAGATGGAGAGAGAGAGAGAGAGAGAGAGAGAGAGAGAGAGAGAGAGAGAGAGAGAGAGAGAGAGAGAGAGAGAGAGCCTGACTAACAGAACACAATTACTCATAAGCAGTTAAGACTACTCAAATATAATGTCAACAACTCACACACACACACACAACCAACAACAAACACACACCTGTTCCTGCACTCAGGGGTCTTGTTGCATGCTTGTTTGCATGCAGTCCTAGACGTTGACCTTTTTGCCATTGATGCATGCATTAACACACAACTAAACCTCTGTGCTCCAAATCCAATAGGCCTACTGTACACCCTGTCACCAACACCATGGAAATGCCAGTAAGATGCCATGGAAACACAACGGGAACCGGGACTAAAAATAGTCCTCAGACTTGCTGTCCCCCTTCTTCATCTTCTTCTTCCCTCTCCTCTTTCTCACTGTTCTATTCTGGGTCCGGTGATGCTGAACAGTGCTGTCACCCACAACACTCCATTTTGGTCATATGGCTCACAAACAGGGTTGAAATAAGCCTCACGAGTCTCCGTCTGTGTTTACAGTGAGTCATTGTGACAGGAGTGAGTGGAAACACAGCAGTTTATACTCCGACACTGTTTCTACCTTCATCCAAACAGTTCCCTCAACTTTCACTTGGATCCTCTTACTTGTTTGAGCTGTGATCCCCCTCTCCCTCTGCTGAAATGCCGCAGCAGTTCCTACTCTGTTATTAAGCCCGTTGAGTGTGTGTGAGTGTGTGTTTGTACTTTATAGTGCTCCTGATCTCCCAGATGGTTACTGCCTGTGGTTTTAATAACATTGGGGCATATTTTCTCTTTTTTTTAACATTTTCTTTCCAGTTGAATCCACTGTCCCCTCACACTGCACAGCCATCAATCCATTCCTCTCCCTTAAACACTAATAGCTCAACTAACATTAGCCCCATCATGCCTCTGAGTCTGAGGTCATACCACAGGTGGAGGCGGTTGCCAAGCAAAAATTAGCTCACAGTGTGAAACATCAGTGTATTTGTTACTGCAAATGCGTTTAGCTGAAGGCTCAATCAAACCTGCAGGTGACATTTTATATACAGGCTGTTCACACAGTATATGTGTTGCTCTTATGGTTGCCAAGCAATTATCTTTAAATAAAGACCTGACACGAACATGGAGTAGCGTGACGCACGTAGAACTTCAAATCAAAACACGGAAGGTCATGGCCACAGAGGATCTACAAAGCCTCTTCTCTTCATGCTGATTTGTTGTGATTATGAAAGAGAGGAGAATCCGGCCGTTTGAATTTGAACAAAAAGCTCCTGAAACTCATTTGCAGCTGTATTAAATATGATTTGGCTAGAGCAGGGTGGAGCCCAGACTGAGAGGCAATTCTGATTCTTGTTTTCGTTACAAAAATCTACGGGGTAAGCAGAATGCCATTCATTTAAGCTTCATAGATACTTGGAAAAGCATCCAATCGGAGTTAAGCAGAGGGAAAGGAATTAACTGCAATCTGCAATCAGCCACCAACTCATCTTCTAGGAATTTAATCAATCCTTCGTCTGACCTCAAATTTCCCCTGAATATGACAAAGCCGAATTCTTTAATATGAGCTGAAGTCTATCAAAGCTCTGTGGCTCGACTCTGCACACAGGAAATAGTGGTCAGTAAACATCTCACCATTCTCTGACTGCCACCAGGACTTCTTGCGGTGAGGTTTGAAGGTGGTGATCACGTTCTCGATGCGATGATTGATAGTGTTGTAGACGGGGTCATACGGCCGCCGAGAGTCACAGTAGAAACATTTCTTCTCATCCTGCAGCGGAACAAATCAGGGTCAGGGTCCAGGGTTAAATGGGAATCCACACGAGGGAATGATACACACACACACACACACACACACACACACACACACACACACACACACACACACACACACACACGCACGCTGACCTGCAGATGACTGACGATGCAATAGGACTCTTTCCTCCTCATGCCACATGTGGACGAGGCCTTCAGGTTCTTCTCTCGTCCGACCAGTAGGTCCCCTGTTGCTGGGTAACAGCTGCCATGGGCACAACCGTGGGCGTGGTCAGGCTCCTGGCCGGCAGCGGCAGCCAGGGCTGGAAGAGGAGAAACGGGAGGTTGACTACACAGGACAGGAAACAACATTGTAAAGTGGCACTGCTCCTGAATAGAGGACACACTCATTCATTTGTGCTTGCTAACAGTTTGACGATCATTAACTCTTTTTCTGTCCAGGACAAAAGTCCACGGTTAGAAATTTGGTAGAAAGTGTGTATCTTAACCAGGTCTTTGATTTATTTAGTTTCATATTTATTTATTATGTTGCTTTATCTCAGTGCTCTGCTCACCAAACTGTCTAACTTAGTTTCAGTTTACAGTCATGTCTGTACAGCTTAAATCGGGGACAGAGGGATTGCCATTGTGCTGACCGCCGGACCGCCGGACCGCCGGACCTCCAGCGATCAGACTGCTGCTGCTCAGTCGAGAGCCAATTCAGTGTTGAGAAAACATCCATCGGGAGGAGGATTAACTCTGTGCCATCCTGCTGGTTAACAGGCGGCCGACCTGACCAGAGGCCCCAGCTACGGGGCTACATTTGGAAGACTAAGCCCTCTTGGTCATACCGAGGTCAACCAAGACGAGCAATGGACGGATGTTGACCATAAAACATCCAAATCTACACCGCCACATTAAATTATAGCAAAGCCAAATGTATATAAAGTCTAAGTGTGTATTCTGCGTGTATATACTGTATATCATATTTTTGGCTGCGCTCTTTGACGTCAGTGACAGCCGAGGTTCTGCAGCACCCGAGCCTCGCTGTGACTGAGTAACTGAGTTATGTGGGAGTTAAAATAAACCTTCTATAAAACTTCATGACAACCAGCAGCCATCACATTCCAGGAGACATCTTTATGTGGATTTCTCCTCCTACATGCCTGTGCAGTGTGTCTGTGTTCATGTGTGTATGAGGGAGAGAGAGAGAGAGAGAGAGAGAGGGGGAGAGAATTTGTGTGTTGAGTTAATTTGTGTTCATCTTCAGTTTGGTGATGAGTATTTGTGAGTCTTTTCTATGATTGGGAGTCTCTACAGATGATATAACAGTAATATTTCCTAAATCCAGATGCTGCCAGGACTGAGGAGAGCTTTGTTGCTGTACCTGCCAGTGTCAGCCTGCCTGGTTACAGCAGACAGGGATGTTGCATTCAGGGACGTTGCATTCTCACTGTGACGCTGCTGTGAAGAGGCCAGCTGAATATTCCCATTGCTTGCTGGGAACAGTGCAGAGGAGGATTTCACATGGACACTAAACTGACACACACTCTGGAAACCTGTGTTTGCCTGGCATCCGCACAAGTCTCACGTCGGTGCCAGCCAAGTGAGCGTGCAGGCATCTAGACAACAAACACACACATGAGCTCAGGGAAACTCTCATAGGAGCAATCGCAGCGTTTCCTTCACGTTTCGCATCAGCATCAGTCAGCAGATAGTGATTGACTTAACAGACGATGATAAAACTGTCTGAAGCCGTTTCTTTATCTTTTATCTTCCCTGGCAGGGAGGGGAGGAGATTGTCAAGAAACACAAATAGAGAGAGGAAGAAGGTTCGACAACTTCAAAACCGTGAAAGAAGATGGAGGGAGAAAGACAAAGAAGTGCTGTGACGCTGTACAGAGCCTCTGCATAGACAGAGAGAGAGAAAACCCATCCAGACACAACTTGATATCCACTCGGGGAACTACTGGCACACACTCAAAGGTCTGTGTGTGTGTGTGTGTGTGTGTAGGGGTGGGGGACACGGCGGAGGGGAGATACAGACGTCTGATGTATCACATAATCACTAGGTTTCTTGTCATCTTTTATCTCCGTGTGTCTGCCTGTGTTTGTTTGTCTGCGAGCAGCGATCCAGGCTTCACATCTCTGCTTCTCATTAACACCCAGGGTGCAGCAGCAAAGGGGAAAGACGGCGGCAATCATCGTTTCTGTTCGTTACGTAAACAACCGCACTATTAAATCAGAGTTTTAATTTGGGTTTAACTTCATTTTAATCGTTACTGAGGCGAGTAATACGAGTGTAGTTTACAAAGAGGCTTCTGTAAACAGTGAGGCATGCTGAGCTAAATATAAACCTCACTACATCTCTGCCCGTTTGCCAAGAGAGAAGAGCCGACGTTCATTCAGAACCACGTCAAATAAACAGTCACGCCTAGAAATGATGCCTCGCTGTAAACGGTGAGCGTGAGGATTCGGTTCTTGTTAATATCAGGCTGAAGACAAACAGGCCTGACGTGAGCGCGTTCACGCGTCGCACAGCTCACAGGGATCAGGACGCCGTCTGATGCGAGGCAGGGAAGGAAGCAGAAGGGGCGGCGAGGGCGCAGAGGAGATAAATGAAAGGTGACGTCATCTGCCATTAGGTGGATGTTTGTATCCAAAGCGCCTTACAGTGCTGTGAGTGTATAGAGTCTGTTTTGAGGTAGCGGTAGGCGACAGGAAGTTGATTTAACTCATCCTGTCAGGTTTGAGCACAGGTGTGATAGAGTAACGATTCCATCCTCCTCTTCTTCTCTTTCTCTCTTCTCTCGCCATAAATGGAGAGGCAGGGAGGAATGCAGTCTGACAGCTGAGAGAGGAGAAAGGGATAGGGGGGGTCGGTGTAGGCAGCGGTGTGTGTGGGTGTGTGTATGTGTGTGTGTGTGTGTGTGTGTGTGTCTGTGCGTTGAGGCTGGGGTCTCATCTCACAAAGCACCGCTGTTCAACAAGCCATTAACCTGTAAGAGGAAGCTATGTACGGTAAGTCTTCATCGCAGTGCGCTGTTCAGCTTGCCTGGCCTCTGCACCCCCACACACACACACACACACACACACACACACACACACACACCGCACAGCCTTTTAGATCACAAACCTCCATTAACAACGAAGAACGCTTTCACCGTGTGTAAAGTGAACCTGTGAGATGCTTCTAAGCATTTTGCAAGATGGTAAACACAACAAAACCCGGAGCCAACAGGTCGTCCACGTGAAGTAACTGTGCTCTGGGGGAGATGAAAAAGAGTCTGCAAAACATCACAAAATGAAATCCACCCCCGCGTCATCCCCTCAGGTGAACTACGCCTTCACTCCCGCCTTTGATCTGCGCCTTTGATTCCCTCTCTGCTTTCTAACGGCATCGGTGAATAGAATGTACGAGCCGCCGCCGCCGCACAAGGCCGCACTTCACTCTGTAAGGGCGGCCCAAGCTGCCACGGCGGCCATCACGGGTCAGACTGAGTGCTTTTCTTTCATCTCTGCCAAACGCGATGTGTAATGCATGAGGCGCAGGTCGGGGAGAGATAATGCTTCTTTCAGGCCCCGTCGCTTTATTCTACCTGAATGTCAAAGTCTTCACATGCTTGCTTTTCTTCTAACTCTCTGCTTTCTGGAAATGGTTTGAGAAATATAAGCTGTGACACTGATTGTAATGCAATTTGTGGACATGAAGCTGGTAGTAGTTTGTTTGTGTGTAGTTTGAGTGTGTGTGTGTGTGTGGGTGTGTGTGTGTGGCTGTGTGTGTGCGGGCGTGTGTGTGTGTAGTGTTGGCGGATGTGGCACCGACGCGACACATTTCACAAAGACCCGAGGAGGACAGAGACAACAGAAAGGTTTGCCGCCACATCTATCAGCGTAAACAAAGACAGTAATTGCCAAGACAAACAAGCAACAGATGGACATCGAAGGCCCACGTGGACAAAGTGGACAAACACACACACACACACACACACACACACACACACACACACATTTGGACAAGGACACGGAGGAGGCCAGACTGACTGAGTAGTTCTTCTGTTTTTCCATTAACAAAACACACTGGCAGGAATATTAAAGTGACAGCATAGTGAGATCTAATATCAGCTGGCCAGCAGCAGACTGCAGACTGGAATAGCTTGGTTTAAAGACTCCTCACTGCCGTGCATACCTGACCTGAGTGAGTCTGGGACCGGGAGGCAGGGCTGATATGTTTAGAGCTCGCCACCCGACAGCTCCGTCCGAAATGTCAACGTCCTTGTATTTTTAGCTCCTCTAAGCCAATTAGTTTACATTTTCTCCCTCTTCATCTCTCTCTGTGTGATGAAGATGATGGACGATGGACTCCCACCACCAAACATCCAGCTGTTCTCCGACCTCCTCCACTCCTAATTATCTTCTCGTGCCTCCCGTCTCCCTTCTCCCGTCTCTCACTCCCCCTCTCTATTCGCATTCCTCCCTTATTTCATCCTCCTTTCTTCCACGGGAGCCCAAAACCCTGGCTTATAAGAATGACCTCTGACCTCAGCGTCATGGATCAGTACTGGTGATACCGGTGCTCACAGCTGGAGAGGCCTTCCAGAAAAAGATCCGGTCAGATTACTGTGTTAAAAGAGGCTCCACAACAAGATCCTTTAATCCCTTTCTCACCTTGGTAGGGAAACACATTTCATCGCCATAGATACACTGTAACTCTTGTCATTCTTCATATACTCTGACTGTTTCCTTCTGCTACTCTGACCTGGTCTGACAGGATCTCAGACTGCCGCTCAGCTGTCTCTGGGTATTTTACTGACCGATTGCCCGGCTGTCAAACAGAGACAAGAGCGAGGCCAGACGCTCCCCATTACACAGCCTGTTAGATTAACAAGGCACGGCACTGGGAAGCAGCTGGTCTCTGCTACAGGAGACGCGTTCGCATTCCTGTTCTGTCCTGGAGAACGAAAGAGGAAAGAGGGGACAAGCAACAGGTGGGCAGGGGAGAGTGGTGTTGGATGGAACGCACACAGAAGGGAAGAACGCGACAAGCACGTGGAACACCGTCGCCTCTTACCCCAGCCTCATCCTGCTGGTTTTACCTCTCACACACATGAACCTTTAAGCCCCCGATGCTCCGGCACATTCTAAGGAAACTTTAAGTCCAGTGCCAGACCTCAATCCACATTTGTTCAATCTAATTAGGTGCAGTTTTTCACCTAAAGTGCTGTCAAAAGTCATAGTTTCACTCCATCTGATGGTGGAATGCAACGGGACTTCATTATGAGTGATTATATGGATTACATCTCCAAAATGATCTCCAGCTACCGGTCACAAACTCTAAACCACTAAACCGCTGACCCCACCAGATGAGGGGCACACATGGCCGACAGATGTTGCATGCACCCGGTCGGTCAACCAGCTTGGCCCATCAGCAAGCCGGCCAGCGAGGGTGAGTCGCTGTGGGTCTGATCTACGCAGTGATTGCGGTGTTTGCAGTGAAGCTCAGCAGCTGCTCGGGGACTCACGGAGCTGCGGGGGCCAGATGTGCTCCCTGTAGGTGCTAATCGGAACCTCTCACACCGCAAATCTGGCTCCACTTAAGAGGGAAAGCTCACAGAAACAACCGCACCGCTGGGACTGTTTAGAATTAATTGCATCATAGGGTTTCTGTCACTTCCTGCTTCATAATACTGTATAAGTAATGGTGTATTGTTCCGTTATACTGCAGTCATTATGGATCTGTGTGTGTGTGCGTGTGTGTGTGTGTGTGCATGTGTAATTACAGGACAATCAAGCTCAAGTCATCAAACAAGGCGAACGTTCTTCCCTTGTATTTTAAAATACATATGAGCAACTTATGAGTTCACACGACACGTTGGAAGCAATTCTCCATTATCTTTCCTGTCATTTCCTATCTTTTTTTTCTTCTCCTTCTCTCATCATCTTCACCTCCATTCCCTGTAATTTATCCTTGTCTACAATAAGGTAATTAGAGGAGCGGAAGGTGTCTTAGAGTGCTTTTTAACAAGCTGCACAGCCCAACCTGTTATTAGGGCAGCAGGCAATAAAGTGGGGAGGAAATGCAAATGTCAGAGGGGAATAAAACTCTAATACCGTTTATAGAAAAATCACCAAAAGAAGTGAGAAAGGATTTACTGCAATAGCATAGAACTTTTAAACCCGTCTCCTCTTCTTGCTGGGACTTGTTTTGATTTAATGCAACCGTTCATCAAGACCACATCAGCTGAATTATTGATGTAACTTGATACACTGCACACTAAATGACACAATAAGTTCCTTGGATGAATCGCTCTGACACACTTTGATCAAATTTGACCGCCTGTGCATGAAGAGTCAGCACATTCTCTCTCACGCTGCAGATTTCTGCCTGCGCTGCCATTAAGGCAAAGATGCAGAATGAGCCTTGGATGAATAAACATGACTCTGTGCTTTATCAGTGCAGCAGGTGGGGGAATGCAGGCGTAGAATGAGAACGCAGAGTGTGTGTGCAATCAGTATAACAATGTGCAATTGCGAAAAGCTCTTGATTGCGGTGTTTATTCCACTTATCGCCAAAGATCTAATGAGCTTCATCCTGCATGGAAACGCACTGAATGGCTGCAGTGTTGTGTTTGTGCTTCTTCCTTTATGACTCAGGCTGCCTTGCTCAAGATGGGAAGTCAATAAAGTTACTAAGAGTGTCAGAATTGTGTTTCAGGGTGAAGTGTGTAGATTTGAGAGCATCAGCCAGGTTTACCACTGTATGAGTCTCCCCATTGTTTTTAATGAGACCATCTCCAGTTCCTCCACTTTCAGCCCACCCGCCCTTTACTCCTCCTTAATCTCCACCTCCTCTTTTCATCCAGAAAAGCCCCTACCTACAGGATGGGAAACCTAACTCACCATCCTTTCATATAAACAAACCTGTTCCCTCTCTCTCTCTCTCTCTCTCTCTCTCTCTCTGTCCCCCCACCACCTCTTCTCTTGTGCCTCCGTCTCTCTTACTCTATTTTCTTTGTCCCTATATTAACCAAGCATTTCTCTGCTTTCTAATGTCTCTCTCTCTCTCTCTCTCTCTCTCTCTCTCTCTCTCTCTCTCTCTCTCTCTCTCTCTCTCTTTCGCTCTCTCTCTCTCTCTCTCTCTCTCTGCCGAGTGCTGGTGGTTAGCAGGCTTTATTGCGCCATTGTTCTGGTATCCGCACATTTCCGGAGGCTGTCGCTTACAAAGGCCCCGGGAACACACTCTCTCACTCTGCCTGCCTAATACCAGCCATTACCTGCACCCACACGCACCCACGCGCACACACACACACACACACACACACACACACACACACACACACATCTGGGGGAGGTCGTCAGTAGTAAAGTAAATCCCTGTTTGGACTCACAGAAGCCTGCAAGAAAGGTGAATTACAGAGGATTTACTGCACGAGGCAAACCTGATCCTCTTTCATGTTCAGTTTTCCTTCCTTCCTTCCTGCCTCTGAAATAATTAAGATGTGGTTTCTTCCTCGGCTGACTTCAATCGCATCACTTCAGGAAAAGCAACGAGCCGGGCGACGCACGATGTGATCACACGCAGGACAATCTTTGATCTGTTTTTATCTGCTAAGGTCGCTGTTTTGTCCTGAAAGGTTTCTGCTCTAAAGCACAGGAATCTAGTGTCAGATATTTGCGAACACACACACACACACACACAAACTACAAGTATGCATAGTGGATTCATACAGGTCCTTCTTCCACCCCCACCCCCAAAAAAGAAGAATGGAAATGGAAATTGAAAAGGAAGAGAGAGAGAGAGAGAGAGAGAGAGAGAGAGAGAGAGAGAGAGAGAGAGAGAGAGAGAGAGAGAGAGAGAGAGAGAGAGAGAGAGGCACTAGTGGTTCTTTGTCCCTGTAATCAGTCTAGGTCCTTTCACTTTCTCCCTTTTTTCACTCATATGCACACACACACACTAACACACACACACGCACGCACAGACAATTTGTACGCATGCCAATTACCCCATCTCTGGTATGGAAGTGACCCTTGACCTTGCAGTGTGTCCCAAGAGACCTCAGGAGGCTGAAAAGACAGCTCCTATCTCTATAATGACATGTGGCAGGTTTATAGACACACACACACACTTCACTTCACTTCCTTTCCTGAAACACCTCTCCTTTCAATCTGCGTCTCTGACCTTTGATCTCCTCGCTCCGGCCTATTTTTACTCTTTACTTTCTTACATTTCTTCTAAGCCCAGATTGTGACACGATTGCGTAACGAGCGGAGGAAAAGTCAAACTCACTCGGGGGAGAAACCTTGAGAGAGATTTATCGTCTAAGAACATTCTGCAAGTACGGCGTATCCTGAAAACCAGCAGAACGCTCCGCTGGCCCCCATAAAGAGCTGCAGGTGTGAAAATGACACCGGCTGAGATAGACGGGACACCCTGAGTGATAACAGCAGGCACTAATAGACTTTTACTGGAGCAATGAGCCCATTGTCTCCTCACTTCAGGGGAACAATGCATTAGGGATCCTTTCATTGGAGCCCATTTAGCAGATGAATCATCAGTTCACGGACAGTAGTGACTGTTGCTTCAAGGTGGCAAACATCCAGAGAGCAACCATTGCAACGCATTCATATACTTTTGGTTATTTTCTGTTTATGTTATTACAACTAATGATGTCACACCTCTCTGTCCTTCTGTGTCTGCTTCTATGTATTCTACTATTGAGTATATACTGTTGTAGATTGTATGTGAGTGTGCAACAGTGGGCACACACACACACTCACACCCACACACACACGACACGAAGGGTCTTCAGCAGTGCTGTAGATGGGAGCAAAGTGGGTGTCTCTATTTGCGGATTCAGCTGGGCTGTTTTAGGAGGACCATAAACACAGCCACACCACCCACAGAGAGAGAGAGAGAGAGAGAGAGAGAGAGAGAGAGAGAGCGCAAGAGAGCGCAAGAGAGAGAAGGATGACCTCAGAAGCCTATAAGCTGAAGGGCACCAGGGGCCCTAAAAAAGAATCATTGGTTATTTTATCTGTGCAGAGGAGGGGGACCAGTGCTCCCATCACACACATCCATCACACTCAGGCTCCTGTTTACACCATATTATTCCATCTGCAGGTAAAACCCTATATACTGCCTCATTACAACCTCATGCATATTATATAAGTATAAGTAAAGTTTTGCAAAGAGTCGTCAAAGCTTTATTTTACCTTTATTTCTACCAATCAAATGGAAAGAATACAGGCTACCTCCTCCCCAAAACATTCCCCCTTCATATATGATTCCCCTCTCTGTATCTTGAAACAATTACCCAGAAAATGACTCTTGATTCACCTCAAACATGTCGAATTATCTCACCTCAATGGAATTTTCACCGAGTTTAAGGGGGGAATATGTTTCAGGATTCATGGCTTAAGCTGAATATGCGCCTTGTGTTTTGCAGGAGAAAGCCCAGTGACCTGAAGAAGGCTCTCAGCTGTCACACTCGCCCATTAAATCACTTCTAAGGATTTGTTATGGAGCAGAAAACATGAATGGACATCAAAGAGTTCCAGTTCTACTCACCACAGACGAGTGTTAGAAGCGATGCGAGCATGACTGTGCGCACATCCACAAGCTGAACCTGCAACCTGTTGTGTACAAGTGACACACACACACACACACAACACACAAGTATTGAGCAAACATTGACAAATTATGGAACTTTGAGATTTGAAAATAAAACAAAACAAACCCTCAAGTGTATTTAAACAGATGGTGTAACAATTGATTTCAGTTTCTAAAGTCCAGTCTGCGTCTTTTCGTCGGTTAGGGGGGTTTAAAGTTAGTTTGGGGACAAAAAGCGGACCTGGTGGAGGACTGAGGAGATATGAGTCTTACTCCTGCTCGCAAAACGTTTCCAAAGGTATAGAATTACATAAAGCCTCTGTGCTCTCTCCTGAAAGCCAGCATTAGAGTCACACAGAGGGCGAGAGCTCTTCAAACACAGTCCACATGCGTAGTTTGAGCCGTGAAAAGGTTCGTAAAGTGGGAAACACTCACCGTCTGGCTCCCTTTTCTTTCTTTCTTATTATGAATCTGTTGGGATGTTCGCGCCTGTGTTTTCTATCAATGAGTCTCCCTCCTCCTCCTGCTCCACTTGCTGCCGGAGTTGCTGGAGCTCAGTGTTCCCGCAACGAGGAGTCCTCAAACTCCTGCGCGTCTCTTCTGGAAAGCCCGAGCTGGATTCACGGAGCGGAGCTGGAGGAGGAGACAGGAGGTGCGTGGGATCGAATCCCCGGATGGGTGACATGGTGAGAGTACTCCATTTGGATGGCAGAGGTCATTGTTTTCCCTCGTTCTAAATTAAGCCACTCAAATCCTACAGTTTGAGTTTGGAGTCTTGAATAAATCATAACGGAAAGCCAGTTTACATCATTCCTTAGGTTGAAAAAGGCCTGGGGTCCTTATCTGTCTATCAGTAATATTAAACAAGTACATTTCACCCCCGTCACTCTCTAATATATGAAACAGGTGTTTCCCTTCCTGGAGAACACGGCCTGCTGTAAACCTCTGTCATGTTACACATTCCCTGTGCCGCAGCAGGACAGCCTCTCTTTGTTAAGGCTCCACCATCCGCTGCCAGAATGCATCAGATAATAGCAGAGCTCCTTCAGACTGATGGTCACCAGAGCAGTGAATGGAAGCAGACACAGTTAATTCACTGTTGATTCACTGTAGAAATACATCACACTCACAGGGAAATGACACAAGGAAAAAACTAAAAAAACTAATAAAATTCTTAAAATATGAACGCCAATATAGAATCCATAAGTAGTAAAAGTATTGTTAATTATGTATGATTAGATTAAACACAGTGGCTAGAAAGACAGGGAACGCTTCTCATCCTGCCTTGTTGAGTTTACGGCGCCCCCTAGTGGCGATGATCTGAAATAACAAGACAGCACAAATCCAGGACAGCACTATTATACATTTACATAAAAGGGATCCGATTTATTTGTTTACCAAACTGGTAATAACACATCAGAATGGGATAATATTTGCATACACATTCATATATATTCAATCAAGACCACATTATGTAACAAAAATAAACATCATATTCAATTTCTCAAATCAGTTTCACATGGATTTCTGAACACATCTTGTAAATACGATACTTATCTGGTCAAGTTACAGAATCGTAGTCAAAATCAACGTACTGTTGGTCCAAATAGATTTGGGATTAACATATTTATACTATTATATTTCTTCTGTTATTGTTTAGGAAATCAATCATCAATAACTATACAGTAAAAAAAAACAGGTCCCATTTCTCATCAACCATTTACAATAGCTTAAAGACATATACACCACAGCTATAATGATGATATCCTTGGGTCAAACAGTAGTACAGTACATGGATAGAGAAGTTCATTTGTGTGACAGAACGGAGCACAGTGACAGGTAAATGTGTAAAACTTTAATAACCAGTGAAATAACGGAGGTATGGAGTGTTTTTCTTTTCCTGGGGGAGATGTTGTCCTAACCCAATCACAGCATCAGTCATAACTCAGACTCATATTTAAGAACTACAGCAACAAACAGTAAACACCTTCACCGAAGCGTCCTCACTAGCAGTTGCTGTATTTGTGCACTTGATCTCGAATCTCCTCCCGTACCAGGGTGGCGTTCCTCTCCAGCTCCGTCAGCTCGTCGCGCTGCCTCTGCATCCGCTGCTCGTTATTCCGGAATTTTTTCTCCAGTTCTGCAACCCGGCAGAGAGAGTGAGACAGAGTCAGAGACGGTAAGAGCAGAGAGAGTGAGACAGAGAGTCAGAGAGGGTAAGAGCAGAGACACGTCGACAGCTGCATCCCATCAAAGTTCATGTGCGTCTCAGGCATCATAAAGTGTAATGTGTTGTTTTACTTTAAGTCTTGGATGGCATATAACTTCCAAAAGGTTAACATTTCAAAACTTAACTTTTTATTTGCCCTCAAAAACTTTCCAAGTTTAACGACTGTGAAAATGCAGCTCAGTCTTTTATCCTTTTATCTTTATGTCCTGCTGTACTCACTCTTCAGCTGTTCTATCCCCTTGTTGGCTTTGCTGAGGAGGTCTTCTGCCTCTTTCTTCATATCCTTTGCCTTCTGGTTGATGTTGCCCAGGCCTCCAGATTCCTCACCCAGAGATTTCACCTTCTTCTGCAGCTTACGGTACTCCTCCTCCGTCTTGTTAAGGCTCTGGGAAAAGACACGATTGCAGGCGAGTGTTCAACTAAATCTTATTCTTATGCTCACTTAGGACGTCTACTCTACTCAGTACATTGTCTACACTCTGATTGTCCTTTAAAATACTCATACTCACATTCTGCAGGGTGGATGCTAACAGCGTGGCATTGTTCGCCACGGCCTTGGCATCCTTAGCCATCGCCCTGTTCATCGCTGTCTTATTCCTGAGGGCTTCCACGCCCATGGTGAGGTTGGCGAGGCGCATCATGACCTCGTCCTGCTTGTCCCCCAGCTGCTGCAGATTCTCTTCCACCTGGAGAAAAGAGTGGTATGCAAAGGTGACACACAGACACACAGATACAACTGCTCTACATATTCTGGAAATAACTCAACCATGTGAGTGTGAAAAGTGCAGTTTTACACATCACAGCTAACACAGTAACACACACACACACAGACATCAAACCTTTACTGTACCGTGAAAGTAGCATTCCTTGTGTTGTTAAGGTTCTTAAGTGCATCCTCGAGGGCTTTTCTTGCTTTCTCTATGGCCTTCTCCGACACATCCAGTGCCCGCTTGGTATCGTTGGCTGTATCCTTCACTTCCTCCGCTCGGATCCTGAAAGGAGGCACCACAGATCAGCATGCTCATACTGGAGCTAAATGATGTTATTTTAATGGTGCTATGCAGTGAGTTCTTCTTCATCCCACTCACTTGGCATCTTTAGCTTTGTCCAGCAGATCTTTGGCTTTGCTGAGATGTTGTGAGGTCTGGTTGACGATCCCCTGGATGTTGGTGAGATTGGCGAGGCTGTCCTTTATCTCCCGGACCAATTTGTCCAGACTCGTCCTGTTGACTGGTAGAGTGATGGACAAGACCTGCAGAGCCACCTTCTCTATGCTCTCTGGATCGGCTCCCTCCTCTGGACAACAAAAGAGGGCGACAGGGTGACAATTGAAGGCGAGATGCAGTGGAACAGGCAGAAGAACGGCAAACAGGAATAACGCTGGTTCAAAGCGAACCAATATCAACCTACCAGTGAGGAAGTCTCTGATTTTTTTAATGAAATCCTTCAGCTTCTTGTTGGAGTTTTCAAAGTGGTCCTTTTTCCTCTGTGCTTTCTCCAGGGTGTTCATTGCCTGGTTCTTCACATCCAGGGTCAGAGAGGCTATATCCTGGAGCTGAACACAGGGAACCAATGTATGTAAGAAACTTCCAAATGGTACAATTTATAGAATTGAACCAGGAAGAAGGTAGCAGCACTAATTAACAAACGAATTAAAGCAATTTAGGCCGTTACAAGTGGACCGACTAATACAACTATACAAAATGTAGCACCATCACTCTTATATTCAACACCAATACGGTCATCTTAACCCTATAATGGCCTCACCTTTCTGGTCACGCCCTGCAGATCTTCACTGACAGCAGTCAGATTGTTGGTGGCGTCCTTGGCATGTTTCAGAGCTGCCACAGACGCGCTCACAGTGCCGTTACATCCTTCTCCGCCACAGACACGCTTGCCCTCATCATCAAGGCAACCAGCACCACCACATGGGCGGTCTGGGCAACTGCCATTAGCGCTGGCGTTGTTGTGGCCTCCACATACCTAGAAAACACAGGATGTTCAGTTACGCAACCAAATTAAAACCATACACGTTAAAGGCAACATATTCAACATTGCCCACCTTGTGACTGAGGTGATGGACCTTCTTATCCATGTCGTGAGCTTTATGCTTCAGCTCGTCAAACGATTTCTTCTGGGCCGCCACTGTGCGGAGGAATTTGTCTTTCTTGACCTTGAGGAGGTTTTCAGTGGTTGTGCGTGTGAGTTTGGACTGTTCCACCGGGCTGGAGGGACCAGACACTGAAGCGTTGCACTTTGCTTCAGCCTCTGTCGACTGCCCGTAGTACTTCTTCACACTCTCATACTGATCTGTGTGGGAAAAACACAAACGATGGGCTAAGAAACAACACATTCTAACATTGAGTCTTACATGAATCAGTTTTAAATTTAACTGTCCCGGCCAAAGGAGCGTAACCAAACGAAGTGTCATGCATAGCGGAACATGACAGCTTATCTGGAGTGATTTGACAGATTCCTACCTATAAATCCTGAGCTGAGGTAGTTCTCTAGCTGGCTCCGTTTGTGAGCCACAGTGGTGTTGATGTCCCTCAGCTCTCTCTCCAGGTCACTCAGTGTGCTACGCAGTGTTCCGTCCCGTGCTGCGGTCGTATTTAGCTCTCGAGTGATGCCCATCAGCCGCCCGTCAGTCAAGGCAATCTCAGCCCTGGAAAACCCAAACGGAGCGCGGTGAGAGCGATGCGGTCTATCATACATAAACTGTGAAAGATCTGATTGCTGGCAGGAGTCCTGACACAATGCAGACATTCACCTGAGGTCATCGATGCTCTGTCCAATCAGCTGGTGGATTCTGTCACTGTTCTCTCCACTGATCAGATCCTGAACCTGTTTCAGCTTCTTCTCCAGTTCCTGAATGCGTGTATCACCAACTCCTGGCGTGACGCCGCTCTCCTGGATCTTCTGCACAGAGTACTGGATGTGTTCCAGGTCTCTTTTAATCTGGCACACCGCGTCGTCCCACAGCTGGAAGCAGGGATGACACTGGTTGCACTTTGGGAAGACGCCGGTGAAGCCGCGAGCGCATTTATCGCAGTGCTTTCCTGCTGCTCCCTCCATGCACACACACGCCCCTGTTAACCTGTCACACTGGGCCGTCTCAGAGCCCAGACGGTGGCAGTTACACTCTGCAAAAAACCCAAAACAACAGGTCTGTGTTTTTGCAATACGCCGAGTCACCAGTAGAGGTCAATGCTTGTCAGAGTAGAAGAAGCCCGTTGATATACAGTATATACAGTATGTAGAATGGAATGTGTTGTTACCTTGACACTGCACCTGTGGGTCACCCCAGTGGAACTGCTCACACTCAGTGCAATGTTGACCCCCGAAGCCTGGTCGACAGTGACACTGACCTGTGAACTATGAGAGACACAAAAGACAGATTGACAGACATATAGGGACAGACAGATATAAAACATGAGTAAACACTTTCTGATTCCTTTGTGCTCTCTCACCATGTTGCAGTGAGTGCCAAGGGCATGATGTGGGTCACAGCCACAGGGCTCACAGCCCCGGTCCAAACCATAATTCCAGTGATTAGGAGCACACTGGTCACAGTTGTGGCCGACAACGTTCTCCCTACAAGGACAGGCCCCGGTCTGCCTGTCACACTGACACTGTCCATCACTACAAGCAGACTGGATGCTACCAGCAGTCACACAGGTACAACCTACAGAGGGGAAACAAACAGAAGACATTAAGGTTCTACAACTACACTGACAGGTCAGACCATCAATTACATGTGAATATTGTGCTTAAATAAATTTAAATAGACATTAAACGAAACTCCAATGCAATCACTCACGTCTGCAATCCTGGGACAAAGCATTGCCGTAGTAACCATTTTGACAGTGGGCACAGGAGGGGCCGTCAGTGTGGTACAGGCACTTAAGGCACTGACCCGTCCTTGGATCACACGCCTCAGAGTCCTGGGTGTCAATGTTGCCGTTGCACTCACACCGGAGGCACTGCCCTCCAGGTTGGGCTGGGTTACCATAGTGACCAGGGGCACACTGGTCGCAGCGGGATCCTGGCGTGCAAAGGGACGGCTGTGATGTTAGATATTCAAGTCTGCTATGTATTTCCCTTTGTGAAGGTCAGTTGAAAGGTCAAATAATTGATAGACAATGCACAAAACAAAATGAATGGCAGGTTGCAGCGTTCCGGACACAATCATGTCTCTGTATTAAATTCCGCTGTAGTTCAACTTCTCACCTGTGTAGCCTTGCTTGCAGTTACAGATGATCTGGTTAGAGGAGTGGTCAGAGAAGCAGGAGAGCCCGTTGAAGTGGTCTGACCCTGGGTTCCCGGGACAGGGACAGGGCCGACAGTGCTCTCCTGAGCCGAGCACTGGGTTTCCAAAGAATCCATCCATACAACTTGACAAAAGGAGATAAATTCATCATCATTGTGATATCCAGGGGAGGAAACTTGACATGAACTTGTCTCTGTCCCTTCCTGTCTTCCTGATACCTTCAGTGATCCTTACCGTTCACAGAAGTGACCTGCTGTGTAGTCCCTGCACTCTCTGCACTGCCCGGTGTGAGGGTCACAACTGTCTGTATGGCCGTTACACTGGCAGGGGCTGCAGGTGGGGAAGCCCCATTGGCCCGGCTGGCAGTCTGAGCATTGGCGGCCAGTGGCACCGGGCCGGCAAGGGCAAAGTCCTGTAACTGGGTCACACTGGTGACTCAAGGAGCCCTGGGAATGGCAGTCACAGGCTGGGCAGGTGAAAGACAGGGTTTGGTATTAAAATATTGAACGAGTCAATATGAAATTAAATGAAATGTCTTCCTTTTTTCTATGAAATGTCACAATGAGGTGGAACACTTTATCGTTGCCCAAACAGACTCACCAGTGCAGCCATAAGGTCCAAAGCCATAAGTTCCTGGTGCACACTGGTCACAGCGCCGTCCAATCACATTGGGCTTACAACGACACTGACCTCCGATCTTATCACACTCAGCACTGAGGGAGCCCTGGGGGTCACACTGACAGGCTGCACACAAGAGACACAAATACAGGAAGCTGAGCAAAATTAAAGAAATGAAGGAGATATAATGATTACATCACTGCGGAATGTTGTTGTGTGTTCGTCTTCCTACTCACACAAAGCACCGTCATGAATGATGCCAGAAATGCTACAGATGAGTTTAGAGCACATCTCAGCCAAGGCAGGCATCGGCGTGATCATAAAAGAATCCAGACACATGTAGCGAATCATTTCTTCACGTCGGTGTTCTGCCTCCGGTTCGTTACCTTGGAAACCAGGAAGCTCAGTGTACTTGGGGATCAGAACCAGCTGTTGGGGACAAAATAGAAAATAAAATTATGAATTAAAGTTTAATGGCAAGGGATTATAAACTGTACAATCAGCACAATCACTTCCTGAACTTTGTAGTAGAAGTACAAGTGTTTCCAAAGATATCACTAACAATTGCAAATGTTTGAAGAGACTGAGAGATCAGAAATGACAATGGCAGGCTGAGAGAGGAGGAGTGTGTTATCTCACCGAATCAATATGGATAAAGGCAGTGAGATGTCTGTGTGAGACTCCATGACGCTGGAACCTGATCGCAACCACATAACGGTTGCTGGGCTCAAAACAGAACGGCCTGGGCATCTGGACATACCTACAAACAAACAACATGAGACATTCATAACCATCATAAATTTAAAAAAGAAAAGGCATTAAGCATCTCCTCTATAACTGTGTAGCAAACCCCCCCCCATCACCCCCCACCCAGCCTCTGTCTGTGTTCTGGGCTCACTTTGCTAATTGGTTGTGGCTGACAGACCAATCACAGAAAAGGAGCAGAGGGTGAGTCATGGTCTGCTGAGACAGCCAGTGGGCTGGGTGACCTCTTGGTTCCGAATGAGTTCAGAATCTGAAAGGCTTTTCAATAGGTTTGTATTGTCGGTGCAGTTAGCTTGGGTTAAGTTCCCTGATATCTTTAAATCGAAAAACCTTTTCTCTGCTGCCTAATTTTCCACATTTTACGCAGCATTAACTTTTAGTCCACCAATTTTCTGCAACTGGGTATCAATAGGTGTCAAAGCAGTGTTACATGAAACTTCACTGATTGATCTTTTGCAATTCCAGAAGTCTTAAGTCATTGGGTTTTTTCTTCATCTGTCCCTCCTTTTCCTTCTGTGTCGCAACACACTATGGAATCTTTCCACCGGTGTGATTTTTGGCACACTCGTATATCCATTAACCTTTAAAAGATACTAGGGAAAGTAAACACAATCAATCAACCAAGACCACATGTACTGTATGTATTTATACATACAGCTTCTCTGCCATATCTGTGCTTTTCTCTGCTCGTCTCGGACAGATCTACAGTCAACAGAACTGCTACCTTTCCTTCTTATCACTTGAGTGCGATCTAAAAACAATGGCGTCTGGTATGTTCCATTTGCCTTCCTATCATTGCATCAATAATAAACAATTCCTCAGGGTACGGTGAAATGAGAATCCAAACACAGACCTGGCTCACGTTGTACATGCAAGCCAGGGCAGGTTTGAGCTACAACAATGCAATGATGTCATTCTTCCTGAGGAAACCATGTCAAATCCTGGGGTACCTGAACAAATCCTTTAAGGACTTGAACTAACAACGTTGAAACAATGGCTCTTCAATTAAAGAAGAAAAGAAAAACACACACACTCACACACACACACACACACACACACACACACACACACACACACACACACACACACACACACACACACACACACACACACACACACACACACACACACACACACTCTAGTTTATTACCTGTTGTGGTGTGGGAGGGTAACTGTGTAGAGCTGTTCAGTTGGCAGCAGGTTTCCACATCTGAGACTGGAGGGCAGCAGGACAGAGGTGATACTGACAATGGCCTCCCAGTCCTCTGTGGACTACGCACACACACAGAAACACACACGTATACAACCTGCATCTGTTTCAACGAGGAGGTGAACAACTTTGAAGTGAAAATCCTGCTCCACACACACACATACCCACCTCAGGTTCATAGCGTAACATAATGTCATATTCCATGGCATAGGGAATGTTGTCCACAGTGAACACTAGTCCGGCGCCGTCTTTGACACGGGCAAAACCAGGACCGGTCCACGTCACCATGTGGCTGGGACTGTGCTCTCTGTGCACAGTCGTCACGTCGGGCTGGAGAGAGAGAGAGAGAGAGAGAGAGAGAGAGAGAGAGAGAGAGAGAGAGAGAGAGAGAGACAGAGACAGAGAGAAAGAGAAAAGTAATGATGATTTCAACTTCAACAACACTGATATTTGATTGCTCAAGCTACACAATTAATTATATCATTATAATCCTGCACTGTTGCTATTTATGACGCTTCTCGCTTCTCAGTTCACAGTTCATATTCTCAGGTCTTTTTCAACTTGACTAGTTTGACTTGACTTAATTTCCATGGACAGCGCCCCCTTTAATTGGCTAAGTAAGCTTCACATTACTCAATGGTGCGTGCATCACAAGACCACTTGGCTCTACACAGCACATTTAAAGCTGTTGGCAACTGTTGCTGTCCAACTACAAAACAATATTTGAGTTTCTTTATTTTCATCAGCTTCAATGTATCCGTACCCCTCAAATGTGGACTAAGTCAAACCAGGCAAACCCTGTATAAAGTAAAATAAAAGCAGGATTATACATAAACTCAAGCCATCAATCAAAGGGATTATCGCACTGTTTGTTGAAGCTGACGGATGCGTCTCAGTGCTGCCCTCTCTTGCTGTGTATTGGCAATGCGGCGGTGACGTCTTTGCCTCCTCAGCTGGTTGCTGAGATGCTGGACACACTCAGTCTCTGCCTGAGGCCTAGCTTTGCCCTGGGAGAGGAGAGGAGAGGAGATCACACATTGATATCGTTCATATCGCCAATGTTGTGATAAAAGTGTGAGCGTGTGTTTTAGTGTTGGTATGTGTGGGCGTATGTATCAAGCAGCACTAAGGCATCATGACACGGTGGTATCTGGCACTGTGTGGGGTGTTTATGGGTCACTTCAGCTGTGGACTGTGCACTAACAGATGCCCTTGACTGTACCGTCCATATTCTGTCCTTCTAATCGCTGCAGTGTCTCGGTGAAAATCACTGTGGCAAATAACGCAAAGCCAGTTTACATTGAGGGTCAGCTCCACGCAGGAAACAACACAGCATTTCAAAGGCATGTTCAGTGTCAATTCAAGCAAACCCCTGAAGCCAGCAGCCTCACATGTCAAAACCACAAAGCCTCATGTCTACCTGTCGTGCTTTTCTTCCTAAAACATTCTGTTTCAATATGTCCCTTACTTCCACATTCCTGTAGTCGTGAAGGACTGCCTGAGCTTGCCACTGGGCTGAAAGGCGTTAGAAACTCCCCTCCCCAGGGAGGGGAGGAGACAGTTTTTTCCTTTATTACTGACTTACACACTTTGACCCATGTTAGTGAGGTCAGAGCTCAGAACTATACCACTGTGGAATAAATCAGGGCTACAGGAAAGGATAGAGGGAGGGAGGGATGGATATTTATTATACAGCTCTCTATACCGTTTAATTCTAGTTGGTCAATCACTTTCTATTTTTTTGAACTTGAGAATGGACCTGTCAGCATGACTTTGTATCAACTACAAACTTGATGGGATTGTTGTAGGTCATTCCATTTTCAGAGACACTTCTTTGAGATGGATTTATCTGTAACAAAGCCTACAAAGTGTTTACAGACGCAACCAGGCAGATCTTTTTGTAACGTGATGGGAGCTCTTTAAGAGGGAGGTATCAGCCGATTACTTTACGTTAAACTTCTGGCATTGCAAAAACTTGCAAACAGTTCACTATCAAAGGACACAAAGACATCACAAGTCTCCAAGAATGCAGTGGCTGTTTTCCTTCATAACACATTCCTTTTTAATCTGAGAAGAATTTTCCTGATCTTACACAACTCCTTGACCTTAGCCTCACTCAGAAGTCCTGGGTTTGTTAGAGGCAGTTTGAGTGGAGTTGTTACCTCTACCTATTTTTCCCAACATGATTTTTCTTACAAGACTGCAGTTTTATTCAGAGTGCCTGCTACTTATTTCTTTTTTTTTAAAGGTAACAAGCAGATGGATCAAAGTTGGATGTGGTTGACGTTTGATGCTCACAGCGCTCTGTGAGGGTGGGAGTCACCGCTCAGCTCCCAGTAACATAATCAGGGAACTGCTGCAACGCTCACCATCATTATGTGAAAGAGCTGCTCATGAGTTTGAGTAACACTGAGTCACTTCTGTATCCTCACCGGCAGTGCTGAGTCATCAGGGGAGCGCCCAGTAGCATCCTCAGCTTCATGTTTATAGTAGTCCAACGGAGCGCAGAAATACCCAGGCTGCACCTCGGAACACTGTCGACCGATCAGATGTCTCCTACAGTCACACTGGCCGTTCTCCATCATGCACCTGTAGTAAGAGAAACAGGAACTTCAAATGTCTGTTTTTGATGAATCAAGAACTTTTCACGCTCAGTCATGCAATCACACAGTGAAAAAAGACTGAATCATTCACAGCTCGACTTTATAGCTCACTAGACTCAACATGTGCTTTGTGCATGAATCAGCGTGCATGAGAATAGACTGTCACCGTGAATCATCAATCACAGTAAATGTAAAAGTGAATGTTAACACACCTATTGTTGTAGGCTCCCCCAAAGTCACAGTCACATGATCTGCAGCCAGCCAGGTCATTGCTGAGTCCCCAGTATTCAGGCTACAGGGATGGACATTTGTTTTAAATTTCATTGCATTTTGTGAATATTATCAGATTAAAATTTCACAAATCTTCATTTTAACAAAAGAAGACGACGAACTCAACTAACAGTATTCTCTTGCATCAGCTCATGAAGGAAGAACAGTTAGTACTAACCAGACACTGGTTGCAGTAGCGCCCAGTGACGTATCTTTTGCAGGAACAATCCCCACTGATCTGGTCACAGGGAGCTCCCATCATAATAATGCCACGAGGGTCACAGTTGCATGCTAATAACGACAAAGACACACACATACAGGACAAGGTGATGGTGGATGTGCTGTTTATGGGTCATAGGTGCAGATCTGAATGTTTTATACTCCAATCCCTGTTCTAACGCAAAAACCTTTCAGCAGGAAACACACACACACACTTACGCTGGCAACCCAGTGGGTCATTCTGGCTGAGCCCGTAGTAACCCTCCTTACAGTCGTCACAGCGTGTGCCTTTGACGTTTGCTTTGCAGCGACACTGCCCAGCGATCATCCTCATGTCCAGGTCGGTGTGACTGTCACACACTCCCCCATCCAATGATCCCACCGGGTCACAGTCACAGGCTAGGGGTCAGAGGTCAGATGGATAATGTAAGAGACGACAAAGTGAATAAAAGATGAATGGAGATATGAGATGAGAGATGAAATTGATCAAATTCTACTGACAGGTTTATCAAAGGTTTCATTATAACTCACCAACACAGACCCGTGGGTCCCTGATATCCTTGGCGGGATCATTGTAGTAGAAAGGTTTGCACAGCTCACAGTTGCGTCCCATGGTGTTGTGCTCACAGTCGTCACACACTCCTCCGCTAATGTTGCCCGTGGCCAAATACACCGCCATGTCAAAGTGGCACACGTTGGAGTGGCTGTTACAGTTACACTCTGGAGAAACAGAAAGATACAAGGTAAACTAGAGGTGCGCTCATGAGTGTAACTGTACCTCTGCCAAGGCCCAGCAGTCTTCCAGTTACGGCCGGCCCAACAAATGTCATTAAAATTGATTTGTAGCCTTTTAAGTAAAAAGTAAGAGGTAAATATTCTGTAAATAATCCCTTTTTATTACCTTTTTGCTTTTACCAATTGACCTTTCTTTCAGAGTTGACACTTATTTGTCAGAGATGACTTTGAAAGGTGATGATGTGTATGTGTGTGTGGGGGGGTCTTCATGGTGTCTAACCTCTACATGTGTGTGGGTTGTCTGCCTCAGCTGGTCTCCATGGCAGGTCGTGGTGGAAATCTCGGCAGCGCTCACAGTTCAGACCTTCTGTATTGTGTTTGCAGACACAACGTCCGTGAATCTGTCCAATCACAAGACACCAAAATGAATGAGAGACCACTGCAGTTCACAGCAGGCAGATATGTAAACAAGTAACAGAACACACTCATCAACATGAAGTAGTGTGTCAAGGTCAGATGTGTAATAGTGCATCTACTGAATATCTGCTGAGAATCTACACATTGTTGCTTTAAGCTGTGTTTTACATAAGAATTTGAAATAATTTATGACAAAAGGTTTCAGTATCATGAGTTTATATTATCTTAAATGACAACACAAGAAATGACCCTCACCATGCCACTCTCCCGGATGTTGACCCCTGGCACCGGGGCACATTCAGAGGCGTGTCCGTAACAGAAACAGCTCCCTCTGACAACCAACTCATAGATGGAGAAGTAATATTTCTGCAGGACGTCAGAGCGTCGGTCCAACAGGTCGTCACCCAGAGTGTGAAGCTTGGTGAAGTTGATCCGCAGGTTAGTGATGCGAAGGAGTTCTGCAACGGAGATGACAGGGGAAGAAACGCTTCAGGCCCTTTCTGAGGGTGTGTTTACATGAATATCAAACACTTCAAAAGCTTTAGTATGGACTTGTCAATGCAACTTATATGAAAAGAATCTGAATGACTTTAGCTACAGCAGCTATTGAAATTCACTCTAGCATGATTCTGTTGAATATGGTTTTATGACGGACATAGAAAAACATGTGATGTTGTGTTTTTGTCTGCAAAAAAACCTCTCTTGTCTGTGAGTGGGTTTCTGTCATGATAAAAACTCTAGAGAATATTTCACTGACCTTGAATATCTAAGCTGTAGGGGTCGTTCACATGAATGGCAGGATCCAAGACTTTATAAATCACCTACAATGCAAAAAACATACAGATGAATATGAAAATACAGATTAAAGAAACCTAAACAGACAAATAAAGGAGAGACTGGGAGACTTCAGTCAGCCAAGTCAATTTTAGGACTTCAGGTTGGTCACCATATTGATGTCTGCAGCTAGAATCGTATAAGTAAGATGACCTTATTAAGCAGAAGTCAACTCGACGCAAAAGTCAGCTTCCTACCTCTCCCTCAGTGGAGGGTTCAATGTCAGAGTAGCGTTCTTCGCAAATGACATCGTTGATGTGATGCAGGCCATTGGCGGGGATGCTTGGGAACGTCCGCGTACAGTTATACGCAAAGTATCGATATGGGCGCCATGTGCGGCCAAAATCTGCGGAACGCTCGATGATCATGGCTGCAGGTCGAAATGTCTGAGAGACAGAGAGAATTCAATGTTGAAATGTATCCCCCCCCCACACACACACACACACACACACACACACAGGCACACACCTTGAATTTCATGATGAGATGAGTAAAGTGGAACTCAGCTTCCAGGTTCAGTCTGATGCTGACGGTCTCCTGTCCTGTGGAGGAAATAAGTCAGGTCACAGTCACGCAGTGTCAAAGCAACACAAAACGTCTCTCTGCCTGTTTTTGGCTTTGTTTTGCCTCCTTTTCGGTAAGACTATAAAGTTGTATCCCCATTCTAACATTCACTTACAAATTTTGTTTGTATAATGCAATTTCTACAGTATGTGTTTTATATATACTGTATATGTAAATAACAGACATACACTACATACTGTACATGCATTTACACACCATTAACAGACTGCCACCAGGTGTAGTCTCCATTTCTGTCCTTGAGGTAGATCACATTTTCAACACGGTGGCTGTTTCTGTGGCGGTGTGGGTCGTAGCGATGCTGGGAGTTACACTGGAAACATTTGTCTGATTCCTGTCACGGAAGAAAATACAAACTTTTACAGATTATACAAGTAGCAGAAATGTTGTGATATCCATTATACATGGCTGACACTTCACCATCTGTACTTATGATACAGATGAGTTAAGATTATCTGACTCGTGAAAGAAAGCCAGAGGGGACTGGACTTTATCTCCACGGGATGAAAAGATTAAAAAAGGGGGAGAGAGGCAGGAGGAGGCAGCATGGTATGCCATCTATTACATCTTGTAACAGGATCTTGGCTCAAGACTGAGGTCTGGATGTAAATGAAGTCTTAATTCATCAACATCTTCATGACTAAGAGGGAGGTTATGAGATGTAGATATAACAATTGGTTGGTAGAAACATGACATGGCTGTGGCAGAAGACAGGCGGGCAGGCAGGGAAGGAAAGAAAGCGAAACTGTGAAGGGAGAGGGCATGGGAATGTGGATAAGACAACAATGTAGGGATCAAGGCCAAGAGAATTGAATGAAGCAGTGTGCTAGAAAAGATAGAAAAAAGGAGGAGAAAGGAAGGCCCAGGTAAGGGAATGTGAAGAGCTCGCAGTAAAGAAGGAACTATGGCACAGCAATTGTCAGGGTACAATGAAACAGTGGCATGGCGAGGAGGCCGGGGAGGGAGAGGGGCGTGATGAGGGGGCGCATTAGAAGAGGGGACCAGGGAGGGTAAGGAGGGCTAACCAGTCAGATGAGGGTGAGTTGGCACAGAGTAAAAGTGGATTCCAGCGCAGTATTTCTTAACTAGGTTGTTGTCAAGGGTGACTAAGCTGCTAAAAAGGACATGGCTGTTAAAGAGAAATGCCAACAGCATGTTACAAGTGCAGTGTGTGTGTGGCTGTGCTCAATGTGTGTTTGCACAAACACCACCACATGTGCACATACGGCCATTTGTACAAGTGTGAATGTGTGTTTAAATCTAGTGTGTGTGTTTATTCGTGCACACTTAGCTTTTTCACCTACCCTCCCTAATCCAGGCATAAATCTGATCACACACTCATCTCAGAGCCCAGTTGCTGAAAAAACCCCCAGCATTCCTTCATGCACAGTAGCCCATCCATTTTAAAGGCGTGTGCCATCACAAAACGCCTGGAAGGTCAGCAGCAATACAGCAATACACCACAGCTTTACAGTATCATTTAACATCCTATTTATCTCTGTAACTGTAAGAGATTTGTCAAAAGTGAATCAACATCATCATCAGCAGCAACACATTTATGGTTGGTGCTTGTTTCTTGTCCTATTTGTTACTGTGCTGCAATTCCAATAAGGCATTCATTGGTACAAACATAACCCAATTATAAAAGAGTATATGAAACATCTTGATATAATAAAGGATTCCTGATCGAGTACAAGAAAAGTGTGTCTTTCTCTCCAGGATTGCTACTGTAAAGGTTCATTTGGTGCTTGAACTTGCGAGAAATGAGGCCCGTGGACATAAGTCCCTCCCCCCTCCGAGGTCTTATTTATCTCCCATTAGTCAAGCCTGGTAAGCCCGACTATAAAGCTTTCTGCTGCGACAATACACTGATGTAAGATGTCACACTACGATGGTGGCTGGACAAAAAGCACACCCCCTTACTTCCCTAATCCACTTCCCTTTCCTCCCTCAATTCCACCTCTGAATCAAATTTGTCCTGTTCTAATTCAAATTTCCGCCCTCCCTCCTCGTTTCCTTGCCTTTCTCTCCCCTTCTCTTAATCTTTAGCTCATCCAATGTCTTTCACTTCATTCTTCTCCTTCACTTGCCCTTGACTGCTCGTCCGTCCTTGCTTCCTCGCTCTCATCGCCGCAGCTCGTCTAGAGTTACAGCTTTGGTTCCACTCTACCGGGCGGGTCTAAGGGCCAAACCAGGGCTCCTTTTAAAGGTCTTCAAAACAATCGGCTTGACTGCTGCCACCTACCAACTGCTTCTCCTTGGACACGCATGGAAGCGATGCAATACGATCTCACAAGGACAAAAGCTACCTTAGAGAAGTCAAACACCAATGATTGATGAAAAACTAAAGTTCTAAGATTGATGGGAGAGAGTTTGGTGTGGAAAGTAGTTGCTGAGTGACTGGTGATGGTTTGCACCTGGATTTACAAACTGACAGCTTGTTACCCTATCCTGCTCTCTACAGTGGTAGAGAGCCTGTCACCAATCACCAGGTGTCAATCACGTTTCACCTGGAAGTTCAGCCTGTGGGACATCCCAGCCCTAAGGCATGGAGGTGCAGGCACATACATGTAGATGCACAGAAATCGATGTAGTGTAAGGGATGCGAGCAGGTCAACATGATGGGGAACATGTCAAGAATCATGTCAGTAAGGACAAGAGGGAGACAAGAGAGAAGTGAGTTGGAGTAGAAGTTTCTGTAGAAGAGTTCCTGTTCTTAACTGAATATGGAAATAACAAAGAAGCTCTCCTTTACTAGATTACACAGAACAAGAGTGCTTCCTTCCTGTTGTACAGTTTATCTTGTGGTCAGCTTTCATCGACGTGATCAGTGCACCTGACCCAGCTCTAAGCTAAACAAATGTACGCAGTCTTTGTTGTATTCTTCACAGGAACAGAACAATGATAAGTGTATTATGTTCACAGTCTCTCTCTCTCTCTCTGCGCTCCCAAAGGGCGAGAGTGAGAGGGGGCTGAGGGTTGACAATGTGTCTACACTTGGGGCCTGATGTTCGACAGCAGGATAGGCTTGTGGGGGGCCTTACTCATGGAAACCAGGCTCCAAACAAACAGACAGATGCATACATGACAGTGGAAGAGGAGGGATTGAGAGGCGAAGATGGATGAACGCACAAGAGAGGGGGGAACAAATAAGCCTTACCCTGCCATGCCATGCATTGAGCAGGGTGGGGTCGGGTGGTGAGAGATATGAGGCGGGAGCGTGAAGCTGAATATACACACAACACTTTTTGAAGATGTGGAAATGAGTGGCATTGTAGCAAAAATTCCAAATCCAAACTGTAGTAAAGTCAATATGGATAAGACCAGGTGGAAAATGTATCTTGAGACCATTATCAGATTAGTTAGAATGAGTCAGAAGGTATGCAAAAACATGTTTTATTAGATGTTTTTGAGCTTGACAAGTTTATGCCATTAGAGCTGATGACGACAAAAAACCTTTTTGTGAATGGGAGTGAGAGACAGATGTGTGAGCTGACCTGCAGGTGGCTGACGATGCAGTAGTGCTCCGGCCCCTCTAGGCCACAGGTGGAAGTGGCAGTGAGGTTAACGGCTCGTCCGATCAAAAGGTTCCCTGTCGCCGGGTAACAGCTTCCCTCCGTACAGCCATGAGGACCAGATGGGAGTTCTTGTGCAAACACACTGAGTGCTAAAGATGGGAGGATGGAGGGAAGATGGAGAAATTACTCAGTAAGTGGTCCCACACAGCAGACTTGTAAGACACTAGCACCAATGTAGAAACACATAACAGTTTGTCACCAACATTCCCTGGTGCCATTACAAGTGTGTGTCACAACGCATACTGACATACTGATGTACTGAGTGGGCAGGACAGTGGGAATTGGCTATCTCATCAACATGCTGGATTAGGGTGTGTGACCATGTACAGTAGATAGAGAATGGATGAATAGATGAATGTATATATTGGAGTAAAGGTGGATGGATGCTTGTGTAGTGAACCAATGGAACATGGTGCACAAAGAACTGAAGCGCAGATGGCAAACCAAAAAATACACACTTTTAAAGGAGACTTTCAATGTTAATCATTTTTCAATCCTTTGCTGTTAGGCTGTAGTAACTAAACTACTGGCAGCTTTTAGACAATGTGTGACATCCTGGCAATTATTTCCCTTATTGGAATTCTAAGCATGTGGGCAGAGTGCTAACTGTCTAACAACACTCAGAGGTTATGCTACTTTGGACTTTTTTGAGCGTCACAATTCACAAGGCACAATCTTGTCGTACGTATGTCATGGAGGAGAATGAAATGAAGAAATAACAAAAGACCAGAACCACATAAGTAGATTTCAAAATGTTGTGGCTCTGCTCTGTTGCTCCCTTTCTCTCTCTTAAACCCCAAATTTATACAAGACTGAAAATCATTGAGAACAAGAGCGTGTTGGGCAGAGAAGACACAGACTTGGCAGGGGAAAGGGAGAAGAGATGGGAGATACTGAGAGAGATGTCTGGGATCCTTTCATCCTTGTAGAGCTCCAGAAAACAACACAGCAGCTGCATGTCGAGGCACGATGGGAGCAAAATGGAGGTTGTGAAATGGAATCATAAGCATCCTGTTTGCAAAACAACATATCTCCACTAAACAGACTCAGGGGAGTTCTGCAGCACTGACTTATGTTATACTACAAGTGAAATATTGGTTGCTCTGAGCCGACTTCAGTGATGTAGTTAGTTTTCAGAGGGGATAAGATACAGCTAATGTGTTTACAGTTACAGACGATTACAGTTTAATCCTTTCAACTGTACAAGTGTTCTTTTTTGTCGCCGTATGTTCTCACTTTTCTATACATTCATGCCTGCATTCTGCCCACTACAGCCACAGTCTTCTGCCTCTGGCTCCTTCAGCAATGACAAAATGTAACTGGACACATGAATGGCTACACAAAATCCTAAATTCATTTATGATTACACAAACGTCTCGAAAGTTATCTTCTCTAGAACCTTCTACAACATACACAGTCAATGGGCAGGAAGAGGTACACCAAGGTAAAACACACAATATTGCGTAGGCAGGTGGACACACACCCATATACAATAAATGGGTGAATGTGAACCTTTGGACTGTAGATTACAATCAAACACACCTCGACTGAACATGACATATAAAAAGCAAGGCCGCGACAATTCCACTCAACCGACTCCGGCGCAGGAAAGACGGGGCACAAAGCCGTGTTTAGGTCCATTTAAAGAAGACACATCCTCTTTATGTAACACAGGAAAAGTAGAACATTTATAAGCCTTCCAATGTTTGCCTTTGTTAAAACTGCACCAACCCAAATCCACCACACCTCTACTCAAACAAACCCTGCAAGAATAAAGATCCATAGAAACGGTGTCTGTGTTCCATCTGACCTCATGTTACAGGTATGACAGTACATGTGTTCACACCCTACTACTCAAATAAGGATACTGCACTGTCTCCAGCATGGGAAGCAACACACGGAGCGGTGGTTCAGCTCATCATACTATAATCCACTGTACAATTGTTATTAAGCAGCAGATTACAGCCTCATTTTCCCACAATATTTGTTTTATTTTCCAATATTTTTAGGGCAATATTTCAGATCCAGCTGTGGTAGGACATGTTCACCTTAGTCATACTTCTCAAGACATGTACCACCAAGTACGGCTCAATGACCCTCTTTTTTTAGAGTTTTAATTGATGACTGAGGTTGTGTTTGGAAACAGACCACACCCACACGCAATTTTCCTCCTGTAAAATTAGCCACGAACAGAATCCCTCTATGGAAAGGCTTTCTGCTGTCTGCCAGTGTGTGTTGAGACAGAAACAAAAAAAAAGACTGGTGCTTGTCTTGATAATTACAAGGCAACACCATCATCTACACACACACACACAAACACACACACAGAGTAAAAGACATGTGAAAGAACCTCATTTTTCAAAACATGCTTTCGACAGGGGCCCTGTCCATCTTTCACTCTGTGTGGGCTGTGGTTAACGGATCGTTTACTCTGTTTCCACCTGCCCCGACTAGCATAGAGAATGTGCATTTTCACTGTATGTCTTGTGTATTTAGCATTGAAGTATCATAAAGATCTTAGTATTTTGCCTTTGTATTTTGTAGCTGCAGTCTGTTGCGTCCCCAGGTGTGTTCTTCACATATTCTGATCCTTGTGAGGAACTGCTGCCTTCTTTTTTGGGACATTCCTCATTTTTCAGCAGACACGACTAAAACAACAATAAGGCAATATGATCTCAGACCTTCTCAATTGTGTAATGTAGTACGGAAAAGTAGCCTAAGGGCAAAGTAACCAATCTCTTTAATCAGACTGGGAAAATCCAGTAATCACTCTCAATGACTAACAAGTAGCAGAGAAGTGTCACTCAGCGAGGCAGACAGAGGAGCAGAGGATGGATTATGTCTCATTACATTGTGAGACTGCATTTGGAAAATCAGTTTTGTGGCGTTTCTATCCGGCTTGAAAAGGAGAATTGGATGAAAAAGGGGTAAAGACTGTTAACGTGTTCATCTTCCACTATGAAAAGCGACCAATTACGTGCTAAGATGGTGTACCTGTACACTTTTGTGACGGCCCAGCAGTCAATTACTCTCCTCCTTGCACAACACTCCTTCATGTCAAAAACAAAGACCACAACATGAGCAAATGTGTGTTGTAAAGTGGCTTGTACAGCTGTTGTTGACACCAGCTGGTTTAGCGGTGTGTCGTATCCGATCTCTGTACTATGTGCTATGACAGGAATGCAGGGACAAGGAGGAAAATGTTATTCATTATGAAAACATTCCAGGTGTCCGTGCGGACACAATGGATGCAAACACACACTCCATTGAATGAGTGTTCTCTGCAAACTACTGTAGTAGTAGTATCAGTGTAGTATCTGTGTGTTTGAAGCACTTACTGTACTTCAGACATTTGATTGAACCTGTTGAATCAGCACCATCAGAGTGTGTTTCAGTCCGTCAACAAAATCTGTGTATGTGCAGCTAGGCATGTATCTCTAGCTTTTGTATCAGCATAATCAGCACACACACACACCTGAATACATCTCCCGGGCTTAATCATTAACACACTGAATGACCCAGGTACCGATAAGTGAAGTGGCTCAAAGTAGAAGAATTAAATGAAATCCCTGTTCAGTCCTCCAAAAGTCCTAAACCAAGGTGGGTGACCACAGCAGGACCCCTTCCTGTTAAGCCTTTTAAACAGTGGCGGTGCGTGTGTGCGTGTGTGCGTGTGTGCGTGTGTGTGTGTGTGCGTGTGTGTGTGTGCGTGACTGTGTGTGTGCGTGTGTGTGTGCGTGGGTGTGTGTGTGGCCCTTTTTGAAAATACCCCTCAGTCATCAATTAACCCCGTGGCCCGTTTGGTCTCAGATCCAGCCCTGCTGTCAGTGGACCCATCATTTTCTGCACATTCCACAAATACTCCAGATTCTGATGGACTTAAATAGCAGATTTTCAGCACAATCCTTACAATTTTCCAAATCCTGATAGTTGACCTGATAAGCTTCCAGATCCAAGGTGGCAGGACCGGGCTTCCCACAGCAGACGGACAGACACCCACACACACACACATGCATCTTCTCTACAGACAGGAATCTCTCTGCTAATTGTCTCTTGCTCAACATCCCATTATCACAATATGAATTACTGTTTTACATTTTTATAACTGTGGATGTTGACGGCTGAAGGTCAACCAGCTCCAGCTCACTGTGTCTGTCTGTTTCTGCCTCTTTTCTGCAACCACCGACTTATCTATGATTATTATTATTTATTTCAGACAGAAAGGAGTTTGTGAATACTTTTTTGAACACATCTTTCAGAATAATTACTTTTAAATATGACAGATCAGATATCATTAAGTATTTCCATCATGTGAATCTAATAATGTATATTGATATTCAAAGAATTGGCAGGCTTGCAGGGGAACTTATTAAAATCTGAATTGTCATTGAGCAAAGCACAATCATTTATATTTATCACCATATGAGGCTTTATTGGTGCGACCCAATCATTTTAACATGGTGGTCGGGTGGCACCTATTTGCCAGCTCCATTTCCTGCTACATTCTGTTCACTAAACACAATCCAGCGTAAACATCTGTGGTTAGAACGCAATCCTATGATTAGAATGGATCAAATAATAATGGATTACCTAATGACAATGTACACTGGCTCCATGTGTGTGGGAGGATTTCTCCAAAGGCAAAATCAACACCAACATGTCGTACATCACAGGGTTGGAGGTTTGCTGTTTTAACGGTTTCTGGCCAGTTGGTTTCACACACATGCACACACTCTCAACACTGTCTGAAGTGTCACACAGGTTTCACATCAAAAGCAATAATATCTTTTAGGCTCCTTTTACAGCTCACATTATTCTTGTTATGTGTGAACGCTTACAGAATGTGTGCTTGCAATGTTTACAGCTGGGGCACATTCATGAAATAAAACTAAATGAATGAATAAAAGAGACAAACAGACACAAGAGACTTTGACTCACCTTGCAGCAGGAGGATCAGATACACGGCCATGACGGTCACCAGCCTGGCTGTCTGTCTGTCTGTCTGTCTCTCTGGCTGTAAAGCAGAAAAGTTTGTCAGCTCGAAGGAATCTACAATTCTCCAATTGTTGATTACTTTAACCCACAAAAAGCTTGACACATTTGATTTTAATTTCTTGCCCAATCTCATTCAATCACCTACAAAGGTGAGCCTTCAGATTCATGTTGAAGATTTGTTTACAGTGGACGTTCTAATCTCTCCGATGTAATTGTCCAGTACAATGCTACACACTGAGCCTTTATATGATACACACATAATGAAATGAATACTGTGGTACAGTGGCCTCGGGGCTTTACCTCCACAAAGAGGAGAAGAAAGATCTGCTGTTTACTCAGGCTCCACAAACATCCAGATCTGTTCACTGAATGGGCAGTATGTGTGTGCGTGTGTGTGTGTCTATACGCTCATACATTGTTGGGCAAGAACACACATCATTCATGTCGTGCACTGAGTCGATGTGACCTCTCAAACAAATAAATGTAGGTACATGAAGAAAAAAGAACACAAGGGAATGAAAAGGCCGTAGTTTGAGAGCACTCCAAAGCAAGCACTACTACTGGCTGTGTCAATAAGCTCAACATTTGTTGTGTTAAAATGCCTAAACTGACGTCTTTAGACTCAACCTAAGACTCTGATTCAAGTTAATGACATGGTGATCTTAAGTTGCTATGTATTCAAAGGCATTTTTCATACTCAGCATGGCAATAAGAGGCCCACGTGGTGCAGCACTCATGCTGCTCAGGCATAAGCACCCAGGAGGGGCCTCAGTGTTTCTGCAGCAGCTTCAGTGCTGTTTAGTGCTGTTAGTGCATTCACAAGATAACAAAAATATATAGAACTGTGTTATGAGCTTGGTTTTAGATTACTGATGTCATATTTGCTGTTTGACAGAGCAGGTTGGCTGGTTGGATGGGGGCTGATCGTCTTCAAGAGGGTGCTGAGGGCCCCGCAGTGTGCAATCTGCCCTGTCTGTGGAGTGAAGAGGACCGCAAAGAGGACCTGCCTAACATGGACTTAGCGCTATCTGAAAGTGCTTCTGCAGAGGAAACGGGTTGAGAAATCTAGATCAGCTGCTCAGAAGTGTTTACTTCTATCTAGGTTACACTACAATACACCACAACAACACAAGCTATGGCCTCTCAAAGTGAAAATACCAACTGCTGCAATGCTGAACTACTGCACTATTGTTACAGTTTAACAGCTTAACAGAGAAGAAAGTTTACAGCATGCATGGTGGTGACAGCACAAGGTCAGATTCTAGAACTAAATCTGCAGCTTTCTAATCCACCAAACAGCCAATAATATGATACAAGGCATAAATATGCATCCTCAGCAAAGAAGTAGCACAACACAGCAGAATACTTCATACAAAAGCAATAGCAAGTAGTCCAAAATACCGAACAAACAGACTGCCAGACATCAATGAATGCTAATCCGTAGGTCAGTAAAATAGCAATGACATAACCAACATTAATCCAGAGTTAACAAAGGCTGATTTAAGCTTTGGTTGGTACTCACACAGCCACAGGTCACCACACTCTCCTCTGCTCTGCGTGGTCTGAATCAGTCACTCAGCGTCTCTGCGGGCCAGTTTGGTTTGACAGTGCATGTGTGTGTGCATAATCGACTGTGCACGTGTGCCGGCCTGGACCCCAATGTGTGTATTTACGCGTGCATGCACATGCGTCGCATCTATGTGAGCCAGCGTGTGTAAAACAAACTTCAGAGCACAACTGACGGCGACGATGTAAAAACAGAGGGAATACTAATAGCCAATCAGAAGACAGAGTATGTGCGGGACCCCCTTCATTCCTCTCCTCCCTCAATGCCTCTCTGGCTACCTCAATTTCTCCCTCCCTCACTCCCTCTATCCCTCCCCTGCCTCGTCACTGGGGCACTGGGGTGAAAGGACAGCTTTTCTTATTCTAATTCCTCTGTCACTCTGTGAGCCACTGGCTGAAAGAGGGGAACGGTCTCTAGGCTGGTGGAATGCACCACCCCTTTATTCTGGACACTGAGGGAGAGCGAGGGAGAGAGGAGGCCGGAGGAAGCGAGAGAGATAGAGAGAGAGGGAGGGAAGGAAGGAGAAGAAGAGAAAAGAAAGGAGGATGGAGCACCGAGGAGAAAAGGAGAAAATGATGTTGGAGATAGGAATGAAGAAGTAATGAGAGGGGGAGAAACAGTGACGTGGAGGGGGGGAGACCTTTGAGGTAAACTAGGTCACAGAGCTTCAGTACAATGCACAGCCACCACCATCATATAAACATACTTTACAGGCTCTATGACCACCGGGGAAATGACCACTGGCCGCCAGCTCCACTCTCAAACAGAAAGCAATAGTGTCTTCATGCTAGCTTAGGAAAATGTAAAAGATGTAGGTAGATAAACAGCACACAATGTGAGGTGTGATTATGTAGGAAGTCCATATTTCCCCTCTTTGATACTCCCTCCTTACCCTCAGAATGAAGTGATCAGAGATGGAGCTGTTGTGCTGTGATTAAGTCTTTGACAGCTAACCGCTTAGAGAAAGGGAGATGGGGGGGAAAAAGAAAGAGAAAGCAGTGAGAAGGTGTGTGTGTGTGTTTCTGCTTCGTGCACACAAACATTTTTCAGTGTGTCTCTGCGAGCATGGTTCATGCACAATTATGTGTGACCCAGACCAAGACAACAAAAACCACAGGAGAGAACAAAGTCCCACAGCCCTCTCATGATGTGACCTTTGACCTCTGCTAAAGAGGGAGACTGGAGGAACAGACCGGGGCTCCGCACAAGACACAGGAACCACAGCGGGGAGACCAGCGGAGCTACTGGTGAAAGTTCAAGCTCAGTCGTCTCATCGCACATGTCGCAGAAATAAACCACAGTGAGGTTTTCTCACGCTGTCGTCAGCTGAGCTCACTGTGGGAATGTAGGGTCACTGCCCACTGTCCTACGTGGCAAGAGGCAATTCATACAAATGATACAAACTCAAATCAAAGGGTGTAATTCACATGCTCGATTCACAACACTTCTCTCTCTCTCTCTCCAGACTCTTTGGTGTCTTAAGCTCATGTCTGTGTGCAGGAATTCAAGCCTTGCAAAGTTTACAGGTTTGGTGAATGAATGGAGAAGCTAAGACCTTGAGCAAAGACACAAACACACACACAGTCAGGAATACAAAGATAAGAGGAATTGTGCAGAAAGTACAGCGCCGCCCGTATATATATCTCTTGTGTCAGACAAAGCCAAGGAATCTCAAGACTCTAGTCCAAACAATCCTTGGCTCCCATATCCATGAACATAATAACATGATAAGCCTGACTGTGTGTGTGTGTGTGTGTGTGCGTGTGCGTGTGTGTGTACATGTCAAACGGACACACTGTTGGTGAGGTATTGTGCAATAGGGCTGGGCTGGGCTGGAGATGGGATCTGATCATTGAGGTGAGATCATGGAGGAAGTTTGCTTTTTTGTTCATGCAGGTGACTCACTATAAAGAGCTTCTGGCATCTATACACAGTACACAAAGAAAACACGTGCTCCTGGAGCTACAACATTCACACAAATGGTCTATTAGACTTTCATTTGCCGTCTCAAGTCAACAAGGTACAGAGAACTTGTAGCTCCAATGCCAGTTCTTATAAAGTGAACACTCAGACAGCAACATGTTGGAGTTGCAATATAATCTATTAAATATACTGTTTGTTCATTTCATCAAAAGCCTCTGCAGATGAGATGATCTACTATCAACATTCTACCAGTCAACAATCCGAACATGCTTAATTTAATAGAAATCAGACCACCCACATACAACAACTTCAACCCAGAGGATTACATTTAACGATAGTGTCTAACAATGAAACAACCCTTCAAACAAAAACAACTAATCCGCTACAGACGTCGCCAGATCATCTCCTATGGAGTCAAAGGAAATCTCATAATACAGTTTGGCTCTTCACCTTCTTTCTACTGACAAGTTAGAAGCAAGATTAACCTGACAGGTACAGGAACTGTCCATTTTGAGAAAGTATAGGGTTGAAGCTCCTTTTATGGGATGTGTCATGTTATTGACCTTGATTTTCAATGAAGCACAAATGATATGACATGTGCTGCTGTGTTTACATACACAAACATATATGGTACAAATGAATGGGTGTGTATGTGTGTGTGTGTTCTACATTCCTACACGTGTTCTATGTAGTTTCCTATATGTATTCATTTTGCCCACTCAACCAATCTACAGCGCTCTGTATCAGATCCAGTCTGACGTCAGCGGTGCCATTGAAGTCTTCAGGTGAAATCTCTGAGAAATTAATCTTTAACCAAACACACAGCGGCACACCTGAAAAACCTACAAAACCCCATGTGAGGGAGGGCATGACCAGACAGTAGCCAGTGGGAAACCATTGAGGTGATTATATCTAGTGTATACATGCACACACACTCAGACTCAGACCAACACACTCACCAAGTTCATGTTTGGACTAGAAAGCCAAAGAGTCATTAGGTGAAGGCAAATAGGACAACTTTGGGTTTATGGCCCAGCATGATGGGAAATCAGTGCTTAGAATATTTTTCCAATGACATACTAGATCAGTGGGAAATTTGGCCTAGAATAGCACATCTGAGGAAATTGCAGTTCCTGTTAGTGGTCAAACGACAAATGCAATCACCAATTTCCCCTGTAAATGTTTACTGTGTGAGGGTGTGTGTGTGTGTGTGTGGGAGGGCGGGTGGAGGAGTGAGCTGATTCTTTCATCCTTATCCAGATAATTGGAAGTAACTGTAAGTCATCAGATTCTGGGGGAAGAAAATGTCTGATATGATCACGTTTTGAGAAGCAGATGAACCTTTGATGATTTTCAGACAGTCAGAGAAACTGACTGTCAGTGCTTATCACTTAGTCTGAGTCTCGATGATCTCCTTGAGGTTCAAAGCTGACAGAGTAAGGAGTCACAGAAAGAGTGAACCAAAGTGTCCGCAAAATGACGATGTACTGAATTTCAAACCTCCACAGTTATATGGAAGTCCTGTTGAAGTCCTGTACTGATGTGAAACGAGGTCACAAATGTTACACAAGTTATTCTTATTTCTAATGTTAAAACAATTTCGGGCTAACAGAAAATCATAATAGTAATAGTTGATTAACTGTCATGACACTTGCTTGAACAGAAAGACAGACGGGGAGAAAGCAGTGAAAGAGACGAGTGAGAGACACACAAAGAGACAAAGAGATGAAGAGGGGGTGCAGAGGTAATCAGTCCCTCTGTCACAGGGCTGCGAACAAGGGTTTGATTGATATCTGGGGACATGATTATGAGGAACTCAGCCCGCAGAGGCCCAGAGAGAGGCTCACATATCAAAGACACACCGTTACAGTGCTAGGTCACCAATGGATGCCACAAGTCTTTGGAGAGGCCTTTAGTGCTGACAAGTTAAGAGACAAGAGGAAGGGAGGAAAAGCAAAGTATGACAGGAGGAAATGAAGAACACTGTGGCACTAATCTGCACTAATAACTGCTAATGCTAATTTCGACACACCCCCATTATCTATCCATCAAACCAGTCTCTTTCCCTGCCTGTCCTGTAGTCAATAGAGTGCACCAGATATTTTACAAATTCCAATTATATACAGTTTATCAGCAAAATCAATTACCTGATCTATCTATCTATAGTCAATTATTGCTAAGACATGGCTGTCGTGAACAATTCTCCTTCCTTCCCACATCCTCAGTTCAGCCATTTGAGGTCTGATTGACTTGTGGATCCTGTTAACCCTTCAGGTTAGAGTTGATCTTCAGCAGTGGGGCAAAAGGCCAGGTCCTTGAGCAGATTAATGCTAGACTAAGCCTGCAAGGGCCATGGGAACGTTTATCTACAAGTAAGCACCCGTCTATCAATGGAAGAAAGATGGCAGACAGGACAAAATAGGCAGTCAGACAAATACAACCTCCCTTTAACTTAGAACACCACTGTTAAGCAAAACATCTGAAAATCATTGTGCATCACTGTGCGTACGCCTTCTACAACTACTCTCATCCTTTTCACTGATCGATGACACTATTCCTTCTCTCCACATTAAAGTAGTTGTTAGAAAGTCTGGTATGACTGTAACTAAGAAATCTGCCCTCCAGCAGCCAGTGGTGCCAGTCAGAGAGGAGGTCCACACACATAAAACCACAAGTCACCTTAGGAGGATTACCTCATCCTAAAAACCTTTCAACTTCAATTGTAGTCTTGTAGTTTACCGCAGGCCTTGGCAAGCTTTTACCCTCTCTGTCCTTAGACTTGGTAATCAAGTGAAGCATTGCACTGCTTCTCCTCATTATTTGCTAAATTACTGCTAAATGTTCATCAATGAAAAAGCACTTTCGGTTGCTAAGGACAGCAAAGTACCACCTCAACAACAAGCCACTTCATTATACTTGTTTTCAAGTAGGTTTTGACTTAAAAGGAATTTGCTTTGGTGTTTGGTGCAATAAAGATATGTAGAGAAAAATAAATATTAAGAGGAAAAATTAAAAAATGATATAATATAATAATAATATTCATCATGAAAAACACCTGTTATAATAAAAAATCAAACTTCAATGTGTTTCTTAATGAACCCCATCTTTTTTATAAACACTTTTCCACAATCACAGTATTTCCATCCATTTTAACTGTTGATCCAGAAATCTCAGAGTCAAGTGCCGTACCACCGGTGGTACACCCACCACACTTTGAGAACCCCTGTCATCTCCTGTATACATTTTATTGACGCGATACAATTGAATGAAACAGTTTTATGGGCGCAGTAGGCTACAATTAATGTGAAACTTCCCACACATTTGCACCTGCATGTGTGTTGAGTGATAGCGCCGACAGGTTATCAGCAGTAAACAAACTGAATTAATAATAATAATGATAGTAATAAACTATGTCACAAACAAACATGTCACCCCAGCGTTGTGACTGGGCTTGTTTGCTGCAACACTGAAGGTGAAGTTTACTCATGGAAACTTAGGTCATTACTAAAACATGCCGGCAAAAAAAATAAATATATATAGCTAACAGCACTTAGCCTAGCATTAAATTACAGCAAAACATTAGGCATTGCTGTAAAGTCTCTTTAAAGTAACAATTGAGGTACTTATACTGGAAAAATACTGCCAGACACAAATTCCATACAAAGTAACTGTCCGGGGAAAAACTCCGCCTGTGTGTATTACAGCTGTAATCAAATGGTGATAAAGCGCTCTACTTTCGATTTACCGGCGATAAATGTTTGAAAAGACGGAGGAATAAAGATGGAGCTCACCTGCTCGGTACTTTTCCTCTCCCCGCGCGCTCTCTCTCTCTGTCACTAACACACGCCGTCCGTCGCACACCGGCTCCCCCGCCTGTGTGAGCTCGCTCCCCGGTGTGCAGCGGATGCCGCCGTGTTCAGACCGGGCGGAGGTGAAGCGAGTCCTGGGAGTGAAACGGGGTCAGGTAGGCCCCACCGCCGCGCTGCTGGACCCACCCAGTCCCGCCTGGGCCAGCCCACTGCCGCCCTGGCTCTCTCTTACTGCTGCTCTGGAGAAGAAAAGTTGTAATGTGAATCACGCCACACGTCCACTAAACTGTTGAATGAACCGTAAACAGACATCCACCTACAAAATAAGTGTTATTTCAGAATAACTTTCTAAGTTTGCATCATAATTTGGCTTAATTCAGTGGTTCTCAAACGGTGGTTCATGTTCCTCTTAAAGTGCCCTCTGGTGGCACTGAAGTATATGGAAACAACTTATTCAGGTGTTTTAATAAGAATGGACGACTTTGTAAATCACAAACTGAAGTTGATAAGCTGCCCACTTGGCGATGTGCACAGAGAGGGAGTTGCACACAGGACAGAAGGGCTCATAGTCATTGGTGAGAGGATTGATCCCCTCTGCCATAGAGCAGGGTTTGAGAGGACACAGGTTTCAGTATTTTCCTTCCTGAATGCGTACTAATGCGGCTTACATGCACACCTGATCTGCCTCACAGTTGGTGGCCTTATAATTAAGTGGTAGATGTTTTGGTTTGTTCAAAGCTTAATTTGTAGATCGAAGGACAAAATTACATTCCGTTTATATGCACATAGTCAGTGAATATATTGTTTTGTTTCATCACAGCATTTATCAGGTCACAACACAAGTGTCCAAAAATGCAGATTACTACTGACTGAGCACACACACTTCCATTTTTTTTTATCTTGAAACATTAACTCGCCTGCCCATTCATGCATTGTCATGGCTTTTGATAATGCAGTGATTGTGTGCCTCACTCAGCATAGGCAGTGCAGAGAGAGAGAGAGAGAGAGAGAGAGAGAGAGAGAGAGAGAGAGAGAGAGAGAGAGAGAGAGAGAAGAGAGAGAGAGAGAGAGACTTTGGATTTACTCTGAGCTTTTATACTAACACTCCCCCGTCCCCACCAGCATTGAAGCACAGTACACTGCACTCAAGGCCCAACAGAGAAAGATCAATATTCTTATTCATGAATTCACATACCAAATAGCATTTACAGAATTATAAATAAATATATGGTAGATGCCATCATGGGACCTTGATGCTCCTCTCTTATACTAAATGCATTTCTAGTTGAGATTTTAAGACCTGGTAATGGTCTGAGGTCTCAGGACTGTAGGACTCTCAGGACCTGTCTGTTCTCCAGGCTTCATGTAAACCGAGAGGTGAACACAGCAGGATAATCTTATTCTTCCTGTCCACTGAGCCCATGTGATTGTTTTGGTGCAACGTGTGCATACCATAACTCCTACCATGTGATTCCTACACATTTTACAGTGTAGTAGTACTTTATAGTACTCTTCCCGCATTGCTTCTTCGAACCCGTGGCTCTCACTGGAGGATGACAGCAGGTATGAGGGGAAGGTAGCAGGATGGCTCCTCACTGATGGCTGTTGTCGCATGGGAGTTATCAAGAGATGATGACAATCTCATTCAGCAAGCTCATTATTTGGTGCCAGCCAACAGATACCTATCACATATCCCCACCCAGCAGCCGCTTAACAAGGGGACAGTCTCCTTTGTAGAGGGGTTGATGGAAGTGCATCGGTGTATCTTTGCAGTGTGACATGATCTGTGAGTATCTGATTATCTTGTGGTGCAATATGGAGAACATGCTGAGTAGAGACATGAAAGTGAGTGGGGCTTTGAATGTATTTGTCGGCGCAAACTGCAATGAGAGCAAGAGGGATGATTGAAAGAAAACACAAGAGTGGAATATCAATAAAGCCCAGTGTCAGGAGTCAGTGTAGATTGTGTAAGGTGAAGCCCAGGAATGGCTGGAATTCATAATTATCCCTTTGTGCAGCACAATTCTCATGTACTGCAAACACATAAAGTAAACAGCATGAACAGGTCAAAAACTGCACACCTGCTGTAGGTCATAGCTGAATGTAAGCATTGGAACATGGAAATCTACCAATAAGAGACAAGATTCTCATAAATAAAAATAAACTGACCAAAGGAACTTGGAAAGAGGGACACGCCAAGTCAGAGGAGAATAGAGGTGAAGGGTATAATTTGACAGGTGCAGGCTATACTCTGGACAGGGAAACATCTGGATGGTACACACACTCCGAAAGCGAAAATGAACAGTTGAAAAGCAACGTTACCCTCTTCTTTACATACTACAAGTGCTTTCGTGTAATTTCCTGTGTGTGAGTGTGCACGTGTGTATTTAGTTAAAGGCCCGGTGGAGCTATTACAACCTCTCTGAACAGGAGGAATTCTCTACAGGGGGGGGAACTGTTTTCAGACACTTCTGAAGGTGTCAGATACATCAAACATCGACTTCATTGTGGATATAGATACTTTTATTTGATTATTTTGCTGTGATTTAAACTGTTCTGTTAACTGACTTCATTTGGTGACGTTCCACAATACACTGCTGAAAAAATTACACTTTACTTTAAAAAACAAACTATTTTATCCCCTTAAATCTGTGGACTTTGGTGGGAGTAGCAACACTGAGTAGCGCAATACATTATAATACACAGTAACACAGGTCAGAGGTTAATTCTTTTGACCTTTCATAGTTCTAACTCATATTCCAGTTTCATTCTAGTACACATAGCCACATTTCAACACTTTTCTCTCATACGAACATGTCAGATCCTTCATGGTGACACACTGACTGTTCCATTTAGAGCTGAAAGCTAATCTAGAGTCTAACCGAGGGTCTCACACACATAGTTTATAATTCACAAACTCCATTAGCATTCGTTACACCTCACGGGGCAAAAGTCAACCCTAAACCACACACCACCACTGGCACAGGATGATCAAGGCCTGCCCCCTAGTGAGCAGACAGGTGTACTTCTACAGTCAGAATATACTGAGAGCAGGTGTTGATTTCACCCAAGGGTAGTTAATGTGGCCATAGTCAGCGGTGCTGTTATATAAATCAGTATTATATTTGGTGAAATATTAGGAACACCTCTCAATACAATTCTAACCTAAAGTTAAAAAGAAAAGGTGCTCTGATTAAGGTGTATTTACAATGATTCCTTTGGTAGGGATAAGGATTTTGATGCAAGTAGTTGTACTGAGGAAACCTGGCGAAGCTGAGCCAGATGAAACATTTTCTTAATCCCTGCAAGGCGGCGTAGGCGATGCTTTTTACTCTGGCATTCAGCGTCATCACATGCCTTTAAGACCTGAGAGAGAAAACACAAAGCAAAAACAGACTTTGGATTCAAACTGGGGACGGTGGAATGAAGACAAAACCAAATACATCGGGTTAGACTTCCTGTTAGAGTTCCTGTGTACTAACTCCTGTGTACTTACTGCCCCTCTACATTGTGTGTGTATGTGTACGCAGTGTATTTGTAACAGTTATATTATACAATGAAGAGATGGAGCACAGTCTGGCAGATGGAGCTATGCACTTCGGCAGCATAACAGAGAGTGGGAGAGGGAAAAATCTGCCCGGTTCCCCAGGTGTGCATATTGCTGTGTCTGTGTGTGTGTGTGTGTGTGTGTGTGTGTGTGTGCTCGGCACTGACCTCACTGCAGCACGGGCCGCTCTCTTCAAGTTCAGCAAGTCTAGATTGTTCTCTCAGCACCTCCCACAATGCCACAGCACTGACCTTATCTAAAGTCAAACAACATTCTTATTAAATCTTATTTTAGTTAGATAGGAGCAAAAGTTTACAACTGCTGGAAATTTTCCATACTGGAACTCTTTGCTGATAATGAGCTGAGCAAAACTAAGTGTGGCTCAGTTTCTCAGTGGTGAGTACTTTCACTTCACAGGTTTCGTGTTTGCTTGTTAGAGTGTTTGTTAGCAGGAAGAGAGCAGAACGTTCTAGAAGGATTTCCATGAAGCTTGGCAGGTAGGTTGAGTGTGATTCAGTGAGGACCACTTAACATTTTGGTGGTAAAGCCAGTCAATCATTATAGATCTCAATCCAGATCATGTTCGTAATACGTGATTGATCTTTACACCAATTATGTAGCCATACAAGACCTACGTAACTCCACAAGCAGACATTTGATCAGCACTGCTTGTGATTTACCTCCCATGAGTTCGATCACCTGGTCATACCAGTCGGAAACCTCTGTGTGAACATGAGAAGGGGTGAGGAAGGATTCAGCTGCCTCCTTCCCAAACAACCTACATACACACACACACACACACACACACACACACACACACACACACACACACACAAACACACACACACACACACACACACACACACACACACACACACACACTGCTGTATGGTTAAAAAGTCTCATTCTCTTTTTACTTGTACATATCATTTAATGTCTATCTGATAGTGTTATACAGCTGTGGTAATTAGATTTAAGACACAGGATACAAACCTACATGAATTGTATGTGACAGGCAGACATTTAGTTTTATCCCAGCACATTGAGACTTACCTGTGTAGGTATTGACGATAGTCTTTTTCAGTTTCATTCACAGCCTGACCATCAGGTTTGTACTGTTCAGAGTCCAATACATCTGATTCTGATGAATTAGTGTTTGAGATCAGACTGGGCAGAGATGGTTCAGATAAGATGGGTTCAGATGAGACAGGCTCAGGTAAGTCTGCCTGTCCGTTCACTTCAGACCACTCACTCCTACACTGCAAGGCATCAGCTGAGCTCATCGTCTCTATAGGAGGTGGAAACACATAGACAAATAAATACAGTCGTCATGTTCTGAAAAACAATTGACACGTGACATGCATTGCCAAATATTTAAAAATAACACTACATGTGCAGGGGACACACTATTTCTATTAAAAAATGACAAAATATGAGTAACGTTATAAGACATCTAGCATTCATTGAATATCTGAGGGCTGGTTTGTTAGTAGTTGAAGTAATATGTCACATTCTGTTCTGTTGATGGATATTAAGTGGAAAATTGTGTTCCATTTCTCCTGTTTTCTAATTTGAACGGATACACTTTCTATAATCTGAAGTATTGCAAATGTTGTATTTGATGTATTTTGCCCAAATGAAAACATCTGAATTTGAAATGCGCTTCGACACCATAAGAATAAGAACACTTCAGCACTTAGACTGGTAAAAAATAAGAGAATTCACTGAATTATTTCATCCGAGTGACTTAAAAGGTAAACTGGAGCCCAGTAGCTGTCTCTGGTGGAAATACTAATATAATCCTTACCTGTCTGCATGGAGCTGAGGCGAAGTGAGGAAAGAGGCCAATTATTCTGGAAAGAATAACTGCTTTGGCTCAGCTTCTACTTGTGTAACATTTTAACCATGGACTATACAGAGACCATGGGTGTCATGTGATCAATCCCACTAGGGTGAAAGGTGGCACCTCAGGGTGAAGGTTGCTCAGCTACTCCCAGTGCCAAACAGCTATGTCAAGGCAGAGGACAAAAGCTGGTCCCAAAATAACAGAGTGGATTGGGGGGTGCTGCTGCAATAATTAACTAGAAACTATTCTAATTATAATCAACCACTCAACCAAACAGAAAACAGACCTTCTCACAATGGACAGTTTGTTGTCATAGTAGCGAAAGCACAACTGTATTGATGATGGCTGAGCTATTAATGTAAATGTGACGACATAGACCTGTGCTGTGGGAAAATATCAGACATGAGAAGAACACAACAAGAAAGAAAGTAAAATTCCCAAATGATTGTTCAAGTTCATTTTTGTCTTGATCATGATTGCTTTAATGAATTAACAGCATGACATGGCAAACACGCACACATCTACCAGTGTGTCTGATTGATCATTTTAGAGTCACTCTCTGCCCCTGTGTGTGTGAATGTGTGTGAAAACACCTGGTATTGTGTATTTTTGGGCCAAGGATACAAATAAAGACACAAATTCTTCTATTATTTTACTTAATTTGTCCATCTTTATTGTCTGATGTGGTTTCAGAATTGCACTTGAATATGTTACCCAATTACTTCTCCTAATAGTATTGCTCTGCTCTGGCATTTTCTGTTGCTGTGCTCATAATGTAAAGTAATTTCATCATCTTTCCATAACTCACACACTGGCTGCCAGTAATGAATGTTGTTATCTAGGAGGTTTTGATAATTCTTATAAGTAACATTTAAATCTGTGATACAGAAATCTAAAGGAGCAACAATTGACAGAGGAGACAAACAAAAAGCATACTGGAAAAAAATGGCACCAAATGGGATTGCCGAGCGATTAATATCTGTAATTAGGAGTGATTTATCAGTGTCACAGTCTCATTGTGAACAAAAGAGTTAATGAATGCCTAAATGCATGTGGATCCACCAGTTGGCCTGTACCTGCCAACCTTGTTTCTCACACACCCCGATCTGCTGCAGGAAGTGCTCTCGGGCTTGATTTTCACCCACTTCCGTCTGGAGCACCTCCCGCAGGTAACGCATGTCCTCTGCGGCGCTCAGCTCTGGGATGCCGGTGACCAGCATGAGGGAGAAGAGGGTGACCAGCAGACGAGAGTGGGAGCGCAGGGCGAGGTATGCTTGAGTGCAAGTGTCCTGAATGTGGGTGAAAATAAAGGAAGAGCAGAAGGGTAGAGAAAAGATGAATGGGATCATAGAAATTCAAATATTTACAAATATGAATCAGTCCTTCTTATAAGTATGAGTCCTTCTTACAATGAACCGCTGGAAGTAGAGGCTGTTGCGACCTTTGACCCTCCCCATGACATAAAGGAAGTCAGGTGTGAGGACGAACGGTACGCGCTCCCTGTTTACACCAAGGAAGTGCTTCCTGTTACCCAGGATGTGGCCAAAGTCGATGTGAAACAGGTTTCCTAAGAGCCACCAAGAGAAATAATGTTTATTCTGTCCATCAGGGTTTATAATTACATATTCCTTAACTTATGTTGATATACTGTATAACCAGCCAGTGCAGTCTGTGATGGATGACATACAGGGGTTGCGTACCTTGGTCTGTGATCATGATGTTGTCATTGTGGCGATCTCCTATTCCTAACACATAGGTGGCCACACAATAACCAGCACAGGACTTCACAAACCTCTCCACAGTCTCGTAGTGCTGTAATCAGATGAGTGCATCATGGATGAGCAGTATTACAGCTGAAAGACTTTATGGAGACCATAATGTTAAAGCCCTTCTTGGCTTTGAATCAAAGCATTTCTGTCCATTGTGACATTACTTACAATTTCCTGCAGTAGACATTTGGACTTGAGCCACACAAACAGGGCGTCATTTTTGAAGGCTCCAGATGTTCCTCCCTGACTCCTCTGGACCGTTGCAATGGTAGCAGCATTCCTCACAATCTCTATCATACCTGATCAATATGAAGTCATTTAAGATTACAATGGATTTAAAAAAGTACTTCCGTGAGTGTGAGCTGAGTGTACCGATGTTATGTCCTGTGGAGATGCAGCCATAGGGCACGAGATTAAGGTCCAGGTCCATCTCCTGCCAAATGGACTCCATCACCACCAAGGTCTAATGGCAGAGACACAAACGACACAAATTAAACACCAGTCAGCGCCAATAACTAAGCCAACTCAAGAGATCTCTCTGACCTGAATGATCAGCATGTCCTGTCTGAGGTCGTCCCCCTGTTTGAAGATTATTCCTACAGGTGTAGTGGAGGTGGGCGACGGCATGGGAACGAACTCCAGCCACAGAGGCTTCTTCTTAGACGCCATCACTTTGCATTTTTCAATCTGGATGAGAGAGATAAGGAATGAAATGGAAATCTATTTAGTTTGAGCTGCTTTCCAGGTATTTTCTATCAATAATACTATGTGACTACCAAGACAACATATAGAGTAATATGAGTACTACACAGAAAAACTATACATCCAAGAAACAGTTTGTTTTGAATACATTATGCTTCAAACACACACACACACACACACACACACACACACACACACACACACACACATACACAATCAGGCAATTAATTAAGCCTACCAGGATCCTTCCACATTTAATGCGAGGGTTAAGGGGCAGCAGGAATTCATTTGGCAGGTCACAATTTCGTAGCAGCTCTTGCACTACAGCTAAAAACAAATACATAACAGAGAAAAGATCTCTCATTCAGCATGTTGCCAGGGTTACTCAATTAGGTCAGGGTGACAACGTAACAGCCCTTCCTTCTCTGGACAGGACAACAAATAATCCACAATTTTCAAATGACTCAAGTTCCAAACATACATGTTAGCTTTTACAGCTATTGTGTCTGGATTTCATTCCTCTTCCTCCTCACTGGGCTTTTCCCAGAAGCAGCCATACTGCACATGTCCACCAGGTGCCCTCAGTTTTTTGTCTCTAGTTTGTTTCTTTGTTGTTGTTTCTTTCAGTAAAGTCTTGCACTATACTCATCCTATCCATGATACTACAGAGGGACATCATTAGTTTACACCCCCATCTCTTATACTTCTTTCCTTTAGCCTGGACTTTCCATGAGCTGTAAACTCCTTAATTAAATGTTCTCTGGATGAGCTACCTGCTGGAGGGATGTCTGCCCTTTCAGGGTACAGCCTCTTAATCTCACAGGCCACACCCTGTAGAGCCTCCACGGCCTGGACCTGCAGGGTGAAACTGTCCAGCATGGCCTGACCACAGCCCAGCAGGTAGGCCTCCAGGAGCACAGCCATGCGCTGACGGAAATATGGACACCCTGCCACCTCGCTGCGAATGTACCAGAAGAAGAAGTGGCCAATTCTCTTGCTCTGTAATGAGTGAGTCAGTGAGGAAGACATGTACTCTTATTCTCATTGTTAATCTTAAATTGTTAATAATGAATGACTGCACGTATACTTGGATGCCTCCATATTGGATGACTCACTCTGAGAGCTCTCTGAATGAGGTACCGAGCCAGGTAACTATCATGATAGGGCTCCACTTTGAGCGTCTGTGGGAATAAGAAACAGGATAGAGAAAAAACATACCAACATACAATCACAATAACATCTACACAGAAAGAACAGCGTTAATACCAATTGAAATCGTAATGTGTTTGAGCATCTGAATAGAACTTATTCATCCTACTGACTGATGAGTGAAGCTGTGCATTGGGGAAATATGGGTTTGTGCACAAAGAAACATTTTACCTGGAGCAAACAGTTCCTCGTCTTATTTCAACACAAGTCTGCTTCAATAGAAACATACATACCTGCACCAGCTGCAGCAAATACTTCAAAACTTCATCATTTGACAGGCTCTCCAGTCTTTGGACAGCAAGTCTCCTCACTGCCTCATCTGCAAAATCCAAGCTGAGTAGCTCCAAGGCCACTGTGAGGTCCAGTTCCCCAGCATCCCATTGTGACAGCAGCCAGTGGATTTCATCAACTACGCTACTGTTCATCCATTCAACGCTACGTAGGAACTGGGGTAACATGGAGGCGTAACGGACACTCTTGTCCCGAAAATTTTGAAGGGAATTGAAGTTTTTGCCTAACACACGTGACTGAGATCTGAAGGTCACAGAGTCAGGAGACTGGCCATGGAGGGGTTTGCCTGGGGTTTCAGTCGGAGTGGGGGGCTTGGGTTTGATCGGTAAAGAAGGGGGTGAGGATGACACGGAGCAGGCTGGAATTGGTGAGAGAGAGGAAGGACTACCCTTGGTGGGAGAAGGGTTGGAAGTGGGACTACAAGAATTTTCAGGCATCCTAAAGCTGTTTGGGAGGACCACAGGGAAGCTGTAGCTGTCCAGGAGGAAGCTGATGGCCATGGATTCAGCGATGTCTGGGTTGGTAGCAGATGACAGCTTGTCTGCTTGGTAGGTGAAGGCCTCATCCTCCTGATCAGGGTGGGACCACATGTTGAGTGTGTAGGAGCCTTGGCTTAGGACAGACCTGCAGAGGGAATAAGTGCTCAGTCTCATCTTTGCTTCCAACCTTTGCATAGTTTGACAAGAATTTTAATATAGAATAGAGTTGTCAAAAACTGACCTGTGATCTATGAGGAGCAGATTCACAAACCAGAGCACCTTCCCCTTCCCTTTCTGTGGATCTGGAGCTTTAGAAGAGGCTGTGGGCTTTGAGTCTTTGGTCACTGGGGAGCTGTCATTAGTACAGGCGTTAACACTGAAACCCAGCTTGGTTCCACGTGGCAAATCCCTGAGGAGGACATCAAACTCCAGCCACTCGTTCCACAGTACTTCATCTGTGAAAGCCTTGGAGGTGGAGGAAACTGATGAGAGAACCTTGTTACCATGAAGTATTGAGATTTCTACAAAAACAGACTGAAGGTATTTGCTTGGAAGTTTTGGGATGTCAAAGCCAAGGAGTTTGACTCTGAATTTCCTGTTGCAATCCAACAAAGATATCATGAAGATGTCGTCCAGGTCCTTCCCTTCCAGGCGTAGATCTTCATGGGAGCTGAACTGACCAGTGAAATCATCAACAAGCGGCAACAAGTCTGTAATATTCACCGCCTTTTCCACAAGCTGTGACACAGGGACCACAGACAGGTGGAGGTCTTCACCGGTTTCCAAACACTGACGGACCCAGCAGAAATCATGTAGAGGTAAATCTCCAAATAGAAACTCCTCCCTTCCTGAAACCTTTAAAACTAGTCTGTCAGAAGTGTCAAATTCAAGCTCCTGGTCAGCCATCACCCTTCCAAAAACCCTGAAGAGAACATTTGGGGTCACACTGAGATCAACCTGTACGCTGAAGCTGATCATGCTCATGTAATGGAGGTTGACAGACAACTTTCTATTTAGCTGGTCCTGTAGGTCCTTTGGCATGGGAGCAGATGTTACCCAGGGCTCTGTCACATAAAGCTCTTCATCCCGATTCCTTAGTTCTTGTCTTCTTGGAGAAGCCAGTTTCCTGCGGGTGAAGGTGACCTCGCCAAGTCTGTCGGATGCTTCCTTGTCCAGGTCGTGTCCGATCAGGTAAGCCAGAGTCTGCCACTGTTTTTGCGTCTCCTCTGACTCAACCATCACCTGCGGTTTGGCCACTATCTGAGCTGACAGACGTCCCGTGTCATCAGATGACCATGGGATGTCTAAAGTCCTGATGACCTGACAGTCATCATAGGCCTCATACCAGTCTTCCCCCCGAGCATACAGCAGAGTGTATTTCTTCGGGTCAAGTATTGCCAGTAGGTCTGGGTGGCACTTGGTCTCCTGGGCCTGCAAGCATCGATAGAAAGATTGGACACCTCTAAATAAGACTTTTCCTGAGCCTCTGCAACTTTGATTCATAACACCCAACTACCACCACCTCAAGGTAATTCAAAACTATTTCATTAGATTTTGTTGGATTAGCGATGAGTATTAGAGGGATAGATAGTTGTACTTGAACAACAACACTGAGTCCAATGTTGAACAATCAATCTCATTATATGACACAAAGCAGGCAACAGTGGAGCCGCTTTCTACAGCCCTGAAATCAGGAAGTATTTAGACTGGAAGGGAACATTCTAATTTAAAACCTAAAACCTGATATGAAAGCCCTGTTGTCTGCAAAGCAGTTTTTCCACTTCTGGTTCCAAATATGGCACAGCCAACTCATGTGCAATAATAAAACAGGTTGTTGGGTGTAAAATTCAAAAATAGAAAGGACAGATTTTTAATTCTACCAATTTCATTTTGATGAGTTATGGGTGTGTTACTTTAATTGCTATTTAGTTTTTTTGCATTTCAATCACACTTTCAGTACAAGTAAATGTTTTCTTATAGTTTTAATTGCAGATTTAGTTAACGACCATGTTCAACCTTACAATGACCTTGCACCACTTTCAAAGCAATTACAAAAGTACCTCTACCAAAGTATTCAAAGAATGACGGCTCTAGTGTATGTACTAACAACAGAAGGGTGTCGAGATAGGGAAACTTCTCTGAATTGTTTCATATGATCTTTAAGGCTCAATCAAACATTCAAGCAATACCTCAGTAGAACATACTTCCACATTGGTTTGATTACCTGCATGCAGATGCGTAGCCGCAGCTGGTGGACGCTGCACTGTGCAGGGAGGACGACACACACAGAGTCGTAGTCCGTGTCAACACTGTAACCCTCATCGCCAGGCCCCTGTGGCGGTCCAGGACCGGGCTGAAACTCACAGGTAAACCTCAGGCTGTTCTCAGAGCAGCTTAGGAGCCCTGCTGCATTTGATCCAGCAGGCTGATACCGGAACAATCTGGGATCCATTGATTCTCTCTTAGAACTGGACTAGTTTCTTGTTACTGCTCTCTAACACTAAGACAGAGAGTGTGTGAATCTATACCTGTTTGACTGTATGAGTACACAAATGTGTTCCCTTTTGACTCCTCAGGGACTTCCTCATTCTTTTGTAACTGGTTGACATACCAGAGTAGAAAGAAACACATACAAAGCTTATAATGACATTGTTATGGCTTTTTACATCCATGTTCCCCTTTTGCAGTTGCTGCATAATTTCCAGTAACAGAGAATTAAGTTGACATGGAAAGGAATTTCTGATGAGGTGCCAGTGAATGTTTGTGATGTAGTCACAGGTGATGGTCATAAACAGGTGGAAGATGTGGGTGTTTTTATGTCTCACAGCAAAACCGGTTTGACTTCTTTGGCTTGTGAATGAAAGAGACAGTCAGCAAAGACATTGCAGAACAGAATGTTGGCTCTTATTAAATTCATCCCAGTGTTCATGTTATGGAGCAGACAACGTCGTACTGGTTCTTTGCACTTTGAGTTGGAGCCATTAGATTGATCCTCATTCAATAATTCCATGCCATTCACATCTCTACTATGTTGTACATGTAGGTAACAGAAGGTGTAGGTGATAGTTTGTTGTGCATATTTTAATTGTAACTCATTCAACTTGCTCATGACACTTGACTGCGCTGTTTCACTCATCTTCAAATCCAACTTTATTTCTGGAAGAGACTGATATCCTTTTATCTGCAAACAAATATAAGGACCATAACAATATCCTGACTTGTGAGATGTGAAGACCTCACAGCCATTAAGGGGCTTTTTGATATTTTAGGTATTTTATTTCCATTCAAATCCTACTTTGCTTCCGCCTTGTTTGTGTTGTCTCCTGCCGCTGTCCTGTCTGTCTCCCTGGGCATGTTGACTTTTGTCTTTCGTTGCATCCCTCTGGGTGTTTCTGGACTCTTGTGCTGGTTTGTTGTCTTGGTTAAATTTTGGGACGTGTGTGCAAGCTGAGACAAATTTTCCCTCTCACACAGTTTATCAATATTCCAGGCTTTTAGATTTCTGACATTCCAACAGTTTTCATCAATATATATTTATATATATATAAAAATGCAAATAAAAGTTAGATTTACTTTAAACAGTAAGAGTTCATGTTGAAAACAGATCATTTATAATTATATGGGGTTTATTTTTTTATTTTTTTTGCTGTGTACCAGGTTATATCAGTCAAACTCCAAGTTCCTTGTGTTTTGTTAAAACATTTAGATTTAGTACACAAATATGTACACAATGAGCATTCTTAATCAGCATGAGCACTAAGCAGTTTCTTTATAGCTCCTGTGTCCAGAGGTCCAGATGAAATGATACGATTCCTGACATTGGAGAGAAAAAGGACGGATTAAAGGAGGGATCATTGAAATGGAGGTGTGAGGATAGAAGGGCAGAAGGCAGCAGGGGGGAGGAGTGATGGCATGCCTCCAGCCTTATATAGGGTGTGTTTGTCTAGGGGTCCAGCTGCTCCACGCGGGAATGTCCAGGAATAGAAGGAGGAAAATTGGAGGCAGAAGAGAAGGAGATTGGCGAAGTATCCATAATTCTCTTACGGGTTAGGGTTAGCAGCATGATGTTTCCTTGGTTTGTTTCGCTCATCGTGCTCTACCTTTTCTCACCCCTCACACATCTTTTCTCACCCAATGACACGAGGAGTGTTGCTGAAAGATCTCTCCTAACGCCGCCCATCAGCTGTTGCTGTCAGTCAGACATTTGATGAAGGAGGAGACATCAGTCGTACAGCATGGAAGTTGAACTGGAGCTGAAAACATGGAGGCAGGAAGGGTGATAGAAACCAAGCACCCTCCAGTAACATCTCCCCCATGATATTTAATCACCTTCAACCCCACATCCCTATCCTCCCCTGACCCCCGATGTGATTAACAACTGTGACATCATTCATGATGTCATTATGGGAGACACAATGGCATTCCATTCATGTCCCTCCATGTCATGTGCACTCCAATCATGATGTCATTAACAACTGTAACATGATGCTTCCTTTCATGTCTCCCATTATTATACTTTGGTTAATATGCATAGAGCCCAGAGATTTATTTTCATCACTTTCATGCTTAGTTAACCTGTTAAAGAAGTAATTTTAGTAATTTTTTCTTATTTTATGTTTATAACTCTTCATAAACACATCAGAGAAGCATAAACCGCCAAACACAGGAAGTAGACACCTTCACTATGTGATTCCATGTGTTGAATCACAAAACGTATCATTATAACTCAAAAAACAGGTACAAGTTTTTCAATAAACTCACACGTAATTTTTGCACTTTTATATCAATAACTTCCCACAGGAGTCGTATTTCTCCCTTGAAACAATGCACCTGTGCTCTAAATGCTCCTGTCTAAGTTGGTACCAGATTTGAGCAATGTAGACTGTGTGGTCATTTTCTGAGAGTTTGTGGTGAATACTCTTCAGAAAGGTTAAATGTGTTTCAAAATTCATATTTTTACCAAATCAATGCAGAAAACCTGCATTTGTAACTCCTTGCCCCTGTTGACTGGCTTCAGAAAGGCCCGACCGCTGGCCCTTTAAATTTGGGTGGTCAGTCAAACTTGCTGAGTCCAGGAAACAAGGCCTGATAGGAGCAAACGAGGTGTTAATCAAAAGCTTAGAAGATCTACTATTGGATGACACTGACATTGATCAAAATATTATAGGTGGAGAGAGTAATATTTAAGCAAAGAGATTGGTCAGTAATTCTGTCAGTCAGTCAGTCAGCTGTTTAAGAGTTGAGTGCGGGACCATGGGTCGACCATAGAGTGCATCGTTCTGTACCGTACTGTGCTTCTGAATTTAGTTTCACGACATTTGGGAAAATGAGTGAAGACGGTGAGGTGGCGGCTGAGGGTGAGGAACAGGGTGAGCCAGGTCCGGTGAGTGTGCAATTTATTCCATATTTTAGTATTATAGCTGAGAGAATGTTGACATGGAAACATGGAGTTATCTCCATGTCAACGTTTACATGCCCTGCTGTGTTGGCCTTTTCTGGTCAGATTCTGTGGGATTGTTTGACTCTAAACGCTACTTAGCCTGCTCGTCTAGGATGCTAAGTTTCTGTTGTAAAATAACATGTCCAAACACTTTTATGGCTGTTGTTTGGAAGTTGGTGTGTGTGTGTTGTCATAGGGTGTGTAAAAAGAAGTGGTTCTATATAGGGTCTTTACAACAGAACCCTGGCAGGTATAAGGTTGAAACTTCTGCCATGTGTTTGTAGCATTGTAGTAGTTTGAAAGCGCCATTTCCAGTGGGTCAATTACATTCTTGATCCAATTGTCTGGTTTGGGACAGTACTGTCTTACCAGTAACAGAATACTCAGAATTGACCTTGAATGAATTTTAGGGGGGTTTCCATACATTCCAGCAATGTATGGAAAATACATGGAATATATGGAACCCCCTCCCACCACCACCACCCCCAACACACACACTTGTTAAAATGGGGTCTGCATATATGTTAGTTGTTGATTGCCACTCGAGACCGTGTAGGGCCTTAGGAATATTTATACTTGCAAAGCAGACGAAACATTAGTACTTCAGGGCTTAAAAGATGAAATCAGATCTGCCTTGCCTCTTCCTTGTGAGAGTGAGGCAGAGGGGGAGATTAGCATATGGATTTACATACACAAGGACGTCTGCATATCCCTCATTCTGTTGAAGAAGGAACAAATTCTCCAGTCATCAAGAACATGATATGTTTGACAACACGTCGACTTACCACCCAGAGATAAAACATTTTGCTGTCCTTGTGCTCTGTTCAGCCTTTGAAGCGCTATTTCTGGGTGCTAGATATGCAGATGAAGCCTGTATCAAGCAACCACCACTGGTGGTGGTGAGGTTGATGTCTGCAGGGAGGCACAGTCTCTGGGCGATGTCAGTATCCCCCTTCCCAGGGGTCAGCAACCTTTACTATCAAAAGAGACACATTTTAGTCAATTTGGCCAAAAGAAATTTGTCTGGAGCCACAAAACATTTTGACATTGAGCCTCCTAATGAAGGTATCACAGCCAATTAAGTCAAGATTAGCCTATTAACATTACTTATCATAGTAAATGAGCATTCAATACCACATGTGATGACTTTGCAGCGGGCTACATATGATCGTTTGGTACTTAAACTTTGCAATTCCATTACAATAATACCATGTTTTCTTGCATTTATGAAATAATAGAACTACAATAAAGAAGACTTTTGAAAAATGGTGTTGTTTTTGTTGGGGGATGTTATTTCTATCAAAGCTGAACAATTGTGAAGTGGAGAAGTTCTGTTCCCTTTGGCCCATCAGAGTTCATACATACAGGTGCAGCTCAATGAATTAAAACATCATAAGTGAAACTCTCATATATTTTAGATTCATTACACACAAAGTTATTTCAAGCCTTTATTTGTTATTAACAATTGTGATGATTATGGTCTATAGCTCATGAAAACAAGTTCAGTATCTCAGAAAATTTGATATTGTGAAAAGGTTCAATATTATAGACTCACGTTGTCACACTCAATCAGCTAATTAACTAAAATCACCTGCACAGTAGGCCACACAACATGGGGAACACTACCATATTCTACATTACTGCGTCTAATACACCTGTATATGTCTGCTCAATATCCTTCACATCCTCATCACAGGTAACTAAGGAAACTGGAGCTGTGTTTTGTCGAAAATCACTCAAGAGTTCAACTGAGCTGAGATGTGGTGATTGCACACACACCAACATGATTTATATCATTCCCATAGGGTTGATGTCATCCCACAGAAGACCCCGCCCATCAGGATAGAAAGGACCATAGGATAAAGCCACCAGAACACGTTGGCTCTTGGTAGAGGGTCACTATTGGGGGTCGAGCATTAAGGCCTGTACCATTTGCGTGGTGTGTGCCACGACTGCACAACTGAAGAACTGATTGTTTTCATTTTGCATGTGATATGTGTGTGGAAAAGAGTGCGTTGTGTGTGTGTGTGTGTGTGTGTGTGTACGATGGCTCATGTACAGTATGTGCCTCCAACCCCCAAATATGGGGGTTAGAGGGGTGACACACAAGGGGGTGTCCATCAGGAGATGGGAGAGAACGTAAGGGGGGATTTGATTGGCCATCGTATATCCGAGCAGGGAGCCTCTTACCCAATCCTGATCATTTTCAGTAAAAGTGAGTTAGGATGAGAGGGTACTTATTTAAACTTAATTTATGCAGTTACTCTAAGACTGTCAACAACTCTCACTTGTAAACACATAGCAATGCTTCCAATGGCTTCCAATGGGGATTCATATATCCAAACTAGCAGATATTCTCTCTTCTCTGTGGCTATGGTCTAATAAGAATAAACTACAAAGAGAGAAAGAAAGGAGAGCAGAACCCCCAGCTGCATTACCCACTTTGGTGGTTTCGCACTGAAACACAACAACCACAACAAGTTTCAGTATGTTGACCTCACCATAAGGTCAGATCTAATCCTTCAAAATTCTGGCTTCATTGGCCTTTAAAGGTTGTCACTGACAAGTGATTTAATGACAAGTGTTTTTACTGACAAGTGCAGCCAGTTGGCAGAGGATTAAACATGCATTCTTACCTGACGTAAGGCTATTTCCACTCCTTGGCTGTCACTTGGTCAATGATAGTTCTCTCTCTCTCTCGGGCATTAGATTTCTTTAGTTTTCTCTAGATGGACCGGGCTTAACTATAAAGAGATATACTGGAAATGTAATACTGCTTGTTAAAGGACCATAGCGCGTTTTAACAGGTTCATTTAGGTCAGACCAGCGATTGCCAAACCACCAACCTCTATAGTATGCTGTCCCTATGATATGAAAATCAGCTTGTGCAAATTCTGAATTTGATTGTTTCTCGTTCTGTCTCTGTCCTCCTTTTCTCCCACTCCTACATCGCTGCTCCCACAATGTTCTTTCACCTGCCTCTATTAAGCCCAGTGAAGCCCAGAGCGATGCCCGCTCCTACCTGTCAGAGGACGTGATTAGAGGTTAGCCGTCCATCAATCACTTTTCATGATGACCTTATCATATCTGAAGGTTCATCATTTGTACTGAACAAGCATCTGAAATTGATTCATTCAGAAAGACAATGAATGGATTGCTATTATTGCTTTGTGCTGTATTCTCGCACAGAAATTCCATTGTATTCAATGTGATTCTCTGATTGTTTTGTCTGTCTCATCCAGATTTCAAGGCTGCATTCGACATGTTCGACAGTGACGGAGGCGGTGACATCAGCACCAGGGAGTTGGGTAACCTCATGAAGATGTTGGGCCAGAATCCATCAAGGGAGGAGTTGGCTGCCATCGTCCTAGAGGTGGATGAAGATGGTAAGATCTTCTTTGCAAAGCAGACATATAATCTTGCAATAAAATGTGTGTCATGTATAAGATTACAGGGGTGTAACTCTGTCATGGGCACAGAGCACATTTCTCTGTTGGGCCTCTTGTCCCATCATCACACATCAAGTCAGGCCAGTACACAAAGCTATTTGAGGTTTAAGTTGGAGTTTAATGTACGCAGGTCATTACATATTGACCGTGTCGTGATCAATCAGGTGCTTCCTAAGCCCATAGACACTGACTGATCGCAGCCCTGTCTTTCCCATAGACGGCTATTGTATCATTAATGATTTTCTCATTATTATCAATGTGGCTTAAGCATTATTAAGATGATCAGGTGGATTTATTTATTTCACTGATGTTTCAAATACAGACATATCTTATAGTTTTAAGACAATTTTAAAGGCTTTACACATCAGACTGAGTTTATTACTCTGCGTTATTCAGCATTTTGCTTGCTGAATTAGTGGAGTGCTCCTTTAAATAATGTTCGCAATTGCATTTTGGGTCTCATTTTGGACATGACTGGTAGGCATAAACAGGAAGGACTAAACGTAAATTGCTTTTACTAAATTAAACTGAACTTCACAAAAGAAACTTTCCTTTACAGTCACCCTGCATGCTGCCTCCTCCCAATCTATCAACTCACACTCAAGCATCTGCTCGTCACTTCGCCTTGTTTCACTTCTCATCCTCTTTCCTCGCCTCCCACCTCCTCAGGTAGCGGTTCCATAGACTTTGAGGAGTTCTTGGTGATGATGGTGCATCAGTTAAAAGAAGACACGACTGGAAAGTCAGAAGAAGAGCTATCAGAAGTCTTTCGCATTTTTGACAAGTATGACACCTGAAAGAAAACCTCATACACATACATTTCAAGATTAATACGTGTATTGATGAATTGAAGTCATACGTTGATTCTGGAAAATTATCTGGAAATCATATCTAGAAAAATCGAGAAAATGAATACAGTCATTTCAAAGGCCGACAGTCCCATCATAGAACATCAGTTGTTGCAATTTGGGCCAAATGGTCAAACGGCTTTTAGAAAACAACAGCAGAGCTTTTCACAAACATCTATGGTTCTGTGAATTTGTGTGGTGGATGAAGATGAGTCTTCACATAATGAGCTAAATCTTATTTCATGGCCACAGGAACTGCGATGGTTACGTCGACCGCCGGGAGTTTGGAGACATCCTCCACATGACTGGAGAAGCAGTCACTGAAGGAGATATTGATGAGCTGTTTGAGGAATCTGACACAAACAAAGATGGAAAGATTGATTTTGATGGTAAGATTAAGCTTCATATATTCATACTGAGAGGAGTGGTGGCTGCCCAGTGGCCGGCTCCGGCTTTTAAGGGACCCTAAGGGGGCCCTCTTGTGGCCACTGAAGCCACAAGCCATCACTGTGTGAGGCCAACAGTCACTTAGACCTAACATGGATCAAGACAAATAGACTGACTGACTATGTGATGTGTTCTTAGGAGCACATTCTGGTCACTTCTAGTGCAATCAATCTCATTTTATTTGCATTGCGCTTTTCCTACATGGAAACAAAACAACTGAATGAGTCAAAAAACAAGAAATGAGGTGGGTGACAACAGGGTCAAAAAATCAAATCAAATCATCTAAAAGGTGATGTTTACATATATTTGCATTAGCGAGCTGTAGCGCTTACTGATCAACAAGCCGTACATTATTGTGAAAACATTTTGAATTGCTGTAAATTACATGTTTTGTATGAGCAAGATGATTATTGATATCAGTGGAGGACAGGAAGTTTGCCCACCTAAACACAAATCACACAGTGATTGTGTTGCGTCAGAGGGATGCAAATGCAAATTGCACAAGAGATTAAACTTCAGTCATCAATACTAATCCTAATATCATATTCATCATCATCTTTAGATTAGTAAAGATATTAGAAGTCTAAATAACACAAAATAACGCATTCTCTTTACCACAAGATTCCAGCTTCTATAATATTTGGACTTCAGGGCTATTAATGTATATACTGTGTGTGATGTGTTACTTTGCTGCTATTACTGATATCTTATGAGAAGATACGGTAAATAGTTTATACAAAGAAAGTGATTTTTATTGTGCAAACTAGATGATATGAGGTGTTTACCAACATTAAATACATTCCAACCATGTGTCTGCCTGTTCTGTTCAACCAACTTCAACTGAATCACCTCATACAAATATATGAACTCAATCAATTTATCCATTTGTCCTTGGATAAATTGCACACTGCAGGTGGTTTGTTTGTTTATTTAATGTCTATTTCTACCTTTGCCTGTTTTGTGTTTGTAGAGTTTCTTAAGATGATGGAGAACGTCCAGTAATGAAACCAGCTCAACATTCCTTGTGACCTTCCTGCTGACTTCTTCTCAGGATGAAATGTTTTTAAATGAAGCACGCCCCCTAAAGGAAATCTCCTTCAACTTCACTGAGGAAGCGTCTACTGCCAACTGAGAGAAGATACTATAAAATAATGAATATTGTATAGTATGGGAGTCATCAAAGTAAATGGAAGTTCAACTTTTTCAAGGAAGTCCTAGGCTGCTGTTGTCACGTCATAAAGAATTTCAATGCTCAGTATGACCTGTGTTTAACTGTGCACATGACAAATAAACTTGAAACTTGAAACTTGATTATGAAGTACTCAGCACTCAGTACTTTTACAAATTCCAATTATATACAGTTTATCAGCAAAATCAATTACCTGATCTATCTATAGTCAATGATTGCTAAGACATGGCTGTCGTGAACAATTCTCCTACCTTCCCACATCATCAGTTCTGCCATTTGAGGTCTGATTGACTTGCGGATCCTGTTAACCCTTCAGGTTAGAGTTGATCTTCAGCAGTAGGGCGAGAGGCCAGGTCCTTGAGCAGATTAATGCTAGACTAAGCCTGCAAGGGCCATGGGAACGTTTATCTACAAGTAAGCACCAGTGGTGTCCACACGCATAAAACCACAAGTCACCTTAGGAGGATTACCTCATCCTGAAAACCTTTCAACTTCAATTGTAGTCTTGTAGTTTACCGCAGGCCTTGGCAAACTTTTACCCTCTCTGTCCTTAGACTTGGTAATCAAGTGAAGCATTGCACTGCTTTTTTTCATTATTTGCTAAATTACTGCTAAATGTTCATCAATGAAAAAGCACTTTACTGTTGCTAAGGACAGCAAAGTACCACCTCAACAACAAGCCACTTCATTATACTTGTTTTCAAGTAGGTTTTGACTTACAAGGAATTTGCTTTGGTGTTTGGTGCAGTAAAGATATGTAGAGAAAAATAAATATTAATATTAAGAGGAAAAATGAAAAAAATATGTAATATAATAATAATATTCACCAATAAAAACACCATAACAATCAAACTTCAATGTGTTTCTTAATGACACACATCTTATTTATGAACAATTTTCCACAATCAGTGCATTTCCATCAATTTTAACCAGAAATCTCAGAGTCAAGTGCCGTACCACCGGTGGTACACCCACCACACTTTGAGAACCCCTGTCATCTCCTGTATACATTTTATTGACACGATACAATTGAATGAAACAGTTTTATGGGCGCAGTAGGCTACAATTAATGTGAAACTTCCCACTCATTTGCACCTGCATGTGTGTTGAGTGATAGCGCCGACAGGTTATCAGCCGTAAACAAACTGAATTAATAATAATAATGATAGTAATAAACTATGTCACAAACAAACATGTCACCCCAGCGTTGTGACTGGGCTTGTTTGCTGCAACACTGAAGGTGAAGATGGGAGCAGATGTTACCCAGGGCTCTGTCATGTGCTGGTTTGTTGTCTCGGTTAAATGCTTGACCACACCCATATCACTTGCTGCAGAAGCTGGCAATGACATGATAAAGATTTATTTTTTATCGGCTGGAGGTTATTTTGGGCATTTGTGTGCAAGCTGAGACATGAAGGCAAATTTTCCTTCTCACACAGTTTATCAATATTCCAGGCTTTCTTAATAGATTTCTGACATTCCAACAGTTTTCATCAATATATATTTATATATATATAAAAATGCAAATAAAAGTTAGATTTACATTAAACAGTAAGAGTTCATGTTGAAAATAGATCATTTATAATTATATGGGGTTTATTTTTTATTTTTTTGCTGTGTTCCAGGTTATATCATACAAACTCCAAGTTCCTTGTGTTTTGTTAAAACATTTAAATTTAGTACACAAATATGTACACAATGAGCATTCTTAATCAGCATGAGCACTAAGCAGTTTTGTTTATAGCACCTGTGTCCAGAGGTCAAATGAAATGATACCATTCCTGACATTGGAGAGAAAAAGGACGGATTAAAGGAGGGATCATTGAAATGGAGGTGTGAGGATAGAAGGGCAGAAGGCAGCAGGGGGAGGAGTGATGGCATGCCTCCAGCCTTTTATAGGGTGTGTTTGTCTAGGGGTCCAGCTGCTCCACGAGGGAATGTCCAGGAATAGAAGGAGGAAAATTGGAGGCAGAAGAGAAGATTGGTGAAGGGAGGGGGAGGGGAAGGGGGGGGGGGGGGGGAGAGAGAAACAAGCGTGTTATTTTGGTCATCTTCCTTTCTGCTCTACGTATCCATAATTCTCTTACGGGTTAGGGTTAGCAGCATGATGTTTCCTTGGTTTGTTTCGCTCATCGTGCTCTACCTTTTCTCACCCCTCACACATCTTTTCTCACCCAATGACACGAGGAGTGTTGCTGAAAGATCTCTCCTAACGCCGCCCATCAGCTGTTGCTGTCAGTCAGACATTTGATGAAGGAGGAGACATCAGTCGTACAGCATGGAAGTTGAACTGGAGCTGAAAACATGGAGGCAGGAAGGGTGATAGAAACCAAGCACCCTCCAGTAACATCTCCCCCATGATATTTAATCACCTTCAACCCCACATCCCTATCCTCCCCTGACCCCCGATGTGATTAACAACTGTGACATCATTCATGATGTCATTATGGGAGACACAATGGCATTCCATTCATGTCTCTCCATGTCATGTGCACTCCAATCATGATGTCATTAACAACTGTAACATGATGCTTCCTTTCATGTCTCCCATTATTATACTTTGGTTAATATGCATAGAGCCCAGAGATTTATTTTCATCACTTTCATGCTTAGTTAACCTGTTAAAGAAGTAATTTTAGTAATTTTTTTTTATGGTTATTACTCTTCATAAAACACATCAGAGAAGCATTAACAGCCAAACACAGGAAGTAGACACCTTCACCATGTGATTCCATGTGTTGAATCACAAAACGTATCATTATAACTCAAAATACAGGTACAAGTTTTTCAATAAACACATGTAATTTTTGCACTTTTATATCAATAACTTCCCACAGGAGTCGTATTTCTCCCTTGAAACAATGCACCTGTGCTCCAAATGCTCCTGTCTAAGTTGGTACCAGATTTGAGCAATGTAGACTGTGTGGTCATTTTCTGAGAGTTTGTGGTGAATACTCTTCAGAAAGGTTAAATGTGTTTCAAAATTCATATTTTTACCAAATCAATGCAGAAAACCTGCATTTGTAACTCCTTTTTGAAGATGGAACAATCATTTGCCCCCGTTGACTGGCTTCAGAAAGGCCCGACCGCTGGCCCTTTAAATTTGGGTGGTCAGTCAAACTTGCTGAGTCCAGGAAACAAGGCCTGATAGGAGCAAACGAGATGTTAATCAAAAGCTTAGAAGATCTACTATTGGATGACACTGACAGTGATCAAATTATTGTAGGTGGAGAGAGTAATATTTAAGCAAAGAGATTGGTCAGTGTTTCTCAGTCAGTCAGTCAGTCAGCTGTTTAAGAGTTGAGTGCGGGACCATGGGTCGACCATAGAGTGGATCGTTCTGTACCGTACTGTGCTTCTGGATGTGGTTTGACACGTGAGGGTGAGGCGGGTGAGGGTGAGGGTGAGGATGAGGGTGAGCCTGGTCCGGTGAGTGTGCAAATTATTCCATATTCTAGCAGTATTCTAGCTGAGAGAATGTTGACATGGAAACATGGATGTCAACATTTACATGCCCTGCTGTGTTGCCCTTTATTGTGTCTGGTCAGATTCTGTGGGATTGTTTGATTCTAAACACTAAAATACAGAATACTCAGAATTGACCTTGAATGACATGTTTTCAGGGGGGTTTCCATTCATTCGAGCAATGTATGGAAAATACATGGAATATATGGAACCCCCTCCCCACACACACACACAGACACACACTTGTTAAAATGGGGTCTGCATATATGTTAGTTGTTGATTGCCACTCGAGACCGTGTAGGGCCTTAGGAATATTTATACTTGCAAAGCAGACGAAACATTAGTACTTCAGGGCTTAAAAGATGAAATCAGATCTGCCTTGCCTCTTCCTTGTGAGAGTGAGGCAGAGGGGGAGATTAGCATATGGATTTACATACACAAGGACGTCTGCATATCCCTCATTCTGTTGAAGAAGGAACAAATTCTCCAGTCATCAAGAACATGATATGTTTGACAGCACGTCGACTTACCACCCAGAGATAAAACATTTTGCTGTCCTTGTGCTCTGTTCAGCCTTTGAAGTGCTATTTCTGGGTGCTTGATACGCAGATGAAGTCTAGTATCAAGCAACCTAGAAGCCTAGTATCAAGCAACCACCACTGGTGGTGGTGAGGTTGATGTCTGCAGGGAGGCACTGTCTCTGGACGATGTCAGTATCCCCCTTCCCAGGGGTCAGCAACCTTTACTATCAAAAGAGACAAATTTAGTCAATTTGGCCAAATGAAATCTGTCTGGAGCCACAAAATATATTGATATTGAGCCTCTTAATGAAGGTATCACAGCCTATTAAGTCTAAATTAGCCTATCAACATTAATAATCATTGTAAATGAGCATTCAATACAATGTTTTACATTACATTACATTACATTACATTACGATCATTTAGCAGACGCTTTTATCCAAAGCGACTTACAATAAGTGTGTTCAACAAAGGTAGATAAAAGAACTTCAGGTCACAAGAAATCGTAAGCGCATTTCCTTCCTAAACCAACAGCTAAGAGCATAACTAGAGCTAGAGTAGAAGTGCAATAAGTAAGGTACTATGATGAATGAGAAAAAAGGACAGATTAGAAATGAAAGATTAGAAAACAAGAGCATCAGAAGAGCTAGGACAGAGTAGGTGATGTCCTAAGAGGGAGGATCCGGGTAGTGTTTCTTGAAGAGATGGGTCTTCAGCCTGCGGCGAAAGATGGGCAGCGACTCCGCTGTCCTGACATCAGTCGGGAGATCATTCCACCACTGAGGTGCCAGAACAGAGAAAAGCCGTGACCGCATCGATCGCAAGCAGGGGCCGCTGAGCGCCGGGGCAGCCAGTCGCCTGGAGGCAGCAGAGCGAAGTGGTCGGCCGGGGGTGTAGGGCTTGACCATAGCCTGGAGGTATGAAGGAGCTGTTCCTTTCACTGCCCTGTAGGCTAGCACCAGAGTTTTAAACTGGATGCGAGCAGCTACGGGGAGCCAGTGTAGAGAACGGAGAAGGCAAGTTGTGTGGGAGAACTTGGGAAGGTTGAACACCAGACGAGCAGCAGCTTTCTGGACGAGCTCCAGAGGTCTGATGGCGGAAGCTGGGGCGCCAGCAAGGAGAAAGTTGCAGAAGTCCAGGCGGGAGATGACAAGAGCCTGGATCAGCACCTGCGCTGCCTTGTCGGTGAGGAAGGGACGAATCCTCCGGATGTTGTAGAGGAGGAATCTGCAGGAACGCGTCACCGAAGCGATGTTTGCCGAGAACGACAGTTGGTCGTCCAGGGTCACACCCAGATTCCTCGCGGTCCGAGTAGACGTCACCACGGAGTCATCTATGGTGATGGCCAGGTCTCGGTGCGGGCAGCCCTTCCCTGGGAGAAACACCATCTCAGTCTTGTCCAGGTTGAGCTTCAGGTGGTGCTTCGACATCCACCCCGAGATGTCTGCCAGGCAAGCAGCGATGCGCGCCTCCACTTGGGCGTCAGAAGGAGGAAACGACAGAATCAGCTGGGTGTCATCAGCATAGCAGTGGTAGGAGAAGTTATGGGAGTGGATAACCGAACCAAGAGATGTTGTGTAGAGGGAGAAAAGAAGAGGGCCCAAGACTGAACCTTGCGGAACCCCAGTGGTGAGCCTACGTGGCTTCAAAACAGAACCTCTCAGTGTCACCTGGTAGGAGCGACCTGTCAGGTAGGACGCGAACATGGAGAGCGCAGAGCCAGAGACACCCATTCCCTCAAGGGTAGAGAGAAGGATCTGGTGGTTCACCGTGTCGAATGCTGCAGACAGGTCCAGGAGAATCAGGACAGATGAGAGAGAGTTCGCTCTAGCAGTTTGGAGTGACTCGGTCACTGCCAGGAGGGCCGTCTCGGTCGAGTGGCCCACCTTGAAGCCGGACTGGTGGGGGTCCAAACGGTTGTTCTGGTGGAGGTACAGGGACAGTTGATTGAAGACAGCACGTTCAAGAGTTTTAGATAGGAAGGGTAGAAGGGATACCGGTCTGTAGTTCTTGATGTCTGAAGGGTCAAGAGTTGGTTTCTTTAGAAGCGGAGTGACTTTAGCAGTCTTGAAAGCAGAGGGGAAAGAGCCAGAGGCCAGAGACGTGTTGATGACGTGGGTCAGGTAGGGAAGAAGATCCGGTGCAGCAGACTGAAGGAGAGAGGAGGGAACAGGGTCCAGAGAGTTTTACCACATGTGACGACTTTGCAGCGGGCTACATATGATCGTTTGGTACTTAAACTTTGCAATTCCATTACAATAATACCATGTTTTCTTGCATTTATGAAATTATAGAACTACAATAAAGAAAACTTTTGAAAAATGGTGTTGTTTTTGTTGGGGGATGTTATTTCTATCAAAGCTGAACAATTGTGAAGTGGAGAAGTTCTGTTCCCTTTGGCCCATCACAGTTCATACATACAGGTGCAGCTCAATGAATTAGAATATTGTGGAAAAGTGAAACTCTCATATATTTTAGATTCATTACACAAAGTTATTTCACGCCTTTATTTGTTATTAATAATTTTGATGATTATGGCTTATAGCTCATGAAAACAAGTTCAGTATCTCAGAAAAATTTTAATATTGTGATAAAGTTCAATATTATAGACTCACGTTGTCACACTCAATCAGCTAATTAACTAAAATCACCTGCACAGTAGGCCACATGGGGAACACTACCATATTCTATTTTACTGTGTCTAATGCACCTGTACATGTATGCTTCACATCCTCATCACAGGTAAATAAGTAAACTGGAGCTGTGATGTCATCCTACAGAAGACCCCGCCCATCAGGACAGAAAGGATCATAGGATAAAGCCACCAGAACATGTTAGCTCATGGTAGAGGGTCACTATTGGGGTCAAGCATTAAGGCCTGTACCATTTGTGTGGTGTGTGCCACGACTGCACAACTGAAGAACTGATTGTTTTCCGCTCTTTTACAAAACTGGCCAAAGTTTCTTATAACTTCTTGATCTGCTTTCCTGAGATCAGGACTTCAGCAATCATCTCACACTGAACCTTTTTAAACGACCCTAATCAGTGACGTCAGAGCCAGCGAGTGGTTCAACCCATAGAGGGCAGTGTAGCAACAGCTGTCTGCATATACTACACACTACTTTACTACTTATGTGCACAGGAAATGTGTTATATGGATATATATTTGTAATATCTAATGGAAACAACACAAATACCACATACATAGCACAGTGAGGCATCATGTGACTTGTAATCTCAAGGTAATAAAGTTATGAGCTACTCCAGCTGCTCTCTGTACACAAACTGTTCATAAATAGATTTCCTAGCAAAAAAGGTCATAGACTGTGTCCAGACAAAGATTGACAGACCTTTGTCCAGTTCAATTCACTGGATTAAACTTGCTTGTTTCCATCAGCTGACTGTTGGATTTAAAGGGACAAATGCATCATGGGTACAAATGCAGCAGGCTTTTGGCTGCGATGCATAAGCTGTGCTTTAATGTCCATATGTTGAATCATCACACTTTATTTCAGTAGTGTGTGTGATAGTTTGTCTCTTGCAGGAGAGTTTAAAGACCTGCACTGCATGAGATATAGTTTTCATTGATGCTCTTCTAATTCAATGACGCAGGTCCTGTTTGTGGCTCCATGAGGCTTTTATTTATGAAGTGAGAAAACGATGGGTATAATGGTTACAGAGGCGACAGCTGTGTGAGAACTATCATAGGTCTCTTTGCACTCCTCTTAAGTTACAGATGTCACAAGTGCAAGGACAACTCATAGGCAGTGTGGACATGGAGACAGGCGGATAGATGGGTCAACAGACACTGTGGTGGTTGAGAATCTGCATACAGGGAGGTGCTAAGCTGTGTGTGTGTGTTTGTGCATGTGATATGTGTGTGGAAAAGAGTGCGTTGTGTGTGTGTGTGTGTGTGTGCGCGCGCGATGGCTCATGTACAGTATGTGACATCAAGACTGTCCATCTACACTGAGATGCCTTGTTGATCCTGTGCCAAAATAACCCCGTCTTTTTTTTTTTTGTAATAAATGTCACCCAGAGTCCACCGCTTGTCCTTTATCTAAATATGGGGGTTGGAGGGGTGACACACAAGGGGGTGTCCATCAGGAGATGGCAGAGAACGTAAGAGGGGATTTGATTGGCCATCGTATATCCGAGCAGGGAGCCTCTTACCCAATCCTGATCATTTTCAGTAAAAGTGAGTTAGGATGAGAGGGTACTTATGGAGGGGACAATGCCACAGAGCCTCCTGAACTAGAGCTTCCTGTTAGTAGAGACACTTTCATCCCCAGCTGTCCATCGTTTCCACTGGTGTCTATTGTGAAGCAAAGTCAGCCACCATGGTAAGAGAAATGGTGAAAGGAAAGAAAAAGAGAAGAAAACCACCATACCTGAGTTCATCTTTGTGGATTGTTTTTACTTTCTTTGTCATTTTCAATGAATGAGGGAGAAAAAGACAATCTGGCAGAAGATGGAGACTATTTTCTGATATGAATACGGACTTCTGCTCATCTACACTTAGCCAGCAAGCGCTGTTCTGCAGCACAGCTGGAGTCACAGCTGGATTTCTATACTTTGCTGGAATTCCTAAAATGATTGGATGTATTGCTCTGTCTAAAGTGATGCTGGCTACAGGAGGGAAAGTTTACTCTCCTGGCTGTAGGAAGATCATTTTAGACCGACTTCTGCACCTCCTCTACATCGTTCTTTCCTTGCATATTGGGGTGTTTTAAGTTCCTTTGGAAACTCTCACACTTTGGAATGAAACCAAATAGGATCGATGTTACGATTGGAGGGAGCAATACTAAAGATAGAGAGCACACAGCTGAGTAAAGTGAGAAGACATGTTGTGTGTGTCCTTACTTGGGACATTAACCTTGGGAAAATCCACCCACAAATTCTCCCCTAAATCCCACTTTAAAAATAGCTTTTAAATGAGTTTAAAAGCTATTTAAAGTTGACGTTCTAATGTTAAGCTAAAACTGTTACTATAGCAGGTTTGTCGTGACAGTGAGAGAGAAAAAGTAAAAACGAAAATATGACCATGCTCCAGAACTTAAATTATGTAGTTACTCTACGACTGTCAACAACTCTCATTTGTAAACACATAGCAATGCTTCCAATGGCTTCCAATGGGGATTCATATATCCAAACTAGCAAATATTCTCTCTTCTCTGTGGCTATGGTCTAATAAGAATAAACTACAAAGAGAGAAAGAAAGGAGAGCAGAACCCCCAGCTGCATTACCCACTTTGGTGGTTTCGCACTGAAACACAACAACCACAACAAGTTTCAGTATGTTGACCTCACCATAAGGTCAGATCTAATCCTTCAAAATTTTGGCATCATTGCCCTTTAAAAGGTTGTCACTGACAAGTGTTTTTACTTACAAGTGCAGCCAGTTGGCAGAGGATTAAACATGCATTCTTACCTGACGTAAGGCTATTTCCACTCCTTGGCTGTCCCTTGGTCAATGATAGTTCTCTCTCTCTCTCGGGCATTAGATTTCTTTGGTTTTCTCTGGAGGGACCGGGCTTAACTATAAAGAGATAGACTGGAAATGTAATACTGCTTGTTAAAGGACCATAGCGCGTTTTAACAGGTTTATTTAGGTCAGACCAGCGATTGCTAAACCACCAACCTCTATAGTATGCTGTCCCTATGATATGAAAATCAGTTTGTGCAAATTCTGAATTTGATTGTTTCTCGTTCTGTTTCTGTCCTCCCACTCCTACATCGCTGCTCCCACAATGTTCTTCCACTCACCTTTATTAAGCCCACTGACGCCCAGAGCGATGCCCGCTCCTTCCTGACAGAGGAGATGATTTCAGGTCAGCCGTCCATCAATCACTAAACATGATGACCTAATCATATCTGAAGGTTCATCATTTGTACTGAACAAGCATCTGAATAATTGCTTTGTGCTGTATTATCACACGGAAATTCTATTGTATTCTATTTGATTCTCTGATTGTTTTGTCTGTCTCATCCAGAATTCAAGGCTGCGTTCGACATGTTCGACACTGACGGAGGCGGTGACATCAGCACCAAGGAGTTGGGTACCGTGATGAGGATGTTGGGCCAGAATCCAACAAGGGAGGAGTTGGATGCCATCATCATAGAGGTGGATGAAGATGGTAAGATCTTTTTTGCAAAGCAGACATATAATCTTGCAATAAAATGTGTGTCATGTATAAGATTACAGGGGTGTAACTCTGTCATGGGCACAGAGCACATTTCTCTGTTGGGCCTCTTGTCCCATCATCACACATCAAGTCAGGCCAGTACACAAAGCTATTTGAGGTTTAAGTTGGAGTTTAATGTACGCAGGTCATTACATATTGACCGTGTCGTGATCAATCAGGTGCTTCCTAAGCCCATAGACACTGAGTGATCGCAGCCCTGTCTTTCCCATAGACGGCTATTGTATCATTAATGATTTTCTCATTATTATCAATGTGGCTTAAGCATTATTAAGATGATCAGGTGGATTTATTTATTTCACTGATGTTTCAAATACAGACATATCTTATAGTTTTAAGACAATTTTAAAGGCTTTACACGTCAGACTGAGTTTATTGTTCTGCGTTATTCAGTATTTGGCTTATATGAAGGCTGTCGGGGAGCTCCACAAAATAAACAGCAGAAACTTTCCTTTACAGTCACCCTGCATGCTGCCTCCTCCCAATCTATCAACTCACACTCAAGCATCTGCTCGTCACTTCACCTTGTTTCACTTCTCATCCTCTTTCCTTGCCTCCCACCTCCTCAGGTAGCGGTACCATAGACTTTGAGGAGTTCTTGGTCATGATGGTGCAACAGCTAAAAGAAGATGCAGATGGAAAGTCAGAAGAAGAGCTATCAGAAGTCTTTCGCATTTTTGACAAGTATGACACCTGAAAGAAAACCTCATACACATGTTTTGAAGATTTCAACGTGTATTGATGAATTGAAGTCATACGTTGATGATGGAATATTATCAGGAAATCATATCAAGAAAAATCTAGAAAATGAATACAGTCATTTCAAAGGCCGACAGTCCCATCATAGAACATCAGTTGTTGCAATTTGGGCCAAATGGTCAAACGGCTTTTAGAAAACAACAGCAGAGCTTTTCACAAACATCTATGGTTCTGTGAATTTGTGTGGTGGATGAAGATGAGTCTTCACATAATGAGCTAAATCTTATTTCATGGCCACAGGAACTGCGATGGTTTCGTCGACCGCCAGGAGTTTGGAGACATCCTCCACATGACTGGAGAAGCAGTCACAGAAGAAGATATTGATGAGATGTTTGGGGAATCTGACACAAACAAAGATGGAAAGATTGATTTTGATGGTAAGATTAAGCTTCATATATTCATACTGAGAGGAGTGGTGGCTGCCCAGTGGCCGGCTCCGGCTTTTAAGGGACCCTAAGGGGGCCCTCTTGTGGCCACTGAAGCCACAAGCCATCACTGTGTGAGGCCAACAGTCACTTAAACCTAACATGGATCAAGACAAATAGACTGACTGACTATGTGATGTGTTCTTAGGAGCACATTCTGGTCACTTCTAGTGCAATCAATCTCATTTTATTTGCATTGCGCTTTTCCTACAAAAAGAAATGAGGTGGGTGACAACAGGGTCAAAAAATCAAATCAAATCATCTAAAATGTGATGTATACATACATCTGCATTAGTGAGCTGTAGCGCTTACTGATCAACAAGCCGTACATTATTGTGAAAACATTTTGAATTGCTGTAAATTACAAGTTTTGGATGAGCAAGATGATTATTGATATCAGTGGAGGACAGGAAGGAAATTACTTTTTTAATGATTTTGCCCACCTAAACACAAATCACACAGTATGTTGTGTTGCGTCAAAGGGATGCAAATACAAATTGCACAAGAGATTAAACTTTATTGTAATCAGTCATCAATACTAATCCCAATATCATATTCATATTCATCATCATCTTTAGATTAGTAAAGATAAATGTCTAAATAACACAAAATAATGCATTCTCTATATCACAAGATTCCAGCTTCTGTAATATTTGGACTTCAGGGCTATTAATGTATATACTGTGTGTGATGTGTTACTTTGCTGCTATTACTGATATCTTATGAGAAGATACGGTAAATAGTTTATATAAAGACAGTGATTTTTATTGTGCAAACTAGATGATATGAGGTGTTTACCAACATTAAATACATTCCAACCATGTGTCTGCCTGTTCGGTTCAACCAACTTCAACTGAATCACCTCATATAAATGTATGAACTCAATCAATTTATCCATTTGTCCTTGGATAAATTGCACACTGCAGGTGGTTTGTTTGTTTATTTAATGTCTATTTCTACCTTTGCCTGTTTTGTGTTTGTAGAGTTTCTTAAGATGATGGAGAACGTCCAGTAATGAAACCAGCTCAACATTCCTTGTGACCTTCCTGCTGACTTCTTCTCAGGATGAAATGTTTTTAAATGAAGCACGCCCCCTAAAGGAAATCTCCTTCAACTTCACTGAGGAAGCGTCTACTGCCAACTGAGAGAAGATACTATAAAATAATGAATATTGTATAGTATGGGAGGCATCAAAATAAATGGAAGTTCAACTTTTTCACCCCCACCCCCTCCCTCTTCCCACCCCGTCTCATATTAAGTCCAGGGACGTGGTTAGGATGCTATAAATATCCATTCAAACCTTTTAAGACGAAGGCACTTTCCCCCGGGCCGCCTCCTTGCGTTGGCCGTGCAGCTGTCCCCCCTTGGCAGCTGCTGCTCCTCCAGAAACGCTACACCACCTTGACCCCCCCCGGCCCCCACCCCACCCCTCCTCGAGGCTGAATCTCTCTCCTCTCCTCCACCGAGTGCTGTGCTTTCTAAATAAATCTATCTCCTTCCACTTGTTGCTCATCCTTGCCATGCTTCCCATCTTTAGTAGTCTTTCAGTCCCCTTTATTGGACTATTTCTCTCTTTGTTATCATAACACACACATACACACACACACATACACTGACGTACACCAACAGCACTTCAACGCACAAGCATCAAAGGTATATGTGCTGCTGCTCTCATACTTACCAGCGCTTCTTATACACATTCAGCAGACACACACACACACACACACTTGCGCACACATTTTCATTTAGATCTCTTCTTATCTCCCTATTCTAGTTCAATCTCAGGCCGGTTCTTTATGCTGGACATCTGAAAAAGCTTTTGTTCTGTCGTTTTCAATTCAATCTCCGCCTGTCTTAAAGGCTATCGAGCTAGATGTTGCCCTCATATATCAGGGGTCTTCTTGCAGCTGGATCCAAGCAGAGACATCAATGCCCCCCAGCGGCTCGGCCCTTTGTGGGAGGTGAAGACCAGCAAGTTGCAGCCACCCAGTATGAGATCACAGAGTCTTGAACCATGCAGTCAGACCAGTAAATTCTTCCTTTGGAAAATGCCGTTCTGTCCCCGAGTATATAGCCTGTAACCCCCCCACAACCACTCAAAAACAACATCCCACCCCTTATACTCTCCTCTGGGCATCCCTTCACCCATCCCACCTCTTCTCTCCCTCACCTCGGCCCTCCCTTCAGGAATCGCCTGCCATATAAGGAGTATCAGGTGGTGTTTATCAGCAGCGAGACGCCAGGACGATGGTGCTGCAGTCTCTGCCTGCGTCCACTCAGCCTGAAACCTGCCTGCTATTCAGGGCACAGCCAAAGGGGTGGATGTGCGGAGGGTTGTGTGTGGGGGGCGGGGGGGTCCGGTGGGGGCTAGCTAGGGTCCAGCCCTGCAGCATTTTTCACCCGGTTTGAGTTTCACACCCAGATTGAAACACCATCATCACAACACCCATAACCTACTTTAAGAAAGCGCCCGTCTTTGGCTCCCTCTCCTCTTCCACTATCTCATATTTACAAGGCACTAAGAGTTTACATCCTACATCTGAACATTTTGCTCAAAATCCACTGTGTACCCTCAAAGGTTCCAGTGTTTATGAGTGCGTTGTTTACTTCTGTCTTCTTAAGAGTCATTATAAAACATTTGAATGGAGAGAGAAACATGTCTGCATGAATGAATAATGGTTTTATTCCAAGGATATATTCTGATTTTGAGTAATTATCTAAACTGACACTAGTTGCTTTCATCTTGACCCTGCTAATCTCTGAGTTAAGGTGAAGCGCACGGTGAAATCCTATACAGCACCTTTGCATTCCATATCATTTTGCTTTATCCCTTTCAAATCTTTATCTTTTCACCCAACATCATACTTCTACTCCTACAGTGAAAATGCTCAAAACTCAAGCTTTACTTCTTTTACGCTTTCATCCCTGCAACTTTGAGAAAACAAGAGTGTTCCAGCGCAAAGTGTGATTGGCTTGTCATGGCCCCAGAACCCTAAAAGTTCAGGATACTAAATCTGGAAGGCCTGTGAGAGTTAGGGGGCGGGACCTGGCTGTCCCGTTTAAAGTGTGTCTGAACCTTCTCTTGACGTCTAGTCTCTCTGTTGGGGTGCACACGGATTGACCACTCCTTTGGGCTTTTTTTTTCAGTGGATATTAAGGGGGGAAACTAATCCACAAACATGGTAAGAAAACTCACTCAGGCACAGGAGCCATTGAAATATTCCAAGATGTTTGGTCAATTAATCCATAATGACAGTTGTTATTTCAGTGTTTAAAAAATAAAAGCATGTTCAAGTCAGAAAGTGTCTGAGAAGCATGAAGTTCACTGTTGACTTCCATTGAAACATACAACAAATATGAGCTTGTTTGTCCGGTAGAAGAATATTTTTGCATTAAGCCTTTAATAAAATTGCTTTACATTTGCCGAGCATCCATAATATAATTTGAAAATGTATGGCTGTTTTTATCTGTTATTTATACTGCAAATACTTTGACGAAAGTCCCGTTTGAGTGGCGATAGGAAGCCGGGTGCATGGCAGCAGGTGAGATGAAGATTCTGCTTGGGCGTCAAATTCCCTGGGATTGGATGCCTGCATGGCCATATACAGCCAGCCTAATGCGTTGAGCCTGAAATAGCCGGGCTCATTTTCACTCAGCTCAAGAGCTCTTTGATACGCATTCCCTGCATTACTGCCTCTGAATTTCTTTACAACTGATCACAAACATTAACCATTTCCTATAGGGAAGAACACATTTAGCATTGGAAGTGATGACTTAATTGTGCACTATGGCAGGAATAGATTAATACCCTATTGAATTATTAATATTTTTAAAATAAAATAATAATAAAATGATGGATCTGTGTTGCTTACATGATATTATCTGTGGGTTTTGTTTTTAGAATTCTCAATTTTTTTACATTTTTTTTTTTTTTTTACAATTTTATGTATAGATTTTAGCAGTTAATTTCGTCAACACTGAATTTATACATTATTAATCATTATATGATATGATATGATGATCAATGATAAAATGCTGTTTGATTCCAGACTGACGCGCAACAAGAGGCCCGCTCCTACCTGAGCGAGGAGATGTTGGCTGGTAAGTGGATCACAGTATATGTTACATATGTGCCCCCCCCCCCCCCCCCGCCCCCCTCCCCACACACACACACACACACAGACACCAATGTCCCTCTCAAAGCTTCAGATTAGAACATGTCCATCAGATTCCCCAACAGATCAACACAGAAGTCCCATACAAACACTGTGTTACAACTTGTAAAAAGGGGCTTAATAGTAACTTTACCTCTCTGTTGTCTCCAGAGTTCAAAGCCGCCTTCGACATGTTCGACACTGACGGTGGCGGTGATATCAGCACCAAGGAGTTAGGTACCGTGATGAGGATGCTGGGCCAGAATCCAACAAGAGAGGAGTTGGATGAGATCATCGAGGAGGTCGATGAGGATGGTGAGCAACGGACAAGGAAAACATGTGGAGTTTGTCACGGAAATTTAGGGATCTGTATGTGAAAGTTCTCGCGAAATATTGATGATGTCCGACTGTTGTTTACTCTCAGGTAGCGGTACCATTGACTTCGAGGAGTTCTTGGTCATGATGGTGAGGCTGCTAAAGGAGGACCAGGCCGGCAAGAGCGAGGAAGAGTTGGCAGAGTGCTTCCGTGTGTTCGACAAGTAGGTTCACGTGTGTGGTTTACGTCATGAAGTGTTTTCATGCGTCTGTATGTATTCTTTAAAATTTACACTCTTCTTCGCGTTCTGCGCAGGAACGGCGACGGCTACATCGACAGAGAGGAGTTCGCCATCATCATCCGCAGCACCGGCGAGCCAATCACAGAGGACGAGATCGATGAGCTGATGAAGGATGGAGACAAAAACAGCGACGGCATGCTGGACTTTGACGGTACGTGAATGATGATGATGATGATGATGATTAATGATGATGATGATGACTGCTGCTGCCTGAAGTCCTACCTTAAACTTTTTCCCTGCTTGTCTCGATTTCCCAGAATTCCTCAAGATGATGGAGAATGTGCAGTAAAACCAGAAAGACTCATGGACATTCCTCCTCCCTCATGAACCTCCTGCTGAATCCATCTGATCCTCCACTGATCCATGCACTCTTCTCTCCCCTCCCCACCTTCATCCTCCCCTCCTTGTCCACTTGTCCACCTGGTTCACAGCCTCTCTTCTCCATCTTTACAAACATCCTCAGACAGACAGCTAGGGCACCCGATGGGAGTCGCTGACCGGGCTACACTTCCTCCCCCCCGGCTCTCTTGTGAATGCAGATGCACACTGATGCTGCGCTCAAACTGTTCCTGGCGACAGGACGGCGAGGACGCTACGGCAACAGGCACTGGTCATCAGCGACCCCCCACACATACACACTCTGCTGGTGAAGCTCTAATCTAGAGATAGAGATAAGGATCTGCAGCCTGTTACCTGCTGCATAGACCAATCTAATCAACCACTTCACTGTACAAAGAAGTAATTTGCTTGAACAGAATAAATGAATAAACTCACTTGTAGTTGGTCTGAAATATTTATGGTCTGTATAAAATTTTGTTTTGAGGATAAATAAATAAAGTCTGTTTGTTTCTTCTTTTTGTCCATTTTGTTTAAGCCACTTTATGTAAATCATGACATCGAGGTTTGATCGTTTTCATACCTTCGGAATTCACACACACACACACACACACACACACACACACACACACACAGTATTGTAGTTATATTTGATCTGATAGTTTGAGGGACACACACACTTCAGGGGCCACGTAAACAATTACATGTCCTGGACAATCAGAAGGCATCAAATTATAAACATATGATCCTGGTTTGAAGATTCAGTGGCTTAGGTCTGTTAAGTGTCTCCAGTTCTGTCTTTTGAGTGTTTGAATTCTAGATTATTTCACATTTGACTGTGCATATAATGATAATAAAATTAATAGGACGTTATAGTATAATGATAGGAACTTTATTTAAAGAGTTCTGAACAGTATCATGCTTGTATGGCACTGTTATCATTGCTCTTCGTTCTATAAAACATATACATACAGAAAATTGTAGTCTGGACATGGACACTTATTTTGAAATGCAATCTGATTTCAAAACATACGTCTTTGCATTTTGTATCTCGGTACTCAAAGAAATGTAGCTGATGAAAAGTGTTCCAGTGTGACTTTAGGAGCCATAATTCGCTTCATCGAAGGCCTTGCGGGCTCTCTTCAGCTCTTCATTCATCGTCAGCAGATCTTTTACTCTGGCGAACTTCCGGGGGTCTTTCCTGATTAGGAAGACAATGTCCTCCACCTGGACGCGGCCCTGGCGCCCTATCGACATGGCTTTGTGGGTCATTTCGGTGATAAACTCGATCACGAGGTCCTCCAGAATATCCACCGACTCCGTGTACGGGTTCTGGTCGTCTCCGAAGCCGTACATCATGCAGCGGAGCTCTTTGGAGAACAGCCGCTTTCTCCTCCCGTGGCCGACATCCACCCCGCTGGTTCCGTCATCCAGCTCCTCGTCGTAGCCGGTCTCGTCCTCCTCGTCCGCCATTCTGCTCACAAACACAATAAACCTGCATTTAACAACACGCAGCGCGACTTGGTAGTGCGTACATGCTACATTAGTCACGTTGTAGTATGTTCCAAATAAAAGCTGTAGTTAAAGATGGTGAATTTACCTTGTAGCTTCGGTGTGGATAACAACAACAAGCAACGCTTTCTGTTGACTTCCGCCTTTCTTCCTCTCTCCTTAAGTCTGCACGATTGTTAGTGAGGAAAAGACATACCGCCCCCTAGTGGCTGCTGTTTAAACTCCGCTGCCCTCAGAATACATGCGACCATGCCGATTTAACTCAAATAAACTCACAACCAAAACCATAATACGACGCTTTAACATTGACAAAATATACATGCCAAAATGTTAATTAAATTAGTACGCTAAACTTTGCGCAAACTTTATCCATATTATTATAACGGTTTGCTCCATGGGGGCGGTAGTGAGCAATATGAACCAAAAATAAAAGTTTTAATTTAATTTAATTAGATTACTTCTTAGTGGATAATGAGAATGCCGAATTTACATATATTTCACACAGATTTACTTGAGGTATTATATGGGACATTTCGCTAATAAATAAGAATGATTAAGCTGAATTGTGCGATCATTTGATGGAGTTCTGCCTCTGTGTGTCTCATAGGACAGCAACACGTTGAGGGCTTAAAGATTACTGGGTAATGTGTAACTACGGATACTAACGAAGTCGCCGGTACGTGGCACTTTGTCACTGTCCAACACAGCGATTTATTTATATTCGCACATTGCCGGAGAAACAACAGAAACTACGGGCGGGCAGTGAAAGGTTGACGTCAACTAACTTAACGAACCAAAGCACCAGACCTGTCAAACTTCAGCGAGCAAACGGGTGAGTTCACGGGCTGATAATGGACGTGCTGGTTTACAAACAGAGGAAGTTAAAAAAAACTAACCCATTTACCTTCTGATGCTTTCACAAAGACGCTTATTCTATATCTATCGTTAGCTTTGTAGCTATAGTATTAAAGTGGTGGTTGTCGTTTACTTCAGTTTATGCTAACATGCTACATATATCGGCAAATGTCTATTATGAGTGAATCGTCTCGCTCTCACTCTCTCTCTCTCTCTCTTTCTCCGATATCGATCAGTGATCAATGGAGGTCAGGGAGGTGTGGAGGTTGGGTTCGGAGATGGTCTCACTCCAGTAGCTGTCTTCTCTGGACAGCTGTATGGATGGCGTGTCCTGTCCAGTTCATCTGCCGGAGTCTTTGCACTGTTGGCTTAGTTCTTCTCTACTATGTCTTCTCTATAGGCATCACCTTCTATAACAAATGGCTGATGAAGGTAAGTGATAGTTCCAAAAGCACTGCAAATAAATGTGCATTGGCTGTCCAGTAACTTGCTGTAAGTTAATGATGATTTAAAAAAAGATCAATCGGGTGTTTTGCTGAGCCACATGGTGCTGTTGGTGTTGTCACATTAACACTCAGTGATTCATGGTGACATTGTGTTCCTCAGGGTTTCCACTATCCCCTCTTCATGACGATGGTGCATCTCACCATCATCTTCTTCCTGTCGGCTCTGACCCGGCAGGCCATGCAGTGTTGGACAGGGAAGCCCCGTGTCCTCCTGAGCTGGAGGGACTACCTCCGTAAAGTCGCTCCAACAGGTGAGATCTTCACATAAAGTACCCAGAATCGACCTGCAAACACAGCAAACAGACACTGATAATCAGCTCATATCATACTCACGTACTTGGTGAAGCATCGACTGACTGAAGTCCATAGAGATAGTACCAATTACATCACATGTGTGTTGGTCTTAAAGCTGCACATTTGATTTTATATAGCCGGGTTTGAACGATTGCAGACAGTTTGGATGTGATTGCACATTTCCTGTTATTTCTGTTCATCTATATGTCAAAATGTCCCATCTAGTTCTTCACATTACAGCCTTAAATCTGTCAAATCTCTCCTTTCACCTTTACATAATACTGCCTTAGTCGCAGTTTATAGTAAAACATGCACCATACTTCAGTCATTTAAGCTCATCTTTATTGTTCATAGTGTTGTAAGTTTTAGAAGTCCTAGTTTGGATCAGGTTGTTGTGCCTTATAGAGACATGAACTCTGTCCTTGTCCTCCAGCTTTAGCAACAGCGCTGGATATTGGGCTTTCCAACTGGAGCTTCCTTTTCATCACCATCAGCTTGTAAGTTTCTGCATATATAAGGCATGTGAGTAGATCTTAGAATGATAATGAGTGTGGGTTTGAGTGTAAAAGGTTGTATTAGAGGCGGAACTGCCAAACCTAAAACCATTAGTGCTGTAAGTTTCCCCCAATTAATAGCACTTCTATATCTGTGTGAGCTGCTCCGTGTCGTCTATGTGAAAGCGTGTAATGGCTCCATAAGATTGTGTTTCACTTAACTCACCTCATGTTCTGTGCAACGTAGTGAAGATGTTTTGTATTTGTGTCCCGAGGTACACCATGACCAAGTCCTCAGCAGTGCTCTTTATTCTCTTCTTCTCCCTGGTCTTTAAACTAGAGGAGCCGGTGAGTGGCGACACGTTTCAACTTGAAAATTAATCAAATACATGTTTAATGATACAAGAAACTAGGCTGATACAAATTTATTTTCTCTTCTCCTTCTTTTCTTATCTTCTACTCTTTGTCCTTCTGTCTTTGGACCAGAATCCCTTCCTGATCGTGGTGGTTGGGCTGATCTCCAGCGGTCTGTTCATGTCTACGTTCAAGTCCACCCAGTTCAACCTGGAGGGCTTTATCATGGTACTGATGGCGTCCTTCATAGGGGGAATCCGCTGGACCCTCACTCAGGTCCTCATGCAGAAAGCAGAGCTGGGTGAGTATTTAAAGTAGTTAAAGGAGGTTAAATTAAAGTTTACGTCTGTTTTCGCTGTCATTTGTTTGACATTTTCATCCATGTGAGCATTCTCTTTGCACATTGTTCTCCTCCTCAGGTCTTCAGAATCCAATAGACACCATGTACCACCTACAACCTGTCATGTTCCTGGGCCTCTTCCCCCTTTTCATGTTTAATGAAGGTAAGACATAGAAGTCACTGCAGTTGGCAAAAGCCTGCAGCCTTTATTATGCACAGTATCTTTATTGCAAGAAGCTTCTGTCATCTCTGTCCTCATTCTCTGCCGTGTGTCCGTCTCCAGCGGTGAGCCTCAGCACCTCCGAAAAGTTATTCAGGGTGACAGAGTTCTCCCCTCTCCTGAGTTCACTTTTCACACTGAGTATTGGCGGCTGTCTGGCCTTTGGACTTGGATTTTCAGAATTCCTGCTCGTTTCCCGAACTTCCAGCCTCACTTTATCCATATCAGGGATCTTTAAGGTAATCTATGAAGGTGATAATGTAGCATCTGCTGTATCTTCACTTTTGCATACTTGGGTAACTGACTGAATTCTTTCCTCTTTTCTATTCACAGGAGATTTGTACTATGCTTTTGGCAGCACACTTGATGGGAGACCAGATGAGCATTTTTAACTGGCTGGGATTCGCGGTGTGTCTGTCAGGGATTTCCTTGCATGTGGGGCTTAAGGCTTATTATGCCAAAAGTAAGTTTTTTATTTTTTTTATTTTTTATTTTTTTTAAGTTTTTAAAAAATATCTTTTTAAAAAAAAAGTTGGAAATTTCTGAATATAATATTAACCCACACGTAGGTATATTACAGTTGATACATTTGTGTGTTTTGATGTAAAAGCTAGTACCCATGTTTGATCTTGTCCCCTTAGATAAGGGCCCCTCTTTGAGACAGCTCCACAGTAAAAGCCCGGAGCTGGAGTTGCCGTTACTGGGGCAGAGCGGAAAGGAGGATGAAGGTTCAGCTACCGACGAATACCTTGACGAAGATGAGGAACACGAAATCACTCTGCACTGACAACACAAGATGTGAACCAGTAGTTTTGGATCCCCTCCTTCACACAGAAGGAAGGATGTGCTTCAGTCTCCTGTTTGTATTTGAGACCTGCTGCCATGAAAAGCAGGAAAAGCCTCTTTGGGTTTTTCCTCATCTGCAAACGATGTCATCAGTTCTGCTCCCTCAGTCTGGGGAGGTCTTTGAACATGACGCTGTTTATGAAAATTTGCAATATGTAGCTAATACATGCAAGTATCAAGAAAATATGATGTATGGAAATAGGAAGGGTGTTGTGGTGTTAAGAGGCACCTTGGCACTTTGAGTTGTAGTGTAGTTGTAGTTCTTTGTGAGACGGATTTAAGTATGGAAATAGCTTTCTCGGTTACATGATGTAATCCTTGTAGAGAATAAGGACCAATAGGAAGCTCTTTTCACAAAGATACGTTTCAGGTTGGCCAAAAATAAAGTATTTTCTTAAACGTATAATTACCCCTTTATTGCACAGTTGCAGCAGTGTTAAAGTCATTCCAGACCACATGGGTTCTTTCGTTTGAATTTAAAGAAAAGGGCACCCAGAGAAATAAACATACCAACAAAACTAACGACTTCAACATTACACGTTGACATTCATGCTCATATTCATATTTTGCAGGTGCATCTGCTGATTTGATTTGAATTCAGTAATCACGAAGTTTGAAATCTAACGTATTACAATAAGAGTAATCATATATATGGGTCAGACCTCTGAATAGACATTATTGTGAAGATAATAAGCACATTACTGTCCTCCATGAGACCGTTTAGGGGCACAAATTACCTGCTTGTGCACATCGTTCTCTTTTCATGTCTGAATGTGATTTTTTTTTTTTTTTTTTTTTAAATGTTTTATGACGGTAATTCTGCAATAGATATCATTACGCTTGAATGCGTTTCATTAATTTCTCAGTGGGCTGTGGCTTGAGACCATTCCTTAAATATGAAATGAATGGTCTGTGATTTAATTATGTTAGGACACAAAATGACTTTACCTTAATGTGCCTTGTTAATTTCATAGCAGAGGAACATCATGATGACTCCTCTTAAGTGCTATTTTCATTATCAATAATGGTTAATGTCATAATTGTTTACCTGCTTCAATTAAAAAGCTATTTAAGAAAAATAAACTGTTTTTGTATGTTTAAATCAATCATCCAAATGTCTTTTTTTAAATGCAAAACAGCACTGTTTGAATATATTAATAAATAAAGTGGAAAAATCAATGCTGAGACTTGCAGTAGCCTCTTTGGCCTAAGTTGAATGAATCACTACATAATGTGTGTAACACTTGTTCATTCTGCGCGTGTCTCCTGCTTCCTCTCTAATGTAATTGGATTTCTGGTGAACTCTTGCCCACTAGATTTACCCATTAGGAGTTAAGATGCCTTGATAACACGAGCGCTCGTTGTTTTAATTGAGTTTATTTACTATTAACCTTATTACCCACTTTCCCACAGAAGGATGGGCCTCATCCAGTCTAGTGCTGAGACAGTCGGGTACTTTATACTGTTTAGGGTGCTTGTAATGCGCAGACTGACTTCTGCAGTTTGCCGATGTTGGTTTACATTTGTCTTACACGCGTGGATCAGTGGTTTTTGAAAGCCTGGATCAAAGCCAATGCGCAGCTCAAAGTCCTGCAGCCCCCCATCAGTGCTGGTGTGACCTCCAAAGTATCTGTAATTGGATTGCTAAGATTTTATGACACAAGTTGCTTCATAATTTCATAATTACTATCTGTGCACCTGGTAGATTTTCCAGCCTGCACTCGCATAGTTTAGCCTCAGAGACTATGGTCCTGTTCCAACGCAGCTGTTTGCTAATTATTTCAGCAGAGACTAATGCAGCGATCGACATGATATACACCAACATTCTCTGCAGGCCGATGCTTTCATCCCCTGCAGATAAATGTTGTAAATAAAACCCTCTTTAATCATCTGCCACATGTCAGCAGCGGGTTCAAGCTAACAGATGACAGATGCGCTGCAGTTAGACAGATGCGCCATACAAAATGAAGCAACTACTGCGAGATAAGTCTACTACAGCAACATTTTTTGAAACATTTATGCTAATGATGTTCAATTACATGACAGATGGAGGTTGTTGAGTTCAGTTGTATTTGCAGAAAATCATTATAAAAGGGTTTATGTTGACCTTTATGTTGCAAATATTTCAATATCTTTGCGCCTAGTTTTGCCACGTTTGTTCTCCTTTGTGGATAAGAGAAGATGGTAGGAAGAATATGAACATGTTAAACCTCAATTCAAACTTAACTTAAAATTAAAAAAACAACAACAAACAGACAAACAAACAAAAAAGAGAAACTGTGAAGCTCTATCATGCGTCACCATCACATATCCTTCTCTCGCCTGCTTGTTCTGGAACTATTTGCGCTGAGAGGGCTTTATAGTTTTCTGCGGGGTACCACGCCCATGTCGGGCCGGCGGGCGGTTCTTTGTCTCGGCCACGTCTCGGGTTTCACCCCGCAGACCTCCTCAGATAGGACGTGATGGGGGGAGCCGCTTCACAGTTAAGCGGAACTTGTGCGTGTTGACATCCCACCTCTGGAATTCTCCGTGGAGAGTCCTGAAGGAACCACCTGGACGCGACAAACTGCCAGGTAAGGACCTCACCTTGCCGCAGCGGAGAAAGCCATTACGAAGCGTTTTGTAGCCCGTATATTGATTCGACTCCGTTCAGGTATGAAAGAAAGTGTAGTCTCGCGCTGCATTCCTATTGGCTCGTGTGGTTGTTAAATTTGTGAAAAGTCCCTGGGAGGGCTCACCTGTGACCGCAGCACTCAGTGAGGGCAGGATGGATCAATGCGCCGACAATAACGCACCGCAAATGCCATTTATTCAGATTATTAGACTTTTATTGTCCATACATTCAATTCAAAACTTTTCATTAATTTTTTACTCAAATTAAAAACACATCATGTTTCTTAAGCAACAAGTGACTTAATTCACCGTGATTTAAATCAGTGCAGTGTAGTTTGCGGATTATAACTGTAATAACTTTGACACACTGACTCCAGAGGCTATATGCTTTTATGAGAATTTGAAGCAACACCTATAATTAGTTGTTATTCTAATTTCCGCTTATTAAGTATTTGTGTAGCTATAATGAGGATTTAGTCAGATAATGGTCAAATCTATTTCTATATCTGCTGTGTCCCCTCGGGTTGTTATTTAAAATACATTCATACGTAAATCTCTTTATGTTTTTTATTTCATTTTATTTTGGAAATCAAGTAGTTTTGTGCAGGTGTCATTCTTTGCAGGTGAGATCAGTGGAACGATAAACTATACGACCATAAATAACTTCACTAGACCACTTTGACCCTATTCTAGTGTGATAAACAACGCCTAGTAAATCAAACCCTTTCATTTTTATGGATAATTGTTAACATTCCGTAATGACACACCACACCCTACACATTTAAGATAATAAGAGGTACAAAGTAAAGATTTTCTCATCCCCATCTGATTGGGATTGAGCAAGTGGCGCATGTCTGAGATGTGTTTGCTTAGGAGAACAGAAGAACCTGTGGATTGGGAAAACAAAATAGTGAAATTGGCAATGATGCTTATCGTTTGTAGTATTGTGCTTGCTTATCTTCACTCAAAGTAAAGATGAGATTAGATTAAACTTCACATCTAATTCTGGTGCTAATTATAGTGCTATGAATATCTACATTTCTACATTTTTCTGACCTCATTTGCGGTAAAAGTAATCAGTTCTCTTGTACATTTTAAAGGGGATCCAGCAAAGAGGAAACTCCACAATGCCCCTGGCAGGTTTACATGGAGATCCATCAACATTACATAACAGTTCCCATCTCTCCTCTGTGTCTGACAGGCAGGCTAGCAGACAGGAATGTGTAACATAGGACTCAAGTATAAACTTAGACTTTGTAACAATTGGACAAGCAGATACATGTGAAGCATGAAATTCAAACACAATGAGAGCATCATGGTCCCATCACATACTGTACATGTGAGGTGTGTGTCAGGTGGGGCTTAGTCATGAGGAAGGCATCTGTGTAGGCATGACCAAGAACTGTAACATATACTAATAGATACAAATTGAAATAAAAACTCATATAAATTCATTTCATATATATACATTGTGTATTGCATTTTTCCTTTTTTATTTATTTTATTATCTTTTGCATTTTCTCTATAACACTGAAACATGTCATCACTCTGAACTCAACCCGCTGACCTCCATTCTCCCATATGGGAAATTCATGAGCTTATTTCTGATGTGTACTACAGTTCTCTCTCTACAATCACTGAGCAACCACACAGTTAATTGGAGCTCCGTCTAGCTTGCCTTTTCTTCAACAATGTTCTTATTCACAAAGAGCAGAATGTCAGAGTAAGCGGCACCTGCCCACACAGTTTGTACCCAGCTTTGGATGACTGGTACGACTGTCAACTGTGGTCATTATGTTTTGATTCATGACCTCTGGCAGAACAACAATCCATAGCCTTTTATATCCACTCCCCCTGCAAATGAGGCTATTTCTTATTAATTAGGTTATAAGATAAAATTTCATTTATTCCAGAGGGAAGTTGAGTGCACTGCCCAGGAATTGAAACAGGGTCACAAGAATGGGACTCTTGTATGCTACCACTACACCAGCAGTGCTCCTTTAACTGTTTCAGAAGTTGCAGATTTTTTATTTAAACCAGACCAAAAGTCTTTACAGCTAGAGAGAAAGCTGAAACATGTGCACACACTGCACAAACACTTGGAAGCGGCCCAGTACAACAGCATCATGCCGTTTACACTGTGATATCTGCACAAAGTCGACTCCGTGGAGGAATTGTTATTCTTTCTTTGAAAACATGGGGAAAGTAGCAGGAGACAGAGAACAAACAGTATCTGTGATTCATCAGATTGTGTTTTTTGGATTCAGTGACAGTAAAATGGATGTAACGACAGAATAACTGAAATTCCTGGAGCACCAAAATTACAAGCGCTCACTAAAAAGAGTGTAAACGCAGCACCCGGTCGTGCTTTCAGTGCTTGTCCTCTCAGACAGAGGCGTGTTAGCTTTATGGTCTCTTAGAATGGTGTGCGACTGTTAATATGACAGCCCTGTGTGTGTGCGTGTTTGTGTGTGTGTGTCATTAGCTGTGTGAAGTTTGTAGCTCTGTAATGGAGACAAGCACCTGAAGCACCTGTGCTCTGTCAGCCATAAAAGTGTTCCCGTGGGAAAAGGAGACGGGACACAAGGTCAAAGGAAAAGTCCACATACAGGAACTTTGTGCTTCTAAGGCACAAGGAATATATTTCTCTCTAAGAATCTATATAAGGTTAGATCAAACGCTGACAATGTTGTTGTTGTTTTTCAGGACTCCGGGCGCTGCTCTCCATGTCTCCACCCTTCATCCCCTCATCATCACCATCTTCATCCTTCTCGCTAATGTTGAGTTTCCTGCTCAGTTTCCTCCTGCTGCTGGCCTCAGGCGTCCATGGCCAAGGTACCGTGAACAACATGACCCATACACACTTTCAATACTACTGTAATTACTGGGGACTGGCAACAATCGTGTACGATTTGTAGACAAATGTGGCACAAAGGACAACAAGTCAGGTGTAGTAGTTAATACATACTTTATTCTATAGTGGTACATACTCTGATACCTACCAAATAAGTGATTACTGTTATAATCAATTCATTATTACTAATTAATAAGAATCTTTGTGTGTAATTTCGCTGCTTCTTATTCATTTTACCATTTTAGATGTGTTTTTTTTTTGTTTCTTTTTTAAGGTACATTACGTTTGACCTAATTTTCTAAAAGCAAGAAGCCACTCAGCCTGTTTGACTACCTAACTGCTCGTTTTAACTGCTTCCAAATTGCTCTGTAGCACAAACTGAGAGCACATAATTGTCTCCAAAGTGAACTAAGTGGCCACAGGCAGCTGCTTTTACCCACAAGGCAGGGAGCAGAGGTGTTGTCTGTCTGTCTGTGTATGTGTGTGTGCACGTGTGTGTGTGTGTGTGTGTGTGTGTGTGTGTGTGTGTGTGTGTGTGTGTGTGCGCGTGCGCGCGTGCGTGCGTGCGTGCGCTTCTGGCAGAGGGCCTGTTGTTGATGTTAGAGGGTCTGTCTGACCTTGACCTCAGACACACTAAATCCCATCAGACTCTATCTGATCCTCTGCCAGGCACCCATGAAGATGAGGACCCTCCACAGGCCCCTTCGCTGAACACACACGCACGCATAAACACACATATATGCGCATATACACATACATACATACATACATACATAAATGCATGTGGGTCATACGCTAACAGAAGCGATGAAGACAAAGTTCTGTGTTTCCCGTTGTCCTCTGTCTTCTCTGCTTCCTCTCCCCTCTGACATATCTCACCCAGGAACACACATACATACAGAACCATGACGTACTGTAACACTGTGAGGTTCCTTTGACATGACCTTTGACCCTATAGCCCCAGACCAGCTTCCTGTTCCTGTTTCTATCCTTCTCTATAGCAGAAGAGAGGACAGGGTGTGCTTTGATGGATGAATGGGCAGCTGGAGAGAGGGATGGATGGAGGGTGGGAGGATGGAGACATGAAAGGCAGCGCTTGTTGGGAAACCCCTGCTGGAAATTATGTAGATGAGGGCCAAAACAAGAGATGGATTTGATTTGAGGAGAAGGAAGCGAGATGGGATGAGGCCATCATCTAGAGAACGTTGCTCAGCTTCAAGAGAAAGACTCGCTTTTTCCACATTTAGTTGTGTTTCTCTGATCTCTGAAAAGCCCGCGACTGTCCCGACCCCTCGGTTCTTCCCGTGACCCCATCCTTTGCCTAGACAACTCACATACTAGACACACACACACACGTCCACACATGCTGTATGTCCTGCTGAATATTCACTTTCACACTCTCTCTCCTTTGTCTCTGTGTGTGTTAAGGACGTCTGAAGCTGACAGTTTTGTCTGAGGACAGATTGCAAATGAAATGGAAGGAGGCTGACGGACCTGTTCAGGGCTACAAGGTCCGAGTGAGACCCATCTCAGGTGAGGCTGATGTGTGTGAAAGAAACTCTGTATTCCTACTGATCGTGAGGCAATCAAGTGTAAATTGTTACTTTAGTTTTGTGAAGTTTTATTCTAGTTTCCATCTGAAGAAGCTCATTTGATAGTTTCCCACCTACCACACTGTGTATGCATGTTTGTCCCAATGTTTTCTGCTTGATGATAACTCCAAACAGGTCAGAACAGCGTTGCGGCTCTCCCAAATCCCGGTGGAAGACTTTGCTAAGTTAGGAAAGTAGGCTTTTAGAGTTTCTGATCCTCCATGCCCCTGTAATCTCCTACTTTCATCCGTCTCTGTGCTCTCTTGCTCTTTGCTGTTGGAGTGATGCATGCCATCATAGACCTCTAATCTGTTACTGACTGACATACACTCACACACACACAGCACTCTGGGTAATAGGAACATGGGAAACACAGGAATGTGTCAGCTCTCTTGCTTCACAGGTGATTGGTTTCATAGGAAGACAGCCAGCTCCCTCTCTTTGTGCTCTTCCTCCTCTTCCTTTTCTCACCCTCTTATCTGCCATTCCACATAGAGCCACTGCGCCCAGGCAAGTCTGAGAGAGATAGAGAGAGAGAGAGAGAGAGAGAGAGAGAGAGGAGAGGAGAGATGCTGAGAACGTCTTTGAATTGCAGATCTCAGAGGTTTGGGGCTGTTAGAGCGTGAAGGAAGTGGTGTAGATGTGATAGAGGAGGAAAGTACAGCTCTGGAAAATACATTAGCAAGAGCTTTGCAAAATGACAGAAGAGGAGGAAGTGGTGGAAAAGATGTTGTCAGGGTGCAGAAGAGGATGGGACAGAGAGAGAGAGAGAGGGAGGAAGGGGGGAGCTGACATGGAGTCGCTGAGACCTCCCCTGAGTTTGCTCGGGGGGTTTGAAGTGAGGGATAAGAGCTCATCCTGTCGTGTTGGCTGTTGCTGCAAGAGCACACCTGGGCCCCGAGCTTTTTACCTGCCTGTGTGTGTGTGTGTGTGTGTGTGTGTGTGTCTGTGCATGCGTGCTCGTGTTTGCGCCAGCATGCATAAATCTGACCTGACAGGAGATGTGCTCAAAGTTCACCTGATGTTAAAGTGAAGTAAATGTACTCATAAGTAGGTGAAGGAGGGATTGATGCGCTCTGTGTATCACCATGTCAACAAGTAGTTTGATTTAATGAGGCAGCAGGTAACCCAGAGGCTGTCAGAGAAGGTTGTTCAACAGCAAATCTTGGCTGTCTTTGTAAAAAAATGTTCAATTTACTGTTATAGTACTGTACATTAGTAGTAGTTCCAGTAAGACCTTCAGAATGTTTTTATGACGCATTGTTCATTCATTTACTGCTTCCATGCTGATGTCTGCAGCCTGAGCCCTTGAGGCTGTGACTCAAGGTCGCAGTATGCATCTACAGACACAGCCCGTCCACGTCTGAGGGAAAATGTGTCTCTACCTTTTCATCCACTCTGGAGTGAATGAGGTCACAGAGAGGAGAGGAGGGGAGACGCTTGGTTGTATTGTAACACAGACTCGCTATAGAAAATTACTTTTGTTAAGGATGCTAGGGTGCTTTCTCTGTTGGAAACATGAAGGTATCCATGACTACAGGATATTTCCACAGAAGGGAAAGCACAAGACATCTCTCTGTCTCTGTATGTCTGTCCATCGTCTGTCTCTTTGATCATGCGCCTTTCCTGTCGTCCAGTGTTTGAGAAGATTAAAGGCAGGTGCTTGTTTCTAAAGGATCAGACTTGATATTGTGGAAAACTCCCTTCAGAAAGCTACAGTCAACACTAGATGATCCTGACGTCCTCAGGCATGGACTGGATTGGACTGGTTTTACTAACCTGAATCTGCCACCCAGAATTAGATTGTTTTGATTTCAGCAGTCCCACTTACGCAACCCAATTAACTGGCCAACTCTGAACCAATCAATGCTGCTTGTCTCTGTGTTTTCCAGATGTGCCACAGCCCGAGCTGATGCTGACGACCACACGAGGCCGGGCCACGGTGGCCGGACTGGACTCCAGTCAGGAATACGCCCTCCAAGTCCTCGTGCTCAACGGCACCACAGAGAAACTCCTTGCAAAGAGGCGATTCACCAGTAAGAATCACGGCCAAGTTGAAAGAATCAAATTGATAACAGAAGGAACAAAAGACCCATTGATGTTCACCGATCATGCCGAGAGATTAGATGAGACGGATCAGCGTGAGGCAACGCAACTGAAGTTCATACTCAGCAACAATAAGAGTTTAAGTTCTAGTCTGACTCACGTTATAAGATGTAACTTGGTCTCTTACACACAGCCAAAGTCAGTGAGTGATCATTGCTACACACACCCCAAACTTCAACAAGCATCTTAAGACAAACATTTGCTGACTCGGATGCTTTGGAAAGTGTGTGTGTGTGTGTATTCATGAGGAATCCACCCTAACTACACTGCACCACATTAAATCAGCACAAAGACTGGAGCTCATTTTGTAGCGGCTGTTGCATTCATTAGCACACTGGTGTCCCTTGAACAGTGAAAAGTCAATGAAAATCAGCAGGTTAATGAGGCCTGGCTCCGTATTTAGGCGCTCCTTATACGGCTCCCTCTGGTGTCATGGCGACGTTAGTTTTGCTGGGTTGGCGAACTTACATCTCCCTGTGGGCCACTGTGCAAAATGGTTCCGTCTCCACCCGCAACCAGCCAACACCCAGCAGATGTTTATGATCCGGGGTGCATGTGTGATGTCGTCGGGCCTCACTGACATCTTAGATTGGGTGTAATGTTTTATGAATTGCCCTCAAAGGCTCGTCTAATAACTCCTGTCTCATTTGCGTCCATCACATGTCTTGAATTAAAGACCGCGGTGTGCTTTGAGGTCATGATAAAACTCTCAGACGGGCCGCAACACCTGCAGTGTGAATGTGGCCTCAAAGCCAAACCAACACACACTTCTCCCTCTCTACACACTGGAGCAACCTGCTGTTTCTCTTTTATGTACTCACCACACTGTACTTGTTTGCTTTCTCCGGGGTGAGGGGCGACTGGCTACAAGCTCCATCCTGTTTAGATGAGATCAAATCCAAGCACAAACACACACACACACATATCACGGGTCAGTTTACACACTGCTCTATATGGCTTACAGGCTACAATTGGTGTGTGTTTGAACTCAGTTGCCTTCCTGGGTTGTAAATCTGGATGCGTTTGTTGAGGATTTGACTCTGCAGGGATAAATAATCTGCCCCCCTCCTCGTCCCTCCGGTTGTCCTCCGTGTCTCTGCATCCGTCTCTCTTACTCCCTAAAGCTATGACAATGAAACCCAATGCTGATAATCCATCTCTTGTTTACTCCAGATTTGTGAGCCCCCTTCACTTTTGACAAACTATTGTTTTACCATCTGCCATCTAAGCCCCCCTGGTATTTACCGAGGAGGATATGAATCCGTTCCGTGCGCGGCGTCGCCTGTGGTTGCTTGCGAGGCCGACCTGGTGATAGTAGGTTACTGTGTCGAGTCCTTCGTGTCCGGGCAGGTTGGAAAAACACGCCGACTTGGAAGTTTGTAACACAGGCTGTCATACTGGAATGATTGCAGTCTGGGAATTCCTTCCTGGTGTGTCTTCAGATTTCCACCTTGATTTCAGCCCCTCCAGGGCCACGTCTTATTTCCATGGAAATTTTACGTTTGTTGAGGTTGAGCGCATCTTTTAACTCCAGGCCCTACAAACCTGTTAAGCTGATGACATTTTGCTGAACAGCTGATTTCTTCTTCGTGTGTTTAATGTAATCGCTGTCTTAAATACTACAGACAACGCTGTGATCTAACTATTCTTTAAGAAAGTGGCAAGTTCTGATGTTGTCAACTGTATCAAATAGGACAGATAACATCACTGAAATCTGTGCTTTAGAATAGAATAGAGTGTTTGGCGAGACCTTTGATAGATGAATCTGCCTGGACGATACTTCTTCCACTGGTGATGTTCTGGTGGTTACGTCAAAGTGCATCTTCCTCGCAGTTATTATAGTTAAAGCACAAATGATAGTTTTGCGTTGGAAGCTAAGTTATCCTCATGCTGGAGTAGATATTAAAGGCTCCCACCCAGTCTAACACCTGCACACTGTCTTTCACAACTCGTTATTTCTAGCTTCTCCTTTTCTCCTACTACTTGCATACCATCCATTTTAATCAGCATCCTCCTGATTATTTCTTTCTGTGTCTGCAGTCCTTTACAATATCATTCCAAGTCTTTCTCTCTTGCAGTGGCGAGTCTGCGGGAGGAAGAGATGATCCGCAGCGGCAGCCGAGAGCAGAAGAAGAAAACGTTGCCCGGAGGGTCGGGATCGGGAGAACTGGACGATGTGACGGAGGCTCTCATGGGCCTTCCAACCGTCCTATTCCAGGACCCCATACACACCACAGCCGCTCCTACTCCAGGTAATGGATAATAACACCACACTGTATTCACACAGGCTCACACACACACACACACACCTTCAAATCATCACGGTAAGATGGCCTTTTGTGTGTTTGTGCAGTCTAAGAGGCAATGCACATCTTTCCTTATAGTCTGCAGGCCTGTCAGGTCATATAAGGCACCTGTGTGTGAGTGTGTGTTTGTGGTATTGGAGCTAAATGTGTATTTGGTAGATAGAGAGTGTGTTTACTGATCCAAGAGTCTCACAGCAGCAGCAGCCACTTAACACAGATATCATGAATCCGACAATGGCTAATAAGACGACGTTGTTGTCATGGCAACACTCCAGGGTCTGAACTAAAACGCTCATAGCAACATGATTGCATTTCCTACCGTCACCTGCCTGGTAGAACTGCAGTCACTGGCTAGATTGTAAACGTCTCAGCTTGCGGTATAGTGTATGTGAAGAGTACATGCCTACACACACAAACACACACACTGACAGCTCCAATATAGGAGGCGGAGTAGGTGGAGTAGTTCAGACAAATGAGAGGGAACGTAGGAAGCAAAAGAGAGGGAGAGGGAGAAGGAATGTGACAATCACTGAGGCATCATGAGTCACAGGTGTCTGTCTTCCCTGTCAGTCAAGCAAATGTCAAGAAGTATAGAAGAAGAAGCATATTAGTCATTAAAATGTGATAAAATGACGATGATGTGTTTACAGTGACTGTAATGACTGATTTCCGTTCTCAACTGAGTTTTTCTTGTGTCAACTCGCCGACGTGCCTCCACCTCCGGCCTTTAGAGCCCCCGGCTGTAGAAGCTGCGTCTCAGCCCCCAGATGATGTACCGGAGAGAATCACCAAGGAGAAGAGGAGGAGGAAGAAAGAGAAAGACCGAGATCGCGCCAAAGCCGATAATAAGGAGGAGCAGGGGACGACGCAGGGGAAACCAGCGGACAATAAACCAGCGGACGATAACCCGGCGGACGATACACCCCGGAAGACACCCTTCAACACGCCGCCAGTCACAGGTAAGCTCCCAGAGAAACAGCCACATCAACCTAAAGCTGACTTCAGGTCTACACGCAGTCCAGGTAATCCTTCCTTTAAGCAGGAAGGTATGCAGGTTATCCTTAAGAATTCCCCCCCCCCCCCCCCCCCCCCCCCCTCATCTTCACCTCTTCTTCCTAGACAAGGACCAAGTGGCTTTAGAGCAGTAAGTGCCGGTTGCATGTGTGATGACAGTGTTTACAAAGGGAGGAACAGGTAAAGTAAAAGATAATGACAGGGCGTCCTGTTCAGCTGCAGGGTACATGAGTCCTCTCTCCGTCTCTCATAATCCACAAACACACAGACCACCTGAACACGTATGTACCATGCCAACACATGTACACTTCACATTTGCACAGCTACACATCCTCTGCATGCCTAAGGTACAGAGCCATCTGTTTCTTCACATTCACGAGTGCCCTCCTATATCCTGTTTCCCTTTCTAATAAACTGTAATATGCTACAGCCATATGATACATCAGACACGCGTAGACACACACATACACATCTATACATCTGTGGCTTGCATTTCTCACCTCGAAGGTACGTATGGTGTAGCACACAGTTGCTGATTGGCCTAGCGTATGTGAAGAGAAACATGTGAGAGCTTGAGAGAAATCAAAACCCCACCTGACTGTAAGAGAAAGAAGATGCAAGATCTTATCAAACATTTGGACTGTGTGTGTGTGTGTGTGTGTGTGTGTGTGTGTGTGTGTGTTTCTCTGTACGTATCCAGGAATGTCCCCCCGGAAACCATTTGAGTGTGACAGCAACGCGGCGGCTGACATCGTGTTGCTGGTGGACGGATCCTGGAGCATCGGACGCACCAACTTCAGACGGGTCCGGGATTTCTTGGAGGGTCTGATGACCCCCTTCCACATCGGGCCCAAACGTGTTCAGATCGGTGAGGGCCTGAGGCGATGAAGCCGGTCTGGGTTGAACTCTTGTATGATGTCATCGCGTTTCTTCTTTCTATCATTCCACACACACACTAAATCTAAAGTGAAGTGATATATATATATACTGTATATGACACCATGTTCTATATCATAAAGGTCCATCCATCACTTCTTTCATTTCCTCTCTCTCACTCTCTCTTGCTCTCTCTCTCTCGCTCGCTTCCATTATTCTCACAAAGCCTACCCCCCGCTACATCGACCTGCTGTTGACAAGATGGATGTGGAGGTTAAACTCTGTGTCTTATATTGTCAGAAGTGGAGCGTGTGACAGATGGGCCACTATCAAATAATCAAACTGATATAAAATGTAGTAGTGAGTAATATAAAAAGATCTGATCCCATGCGAACGAAATACCTGCATTGGAATTACAATAAGAACCACAATGCTGTTTAGACTGATGTCCCCACAAGACCATCACACTGTCCTACACTTTACTAACTCTAACTTAAACAGTGAATTCATCCATCAATGCTCCAATCAACCAATTCCAATGAAACTTTGTCAATTTCTCAAACTAAGACAACAATCTCTCCTCCCTTAGTCTCATCTCTCCTGCATCGAGTAAGGATCCATTCTCTCATGATGTGTGTGTGTGTGTGTGTGTGTGTGTGTGTGTGTGTGTGTGTGTGTTAGGTCTGACCCAGTACAGTGGAGACCCCCGTACAGAATGGCAGCTCAATAACTTCACCACCAAAGACCAGTTACTGGAGGCAGTCAGGAACTTCCGATATAAGGGTGGCAACACGTTTACAGGTAAACACACGTGATTCCATTCATACTGTGTTGGTGTGTGGGTGCGTGGGTGCGTGCATATATCTATCCATGTGCTCCCCTGTGTGTGTGTGTGTGTCTCCCAGGCCAGGCACTGCTCCATGTCATGGAGGAAAACATGAGGGCCGAGTCAGGAGCCAGGCCAAACACGCCGCTTTTCCTGGTCCTGTTGACTGATGGGAAATCTCAGGATGATGCCATCGCTGCGGCCACCCGGCTCAAGAATGCGGGTGTGGAGATCATCGCTGTAGGTGAGATAATTTCATAAAGGAGAAGACTTTTACGCTGCAATATCCTCCCTTTATCCAATCACATCCATCTGCTGAATTTCTAGCCACACTCTGGCTGTCAAAGTGTCTTACGCCTTTCAAATTCTTGTGTTTGTTATTCAGGAGTAAAGAATGCTGACGAGGCCGAGTTAAGGCAAGTTGCCTCTGAGCCAGTGGAGTTGAATGTATATAACGTGAATGACTTCCCTCTGCTCAGCAAGCTGGTGGCACGGCTGGTGCACATCCTCTGTGGAAGGATAGAGGACCGCAACATCGCAAAAAGTAAGAGTTGTTGGTCTGTTTGTTTGTCTCACTACTCATCATCCACCCTCAGACGCAGTGTTTCATTGGCAAAGGTTCTATTGTGACCCCGATTCACCTCTGAGTGAGATGTGGCTGAAACAGGAGGCTCTGTCACTGCTTGAGTAGAAAGTGGAGTACATCAGTTTACTGCCGTTGGATTGGAGGACTCAAACATACCTATCCCATGTTGCTGTGTCTGCAGGAATGGAGCCCACAGTCGACCCGGCTCTCTCCTACCCCAGTCCTACCGACCTGCGGTTCTCTGAACTGGGCTCTAGGGAGGTGAAGCTCCACTGGAGCGGCCCCTCGAGTCCAGGCTGGCCGGTTCAGCAGTACAGAGTGGTTTTCCACAGTGCTGAGGGTCAAAGTCCACAGGAGGTCTGACATGTTTACTAATAGGTGTATTGAAATGTGTAAAATAAGACATACACAGTTATTATAAAGTTGCTTTAAAGAGGAAACGATCTCAGTACAGTTTCTTGTTTTCCATTGTGTTTTTCTTCATTTAACTTCATCTAAATGTTTTACATAAAGGGAGAGATAAGCTACAGAAAACAAGTGGAATGTCAACACAAGCAGTGGGACTAAATCATGTGTTTACATTTCCCCACCAAAGGAAAACAAGGTCTGGGTGTTGTTGTCTGACTGATTGTGTTTGTGCAGGTGGTAGTGAGTGGGGCAGAGTCCAGCGTGTTGCTCCCAGGTCTCTCCTCTCAGACACTTTACCATGTGTCCATCTTTCCTGTTTATGAAGACAATGTTGGCCTGCCACTCAGGGGAACTGTCACAACATGTAAGACACACAAGCACTGTACATTAGAAGACACGTCCCGGTCTTTGATATATTCTGTGGACTGTACTGTATAGATGGAATGGTGAGCTGTTTATAATAAATGTATGATAAAAGTTCCTTTTGTGTGTCTGCCCCTCAGTGCCTCTGGCCATGCCTGCTAACCTGGAGGTGACGCCCTCCTCTTACAGCTCGCTGCAGGTGAGCTGGGACGCAGTGAGCGGTGCCACACAGTACATGATCCTGTACTCTGCTCTGAACCACGGGGAGCCTGATGATGCCAAGGAGGTGAGAATGGATTACACACATTTACCTTATGGTATGATTACCAATTGAGAGTTTAGGCAGCCGTTCAGCAGCTGATGGGCTGCATCAAATGTACTGTGACAAGACACTGCATTGTAAATAAGGGTTGAGTCCATCTAATGACAGCTTGAGGGAACAACAGCTGTGTCCCAACTGTCATGCTGTCACCTCAATATGTCACAACAGGTCAAGGGCTCCTACAAATAAAGCAGCCTCGTCACCACAGTATCCAGTGCAGCCTTTTGGTTCCACAGTGAGATCGACCTGGAACACAGTCCAACACTTCTACAAACACACTCAGTTTGTTTAAAGAAAAATCAAACCGATGTTCTCTGATGATGAACCCTTGATACAGTCATCAGAATGTGATGTATGATGCATCCAGCTGGCTGTCCTTTCAGTGGTGACCGCCTGTGTGTGTGTGTAATCGCGCTCATGCACCTCATTAATCTGATTAAATATTAAACAAGACATCACTGTTTTGCTGGAAAACAAAACTTCTACTCAACGTGAAATATAACACATTTTGATCTAATGTAGAATAGAAATGTAGAGTCACACCCAGTATAACCACAGGCCTGTTACTGCTAATATATAAGAGAGATGTGTGGTTTTGTTATTTGGACAAAGACAGCTTTTCCCACCTTTGCATGTTTTCCTTTGCTGCTCTAGGAGAAATTTGGTGCCGATCAGACATTGGTGGAGCTGGCAGGGTTAATCCCAGACACAGACTACTCTGTCACACTTTACGCCCTCTACGATGAAGATCCCAGTGATCCCGTCACCACCGTTGCCGCCACTTGTAAGGGCAATTTTTAAACCTTTCTCATCCCTTTTTCCTTTTTCCTTTTACATTTGTCGTTTCTGTTGTGTTTCCACTTTCCTTCTTATTCTTTGTTACGTTCCTCTGCCTTCCTTTTTCTCTTAAATCCACCCTCTTAACTCTTTCCTTTCTCTCCATTTTTCTTTTCATCTCCCCCTTTCTCCTTCCATTCATTTCCTGTCCTTTTCTTTCTCATCTATCCCTCCATCTTCTCCTCTATCACCACAACTGGAGTCAACTCCCTCATAATTCCTCTCTCACATTCCCTCCTTTCTACCTCCTTGCAGTCCCTCTCCCACCACCAGTGAGTGTTCAGTTCCCAGTGGTTACCCACAGCGTGATGAGGGTGAGTTGGGTGCCCGGCGCTGTGGACGTCCCCGGTCACAGAATCACCTACAGCACGAATCATGGCAGTGACATCAAGCAGGTACAGGAAAAAGGCGCTTACATGGTTTCAAATGAGAGCAGTGATTAGAGGGAAACACACACCCATTTCTTCACACACTCATTTACATTGTGTGAAGCTCATCTCTTCTCATTCTCTCCCACTTTCCAGGTGGAGGTGACGGGTCTGAACTCAGTGTTGGTACAGAACCTGTCCTCCTTGTCCAAGTACCTGGTTTCAGTTCAGTCTCATTACCCACAAGGCCTCTCTGCAGCGCTCACCAGCAATGCCACCACATGTAAGACGCACAAGCAAACACTGCGCCATTGTTACAAATGGATGTCTGACAGCGAATAGAAGGAACAAGCTGAAACTAACCCCTTCCTCTTCCTCTTCCTCCTCTCCAATCAACCCTAGTGAAGGTGCCTTCCCCGTCAGACCTCAGGGTGGCTAATTTCTCAGGCAGTGATATCACAGTGCGCTGGGAGGCAGCAGCTGATGACATCGTCTCCTACCTCATCAAGTGGATCTCCCTCAGTGGAGGAGACCTGAGACAGGTGGGACAGCAGAGATGTTTGCATTGTTTATCGTCATGCTGCCAAATAATGATCAGCTGCTCTAAGAGTATGAATTCTATTTGATCTTTTATTAAATCAGTGTCAATGTGAGTGAAGTGTTTCCCTCTGTGTATATTTTAGTTGAGGGTGAGTGGTCAGAGTGAGGGCGCAATCCTGGAGGGTGTGGAGGAGGACAAGGAATACCAGATCTCCCTGTCTGCTCTGTATGGAGATGGAGCTCAGAGTGAAGCTGTGGCAATACGATACAGCACCCGTGAGTCACACACACACAAGAACCAGTAAATGCACATCTAATGCATTGAATTGAACATCTCTACACTATCACCATCAGTAGATAGTTTACCTGTATATTGTTTATACTAAAACACTCTTTTGTCTCTTCAGTCTCTGGTGGAGGCCCGTCTAGCGTGTCTGTCTCTGAGGAGACAGCAGTCAGCATGTTGGTCAGCTGGGTTCCCCCCAACGCTCACGTTCTTCAGTATCGTGTCTCTTACTCTGCACTGACTGGAGCTGAAGCCCAGGAAAGCTCAGTGAGTCGGCTTTCATCATCATCATCATAAATATCTTCTTTTAGCTGGACAGTAAAACAGTAAAACATCCCTCAATACAAAGATCTTTAAGGAAACGAGGTCTCTGCCCTCATTTGTAACCCTGGATCATAGATGAAGTGATGGATAGTTGATGACCTGAAGGCCTTGTGTCACTTTTCTGGCTTTATCCTTTTCAGGTGTTGGTTACCGGCGGTGAAAAGAGGGTGGTGCTACAGTCTCTGCTGCCAGATACACGGTACAGCATCCTGGTGACTGCCGAGTATCGGAACAGAGAGGGAGGCAGCGGATCAGCTCAAGGAAAAACAAGTGAGCCAAACATACTGGCCTGCTGGAAAACTCAAACAAATTCTCTTTACTCTTTAGATTCTAACACATTAGTCCCAAACTGTGCAGAGTGAAATCCACCCATGTGTGTGTCTCACTCTCTCTCTTTCCAGCCAGTCTGAGGGTGAGCAGTGTGAGCGTGGTCAGGTCGGACGACTCCAGCATCTGTGTGTCCTGGAGGCCCGTATCGGCCGTTGATGGATACCGCATCGTCATACAATCTGTCAAAGGTCAGTCACAGTAACTGGCAGCTGTTGTTTTAAAGCAATATGTAATTGATACTTTTAGTCTCAGTCATAAAGCGCATATTGTTCAAGTATTGTGTGTTTGTGTGTTTAGATAAGCAAACAAAAGAAGAAACAGTAGATGAGTCCAGCAGCAGTATCTGTTTGACTGATCTGGAAGCAGAGACTGTGTATCGCATCAGTGTGCATTCCCTTCTTGGCTCAGCAGAGGGCGCTGCTGTCTCCATTCTCCATCCAACAGGTTTGACAGGATCACACCGGAGAGTCTGGAAGGACATTTCAAACCTCCATTCCCCAAAAAGTGCACACATTTTTAGAATAAGGGTTATGATTAACATTAAGGTTGGGGGCAGTGTTTTCTTTATTCTTCTAGATTCTCTCACACAACACCGATATAAAAATCTACAACACTGTTCAATTTAGAAATGAGCCTGATCGATATTGAGGTAGTTGGTGTCATAAAAAGTGGAACAAATCCTCTAAATTTACATAAAAAGTGTGTTTTCTAGATGTACAGATTCACAACTTCTATGCATTAATGTCAGGAGTGTTTTTATTTGTTGCTTCACAGCCACTCAGGCCAGAATCCCCATCCACCCCCATCTGTACTCGATCCATAACGAAGGTAACTCATCAGCATACCATATTGACTGTATATTATGTGTTTCTCAGCAATCATTAGGGTGTTTTTCTTATATTGATTGGATGATGATTGATGATGATGATGATTGATCGTGGCAAAATCAATGAATCATGGTTCCCACTTCTTTTATCTAAATGAAGGATAAGTTAATTACTGTACATCATAATGTCAAAATACCTACTTAATAAAACCAAAGAATACTAACAGGAAATGGCTTCACGCATTGTCTGCCATGTTTCTAATGATTCCACGCTGCCCTCTTGTGTTCAGCGTGTCCCGAGGTCACCATCAGAAACAGTATTGTGAAAGGTGAAGTAAACCAGGTCACCATATAAGATAAAGAAATAAACCATGTTGCCTTGGAGGGATTTTACTTATGTTCCGTGTGTGTGTTTCAATCAGGTTTTAACATGATGGAAGCTTTTGGTCTAACCCAGAAAGCTCACTCCACAGTAGAAGGAGTAGCAGCAGAACCCTTCATCTTCAACACCGCACCCACCTACACTCTGTATAAAGACGTCCAGCTGACACAGAGCACTAGGTAAGAAACTCCGGTTTTTAATTTACTATCTTCTTTTTTTGCATCTTTCCTTTGCAAAAACGTGCATAAATCTCCACAGAGCACTGCCTCCTCGTCTCCCCTTCAGATTGTCCTGCTCATTTTTCAAGGTTTCCCTCTCTCCTTGCAGGTTCATCCATCCAGTAGGTTTTTCTCCGGAGCACACCATCGGCATTGCCTTCCGCGTGCTACAGGACACACCCAGGGAACCCTTTGCCCTCTGGCAGCTCACCGACAACGACTTCCAGCCCAAGATGGGAGTGGTGCTGGACCGTGAGTAACACTTCAGCTTTCACTCCATCTCCCACATGTTCTGATGGTTCTCATGTTCAATTATAAGATCTTATTGTGCCATGAGGGCCCCCTGAAATAACTCCCAACAGGAGTTAACTGATGAGCATTAAAGCACCGTTTAAAATCCTTGTATTGTCTAGCTTTTGTTTGAGCAAAAGGGCAAATGGACTATGAGGGAGTGAATGAAGGAAGGAATGTGTTTTACTATGCATCTGCCAGGCACAGATATGCTCTGTGTTTGTGCTCACTCTAGCCACCACCAAGCACCTGGTGTACTTCAGTCTGGACTACAGGGGGGAGGTGCAGGAGTTGACCTTCGACCAGCCGCAGGTCCGCAGGCTCTTCTATGGGAGTTTCCACAAGGTGAGATCATTTATGCTGAGCACGGCTGAACAAAAGTAAAGTTTCACAAATTTGCCATCACTCACTCACAGTTGAAAAAGGAGAGATGTATATGTAGATCTAATACCTAGGAATGTGGCCCAAGCTGTGTTGCACATGGGCACTTGGGTATCGTGATATATGATCCCAAATGCTTTCTCAATTTTGGATTTGATGCCAGAGTTTATCACCGGTCACTGCATGTTGTGTTTATAAACCGATGAGTTCTCCTTGTGTTGTGATTGGTAGGTTCACCTGTCAGTCAGCCAGGTGAGCGTGTCCCTGTCTGTGGACTGCCAGCATGCGGGTGAGAGGCCGGCACGTCCTCTGGGCAATGTACCCACCGACGGCTTTGAGATGCTGGGAAAGCTAGTGAAGACCAGAGGACCCAACAGTGGATCTGCCCCGGTACGATCCACACCAGATCTATTCTAATACTAGTTTATACTCAAAAAGGACATGAGGAGGCCAAATATAAACTTAACATCATAACACCATATAAATAAAAGCATTTATTTCAGAATATCTCCATGGATCTATAGAAACCTTCAGCTGCAGTGTCACTAACACCCTGCTGTTGTTAATCAGTGTCCTTTGTTCCATATCATATTCAGTTCCAGCTGCAGTCATTTGAGATCATCTGTAACACTACGTGGGCTTCAGAGGACACCTGCTGTGACCTGCCTGGACTGGTCCGTCTTAGATTCCCTTTCTTTCTCTATCTAAATACAAAGTACAGTGAGCTGCGTGATTGTATTGTGTACTATGACTGTTGACCATGAAGGGATTCATTGTAAAACTGTTCACAGTCAAAAATTTGGATTGCAACTTTATAAACTGTCTTGTATGTTTAATAAGGGTTCACATCGTAATTTCAATCCTATTGTTGTAATCCTCCCGTGTGCCTCAGAGAGATGAGGAGAGCTGTCCTGCTCCAGCCTACGCCTGTACCTGTTCGTCTGACATCCCCGGAGCCCCTGGACCCCCCGGACCTATAGTACGGACATATAGTATAGTATATAGATGAAGTACAAGTTTGTGTGGTTAAAAAGTTCCATATCTTGTTGATTTTTAATTTCCTTTTCTATCTCAGGGGAAGCCAGGTCCTCGTGGTGAGAAAGGTGAGAAGGGAGAGCTAGGAGAAAAGGTGAGACGTCTGTGTTGACACAGGAGCGTTCATGAATATCTGACTTTCTTTCATTTCACTAAACACCTCACCTTCTGCCTCTAAGCCTTTGGGTAATTTCTGTATTTCAGGGAGAAGTGGGTCCTCCAGGGAAGCCTGGGACTGAGGGCAGCCTGGGACCTTTGGGTAACAGAGGTCCTCGAGGGATGACAGTGCAGGGAAAAGTGGTGTGTAACCATTTAACATGATGACCTGAAAATAAGAGTCAGAGCAACTTTTGTAGATATCAAGCTCAAAGAGTGTCTGTTTTGTTGAATCTACTCGTTTCTGAGTGCCTGGATTTATCCATTTTAAGGGTCCACCAGGTGGAAGGGGGGATAAGGGAGACCCTGGCAGACCTGGAGTCCAGGTGAGTCGAAAGAAAGCACACAAGGTTTTGGATATCGGCCTCTCACTTCTGTCTCTCCAACTTGCCTGTCACTGTTTCTCACTGTATCTCTGTAGGGTTTACCAGGACCTCCAGGTCCAAAAGGGGAGGTTGGGATTCCAGGTCCCAAGGTAAAATTTTTAATCCTGTTGGTCTGACAAAAGCAGTCGCCCCCTTTCCCCCTCTTCTGCTCTCAACTCTCACAACAACATGTGTTTCACAGGGGATTCGGGGTTCTGAAGGTAGCATTGGTCCACCAGGCCTTACAGGGACCAGGGTAAGGAGCCAAAGCTGCACATCAGATTTAATTTGAAATGTTGAATAATAGTGAGAAATGGAAGTGTGTTTGTTTGGTGTGATAAGAATGTTGGGCTTCTCACTGATGATGAGTTATGGAATTTCAGATTAGATACTTGTTGTTTAAAGCATCATAATGTCTGTTGTTGTTTTTCTCTCTCTTGACTTCTGTGAATGTCTCATTCAGGGTTTCCAAGGAATGCCAGGACACCCAGGGCCTACGGGGGAGAGGGGCCCCTTTGGGCCAGTGGGACCTTTGGTAAGGCAAGAGGGACTCACCATAGGATAAGCTGTATTTGTCTCACGTGATATTTATCACATTTGTATGATTCACTTTAACAGGGTCTGTCAGGGAACAAAGGGGAAAGAGGGGAGAAGGTGAGTTACAGTTTGAGCCAGTGTAAGAGTCCATTTAATGTTCTGACAGCAGAGTGCAAAATCAACTGTGACTGTCTAACAGGGGGAGCCTCAGTCTATGGCCATGATCTACCAACTGGTTACCCAGGCCTGTGAGCAGCTAGTGCACAGTAAGTACTGGCTCTCTCTCTCTCTCTCCTGAAGCAAGCAAGGGAACAAGCTGGACGGCAGTAATCACATCTGTATATTCTCGGTTTAGCAAATGTCAGCACAATCTCCTACACACACTTTATCCAGTACTGTGTGTGTCTTTCAGAGGAGGTGTTGAAGCTGGACATGTTCATAAATGAGATGAGTCGCAAGCCTGCTCCCATTGAGGAGCCAGTGGGGCCCCCAGGGGAGCCTGGTATACCAGGACCCAAGGGCCCACCAGGCCAAAGGGGCACCCAGGGGCGTCTTGGCACAAGAGGGAGAACAGGGAGGCCTGGATATCCAGGAGAACAAGGTAAGACTACATCCTGCAGCATTTGTACTGGTTGAGACGTCACTTGATTTCCACTTGTTTTGAAAATACTTCCTTATGAATGAGTCTATCTTCAAATGTTATATCCCATTATAATGAATAAAACAGCTTCCAAATGTTTAACTCTTGCTCCTCTACAGGAAGGAGAGGTATGGCAGGGGGGAAAGGCGAGGCAGGGGTCAATGTCCACGGACCTCCTGGGATCAAAGGATATGCAGGTACTTCTCTTTTTGCATCTATACTGAAATGATGACATAATGGCAACAACATAAGCATATCTACACAGTACTCAGTGAAAATGTGCATTTAAAGTATGTTTGTACTGTGTGTGTGTGTGTGTGCGTGTGCGTGTGTGTGTGTGTAGGTCTTCCAGGTGAGTCTAAACTGGGAGCCCCGGGTTCCATAGGAGAGGATGGTAAGTTAGGACCATTAGGGATCCCTGGAACTTCTGGACAGCCAGGTGAAAGTGGACCCCCTGGTGTGTGTGATAGCAGTGGAGGTTGCCAGAGAGTTCCCCAGCAAACAGGTACGCATGTATAAATCAGTGAAAATCGAAAAATGTGCCCATTTCACAAAGACTGCCAGAAATGTTATGATGAGGAGACAACTCACACTGAGGTTGATTACATGTCATGTGTGTTGTGTTCTAGCTGAAGATCCTTATTATGGCTACCAGCCATGAGTGTGTTTTGATACACAGGGAGTGATGGTGAAGTGATGACAGTAAGGTGCATCTCCCATCATGTTCCTCGTCTGTTTGAAGTGACTATGGTTCCTTTGGAGCTGAACGATAGACTGGGGATGGAGCTCAGAAAGCACAGCTGAAGAAGATGAGTGTGTTGTACTCACCAGTGACTGATGTGGAGCTTCATCAACTCCACCACCTGTGGGTTAGAGAAAAGGAGCAGTGTTCTGTCTTTGACATCAAAATGACTGAGATATAAACTTAATAAAGTTTATATTAAATAATAAAATTAATGAGATATAGTAAAACATTTCCCCACTGGGATTAATTAAGTGCTATCTTATCTTTTTATGCCATTTCCGCACTGAAAATCTTTGTTACTATATTTATATATCCATGCACTGTATCAATGCCAAATAGCCTATAACTTTCTTTTTTCAGAGTTGAATTTCTACCTATTTTATTTGCTCTTCTAACCTTAACTGCCTCAAGAATAATGGAAATGTGTCATCCACGGTGTAAAAACCATTGTTTTCCATAATATAAATGATACTGTGAGAATGTTTGTTAGTACATGTGTATGATGATTTGTATATTATTAATTATGATTACATTTATAGTATGCAGCTGTTTGTTTATTATATTTTTATATGCATTCTTACAGATAATTCACGTTTACATTTTCTGATACCCTGGGGTTTAGGTGACAAGCATTACATGGTGTATCTTGAGGTGTCTGTCTGTGTGTGTGTGTGTGTTTGTGTGTCTGTTTCTGTGTGTGTGAGAGAGAGCGAGAGCTTTGTGATATTGTGTCAAAAACATTGTTAATAAAATTCAATTTAATGTGTCAAATGGAGTTTCAGTTTTTGTAACAATGTGTTCACAATGGAGGGTAATGACAGCAAACATCTGCTTTGTACTGGAGTGCCCTTGGGCAATTTCTTCTAACTCAGACAGGCTGAAGCCGGTAATGACAATGATTACTTGTGTACAATCTTTTGGCGGAACCTTGCTGGAGGGAGAATTGTTTCCACTAATGTCTATTTTGGAGAGTACTCCAATTTTGTAAAGTTAAAGTTAGCATTTCCGGTTTTACTTACAACATCTGTTTGTTTTCCGAATTAAAGTTCGAATGCCCCTGATTATTATTATAATTATTAGTAGCAGTAGTTGTAGAAATAGTTAGTTACATTTATATAAATTAAAAGCAAGATGCATTTGTCTCAACACAACACAGATAGCCTGATTAGAAGAGTCCTTACTCAAAATAGATGATGCGTTCAAAACAAATATTGATCAATTACATTAATCTAATTATTTCTTCTCTTCCCGATAGATATTTGTTAACCTCAAAGTCCCATATTCTTTGGGGTCCCAAGAATAACGATATCTTCATAGGAACATTTTGGAGAATTTACAGAATGTTAATATAGTAGTATTCGTCAATGTCCCTAAACAAGGAAGACTTTTATTTTGAAAAAAATGAACAGGAAGTCACCTGAATCGAGTTGTCGCTTCACGCCGAATTCATCGGATTCACGCAGACATGGCAAGCCGGAAAACTTCACCACCAAACCGGGACAAAGAGGACAAATACTCCGTGTTATTGCCCACCTACAATGAGCGGGAGAACCTGCCTCTGATAATCTGGCTTTTGGTGAAATATTTCGGCGAAAGGTTTGTCCTTTTAGACACTATCGAAACTGTTGAGCTAACGTTAGCTTGTGTTCCGATGGGAGCCAACGATGAGCTGTCACTAAACCTCCGGACTCAGAGAGTGACAGGCCGGCAATAACAAGATTTATCTTATTTATTATTGTTGTTGTTTACAGTGGATACAATTACGAAATAATAGTCATCGATGACGGAAGCCCAGATGGAACCCTTGAGGTGGCAGAACAACTGCAGAAGATTTATGGAGGGGACAAGATTGTAAGTCAAGAAACAGTAATAATCCCACAAAGTACTGCTACTTAATAACAATCAGGCACATTTAAAGCAAAATCAGTTTCACTAACTGTTGATAGCCAATCACAGCTATCGATAATGTCATATATACTACCGTAGGTCTTTGCAGAGCAGATCTTGAGCTCCATTTCTTTTTCTCGTGTTTCAGATTCTGCGACCAAGAGCAAAGAAATTAGGTTTAGGTAAGTGTCTGAGAGTGTAATCAGAGCAGGTGAAGTATCTTGTTCTTGTGATCTTCACTAGTATTGATAACCACCGGTGTAATGAAGGTCCTATGGCTGCTGATGACCTCTTGTTTCTCATCAAAGGCACCGCCTACGTCCACGGCATCAAACACGCCACAGGGAACTTCATCATCATAATGGACGCCGATCTTTCTCATCATGTAAGTGGAGCGTCACTGTTTGGATGCTGGATGGCTGGATTGCAATTCAAACAGCAAAATATTATTGTAGATTTTGTCACCATGGTAATTAATGCTGCTTTGTGTTTTTGCTTTCAGCCGAAATTCATTCCAGAATTTATAGCGTAAGTCTCTTAAGTTTCTTTTCTTCTGATTTTGTGGATATCTCTGTTTCTCAAAGTGATTAAACTTTGATTGATTTGACTGAATGAAGCGTGTTTCCTCTTGTTGATAGAATGCAGAAGGAAGGTGATTATGATCTGGTGTCTGGCACTCGATACGGAGGGAACGGAGGCGTATACGGCTGGGACCTGCGCAGGAAACTCATCAGGTGACTACAAACCAACACTGTACTCCAATTTACACTTGTCCATCCACTGTCTGTTTTGACGACAACAGGCCGGAGATAGAGGCTACAGTTTCCTTTCTCTCATCTGTCTCCCTGTCTAACTCACAGCCGGGGAGCCAACTTTCTGACTCAAGTGTTGTTGAGACCTGCTGCCTCAGACCTCACGGGGAGCTTCAGGTAAGAGGCTCTCACAGCAAAATCATTGCCGGTGACGCTGAGACGTATTTGTATGCTTCTGCTTTTTCACACCTGCTGTCATGTCTCACTAACACCAGGCTATACAAGAAGAAGGTGTTGGAGAGCCTGGTGGAGCGGTGCGTATCCAAAGGCTACGTCTTTCAGATGGAGATGATCGTCCGTGCCAGGCAGCTCAATTACTCCATCGGAGAAGTGAGGCCTCATTCATTCATTCATTCATTCATTTGTTCCTTTGTTGGTTACTTCTTCGTCATATCTGTTATTGTAGTGGTATTATACTGTTAGTAGTATTACAGCGTTCTTCACCTGAGTGTAATGGCAGTAGACTAAGTCATCTTCTACTTCTTCCTCTAACAGGTACCAATCACCTTTGTGGATCGAGTCTATGGAGAGTCCAAACTGGGAGGGAATGAGATTGTATCATTTGTGAAAGGACTGATCACACTCTTTGCGACGACATAACGGGGGAAAGCTGCCGAATCCAGTGATTTACATTCCCGTCATCCTCCTGTATGTAGTTAGAACAGTGCATAGTGTCAGAGAGTCGACTGAATTCAGCATTAACACATTCAACTGTTAGGCCTGTGATTGTTTTTGTATAGAATAAACTGTTTAAAATGTTTGCTTACATGTGCAGTTGTTGGCTCTATTTTGTCAGATAGTACATTTTTTTGCTGTTGATATGCAAAAGATAGGACGCCATGTTTCAATCTGTTAGCATCAAAGGAGAAATTGAACAAAAAACGTGCAAAATGTGCAAAACACAAAGTCCACGTTCCGCTTTTCTCAGGTGATTTGTCATTGACAAGGAAGCTGACCTTTGAGGGCTTCTAGGGTGACATAGGGCATCCCTGTCTCATGATGATGACGAGGGTCGCCTCAGATTTTAGGTTTATCCATCTGAGGATAATAAAAGCAGCTCACATACACAAGATGAAGATAGCCTCTATTGATGACGACGATGTTGCAGACATCAATCAAAAGAAGAAGCTGTTCAACAATGTCTATCAGTCAAAACACACTACTGGCCCTTTAAACAGCCCCGGTGTAGCGCCCCCTACCTGTCTAACAGCAGACACCACGCTGACTGAGGCAGTGTGTGCCTCCGACCCCTCTGCGGAGCGAAGTGGAGTGGGCTGGGCTGAGGGGCCACCAGATGCAGCCACACGGCGCATGCGCGTAAAGCTGAGCATCCCATTCCAGGAGGACGCCCGCTGTCGGCCAAATGTGTAAACTGCTCCGCCGTCTTGTTTACCCCACAGACTGACACAGAAAACGAGAGACACGAAGCCATTCAGAGAAGGGACGGTGTTTTTTTAATTTTTTTATTAGAACGCGAATTAATTGGGCAAATTGGTAAACAGACCAATCAAGACTTGTATTGTAGCGCGCGAGGGTCTCACAATGAGATTATTTATGCTAATCAAGTAGATGTCACTTCCGCTCCTTTTATTTGCGCCATTTTGGATAGGGCAGTTTCTAGGCTGGATGTGTGTATTGTCTGTCAGGAGGAAAAGAATGGGCAGCGCGTCAACCGCACACACAGGCAGAGTTTAGGCAAATTATTTGACAGAGGAGGGACGCCGGTAGTACTTCACAGCGTCTGGAGCCGCGTCCGCCGCCAACACCACACGGAATGGAGGTTTAAATGGTCCGGTAAGACGCTGTGGCTCCCTGTTCCACCCCCCCTCTCGTTTGCCGACCGGAGAGAGGAAAGCGTAGCCCGAGTCGGCGAGGAAGAGTTGCGTTAGGAGAGACGGGTCTGTTCGGTCTGTTTCTCCACCACCGGAGCTCGTCGTCACCTGGACCGACATAACGGAGAGAAACCTGCCCGGAAAAAGAAGTGAAAGTGTCACTCTGAGGGGACACGTTTGACTCGGACGGGGAGCGCTGGATGTGAAAGCAGGTAAACTTGTCTGTCATTAATGTTCGGAATAAGACTCAAAGCAAGCGGGGCGGTGTTAGCTTCGGCTACCTGCGGTGATGCGCTGGGTGACGGTGAACTACAACCGAGGTAACTTAGCAGCCGTGGGAGCTAAACGATGTGTTTGTCTCGTCTAAGAGGCTTCAGCGTAACCGGAATATCGGTGACATCTTTTTTTTCCAAACGTGCGGTGGAATTATCATGTTTCGAGCCGTTCTCACGTGTTGTAAGTGAACACATACAGCAGCCATAGTCTTGTTAAAGCCATGTTGTTGGTGGTGCGACTCGGCTAGCCTAGCATGCTAACGTAGCGCGGTGTGTCCCCAGTTCTTTGTCAGTGGCAGCAGCTTCACACTAAAGCTATCGATCCGGATCTTTCCAGATGTTGATCGGAGATGAGACTCGCAGCAACAATAATTCCGCCGGGTATGTTTGCTGGTGCACATCTGTAACCACGACTACGTACATTTACGAGCTCACGTTTTCATTGAGAGAAATGCAGTAAACGTGAAAGTGCAGCGAGTTTAGTCCGAAGCTTCCACTTGTTCACAACCACGGGTTTATAAACCTCAAATACAACAATGGCGATCATCAGATATGAAGTTTGTAAACTATAATCGTCTGGCAGCCCGGTGTCGTGATGAGGGGGTTGTCACCTGGTCAGCAGCAGCAGCAACAACAATAACAACCACACACCCACTCAATCAGTGACACACACACACACAGTACGAATCTGTGTGGAAACGTATACACACACACACTTTTCAACTCGTTTTACACATCTCAAACTTTTAAGATAGCAACGTGAATGTCCACAGAAGCCCCCCGCCCCCCTCCCCCCACCAGCTGTAACATCACTATTGTGCAGCAGGATGCATACATGTAGACAGGAGCAGCTCTCTGATCACACAGGTCATCATGTCCCCGTGGAGGACATCATCTGTGTTTGGAGGTGTTTAAGGTTTTCTGGGCCTTCATTTAGTCTCTTTTTCCTTATTTATGCCTGAGATGAAGGGCTGAGCAAAGCCTCCTTCTTGCCTTTCCTCCCTCTCCTTCCTTCTCTCCCTCCCTTTCCTCTCACTCGGCCTCGCATGGCTCTTCTTTTCTCTCTCCTTTCCTCCCTCCCACCCCCTATCCCTCTGTGTGGATCCCTCGCCCCCTCTTTCTCTCACCCTCTGTCTCTCTCTCTCCCCCCCCCCCCACCCAGTCTGCTCCCCCCTCCCTCCCCTCCCCTCTGAGCCTGTCTGTCTGTCCTACCTCCCCGTCTCCCCATCCCCTCCCCCTCCACTTCCTTCACTCGCTGCCCTCTCCTTTCCTCTCATTTATCCTCTCACACTCCTTGCTCCCTTCCCCTCCACCCCCCCTCTTCCTCCCATCTACCCCCCCATCCTCTCCTTTAACTCACTCACCCTCACCCTCCCCCTTCCTCACTCTCCCTCCCCTTCGTCCCTCCCCTTCCTCCCTTTCAACATCTCTCCCTCCCTCCCCTCTTCTCCACTGCAGACATATTGTAGGGGCTGCTGCTGACTCAATAGGAGGCGCCATTCTGTGATGGTATTGCGAGGCAGGGAGAAAAAGGGGGCAGGCAGAGTAAAGGGAAGCTTACATAATGGAGTAGCCCTTCTCTCTAGCGCCATCTACAAGAAATGGGAGGAAGCAGGAAAGGGATTGAATGGAGAGGGGAAGTGTGTTGTGTCTCTTTGCCATGTGCACGGCCAACCAGCCCACCCTGATGTGAGACAGCAGGCAGGCAGGCAGGGAAGTGAGAACGAGAGTCAGGTTCAGTGTGTGTGCGTGCGTGTGGCTCTTCAGTAGGCCAACAGTTGGTAGAACAACACATATTTGTTTTCTAGAGCGACAGTGAGGCGTGCTGGTGGAGGACTGTTGTCACTGAACTGCTTCTAGGTCATCATGGCTCAATGACCTTTGACCTTACCAAATGAAGCTTAGTAAAGATGTCGGGCCAACCTCTTTTGACTAGTAAATGAAATTCTTAATTAAGCTGACACAGACGCGTCAATTGAAGGATGTTGAAGTTGCATTTTAGTTTGAGACACAGATCTCTATAGTGTCTGTTTGTCACCTTTTGTTTAGCTCAAGAACAAAGTGAGGTCTGGTCAGGACAAATCAAAACAAACAGTAAAGAGAGGTTCAAAATGCACAAATGATCCCCAAAATAATTTAATGAATGAAATGATGAGCAGTAGATTTGAATGTCTTGCCTCTTTTGGCTGTTTAGTATATGGTCGCCTAAATGAGCTTGAGTCCGTTTGGCTTTAACCAAATCTTTGTATCTAAATTGACGTCATCATGGATCTATGGAATGTTGCTTGTGATTTTCTTTTGGAAGCCCAGTCTTTGCTTGCATGTATGACATAAACCTCTATGGAGATGGAAGCTTTGTAAATGTCTGATCCCTCAGTTGCTGCAGATCTCCGTCCTGTAGTAAAAGAGTCATTTAGGCTCAATAAGGTAAACCAGAACATTAGTGTTTTCTGCTACTGATGTGAACGACTGACGAGCCACAGATGTGTGCGAACCTGTTGCACACATCTGGCTGTGCCGGGACAGCCGAGCTGAGCCAAGGCTGCTGTATCTAAACAGCGCCGCCTGGCAAACCACAGATACGGCTTCCCTCTCACGTCACACTGTTCCTGCTGTGTAACCATAACACCTGTTGATGCTATGCTTTATGTGTCTCTTCTCACCACGTGGACAGAATGTTCCAGCTCCCTGTCAATAACCTGGGCAGTCTGCGGAAAGCTAGGAAAAATGTCAAGAGGGTCCTGGGAGACATCGGCCTGGAGTTCTGTAGAGATCACCTAGAGGTGAGCGTGCACAGACTTCTGCATGTAGATCACCATGACTGCATCTCTCTGCCTCTCTGCTAATGGCTCCGCTCAAATAAACACTGTGGAGGTTTCAGAATGACTCTTGGATATGTGTCATGTCAGCACATGGCTATTTATGCAAATTTGGGAGCAAATTCGGCACAAAGTGAGCAGTGCAGTCCAGTTCTTCAAATGGCTCTGGCACTTTGCTCTCTGAATAACTTTGGCAGATGGATGCAGAGAACAGAGCAGATGTAGAGGACGGTGTTTCTGTCTTGTTGCCTGCAGAACCATTTAGTGTTTGGACTCTAAAGTCTAAAATAATAATGAAATGACATGTCTTAATGTTGAAACATGCTTATTAGCAACTCTCTGTCTCCCTATGGAAACCGGTTTACATGCACAACACCTCACCAGAAAGCTGTTTCCCCTCTATCAGGGGCCACAGAGCAGAGAGTGGGACATCCACTTCACAAGCAGAGCACAGTGAACACTTTGGTTCATCTTTCAACGAGCGTGCTGTTGGCTTATTCTTGCTTTGTTTTGTCATCAAATATTGATTCTTGTTGTTTTCAATAGGACTATAAAGACTACAACCCCCCAGAAGTGTACATTAAGCACACCACATGGGATGATGTGTGCATGTGGGAACCGTCACATACCAAAGTCCAGGTGAGACTCACACGCACACACACACACACACACACTATTGTTGGTTTTATTATGTGTAGGGAATGATCTGTTTTGTTGTATGGAGAAAATGCACCGAAAAAAAGTCTGACCTTACTTCTTGTGTGTTTGCAGGACTATAGATCAAAGCCTTTCTGCTGCTCCGGCTGTGTGTTCTCATCCAAGTACTTCTCTGCTTACAAGAGCCACTTTCGCAATGTCCACAGTGAGGACTTTGAGAACAACATCCTGCTCAACTGCCCCTACTGCACTTACAATGGCAACAAGAAGACTCTGGAGACGCACATTAAACTCTTTCACATGCCTAACACCGCCGTGCGGCAGGGCCACGGCGGGATGGCGGCCGGGAGCGGGGGGATGATGATGATGAAGGATGGGATGCTGAAGAGGAGCGGGGACAACGTGGAGCAGGCGGTGTACTACTGTAAGAAGTGCACATACAGGGACCCCTTGTACAATGTTGTGCGAAAGCACATCTACAGGGAACACTTCCAGCACGTGGCACAGCCATATCTGGTGAAACCAGGAGAAAAAACAAATACTCAAAATGGCGGCACAGCAGCAGCCACAGGGAACGGCCCGGGGAGTACAGAGAGTAACAACACAAACAATGTCAACAGTGGCACCAGTAACCAGATTCACTGCAAGAAGTGTTTATTTGTGCCAAGGACCTATGAGGCTCTTGTACAACACGTCATCGAGGACCACGAGCGGATCGGCTACCAGGTCACCGCCATGATCGGGCATACGAGCGTGGTCGTTCCCCGTCCCAAACCCATCATCATGGTTCCTCCCAAAATTCTAGGAGACAAAACCATCATCGGGATGGGCCCTAAAGGAGCGGTCATGGCCACCACCAGGTCTCCGGCCTCACAGCAGCTGGGTCGGGTTGTCGTTCCTTCGAAGACGGGCTTCAACTCCCAAGGTCTCCTGGCAGGAATCAAACACGAAGGACTAAGTTTAAAGTCGGGGACAACGCAGCCGTTCTCCATCGGCGGTCAGCAGGTGAGGGTTAATTTACCGGGGAACGCCCAGGTCTCAGTGCCCCAGCAGTCGCATGCAGCAAAGCAGCTAATTTCTGGCAGCCTGCGGAGTTCAATCTCCTCCTCACTTAAATCCAACCCCCTGGGCTCTCGCGTCCAGGCAGCAGCCACTACTGTTGCCTCAGTTAAGAAAAGTGGCTCCTCAGTCCTTGGCACATCGTACACACAAAAGTGGAAAATTTGCACTATTTGTAATGAGCTCTTCCCAGAGAATGTGTATAGTTCTCACTTTGAGAAGGAGCACAAAGCAGAGAAGGTGCCTGCTGTAGCCAACTACATCATGAAAATACACAACTTCACCAGCAAGTGTCTCTACTGCAACAGATATCTCCCCAGTGACACGCTGCTAAATCACATGCTGATTCACGGGCTGTCCTGCCCGCATTGCCGCGCTACCTTCAATGACGTCGAGAAGATGGTGACGCACATGCGGCTCTCTCATCCGGACGAGACCGTCGGCCCGCGTACGGATTCCCCCTTGACCTTTGACCTCACTTTGCAGCAGGGTAACCCTAAGAATGTTCAATTGATTGTTACTACCTACAACATGAGAGACGCCCCGGAGGAGTCGGTGGCGTTTCATGCCCAGAACAACAACACCTCTGTGTCATCGTCCATGTCTGCCTCCCCAATATCAGGCAAGAGGTTACTGCCTCAGCGCCCTGCCAAGATGCCTTCAGGGGCGGCTGACAGTGCTCCTAACAAGAATCTCCCACAGGCAACTGTGCCCTACAAAAGAGACGTGGGCAAGACCCTCTGTCCTCTCTGCTTCTCCATCCTCAAGGGCCCCATATCAGACTCACTGGCCCACCACCTGAGAGAGAGGCACCAGGTGATTCAGACTGTCCATCCTGTAGAAAAGAAACTGACCTATAAGTGTATTCACTGCTTAGGGGTCTATACCAGTAACATGACGGCCTCCACCATCACCCTGCACTTGGTGCATTGCCGAGGTGTTGGGAAAACCCAGAACGGACAGGAGAGCCGGACAGCACATACTTCTCGGGCCGGCCAGGGCCAGACCAGCGCCCTCAAAAGGGCCAATTCTGACGGCTCTGACACGAGTCCACCAAAACGCAGGAGGCCCGGGCCCCCTGGGGAAAGAGCGTACCCCCTTGGTAGCAACGGTTCTTCTGCATTTGTAGAAAATCCAGACGAGCCGGTTGTCCTGGCTCTTGACCCCAAAGGTCACGAGAACGAGTCGTATGAATCCAGGAAGGGATTTCTAACAAAATACTTCAACCGAGAGCCATACCCCAAACGGCAGGAAATAGAGAAGCTGGCAGCCAATCTGTGGCTGTGGAAGTCTGACATCTCCAGCCACTTTGTCAATAGGAGGAGGAAATGCGCACAGGAATGCGAAACGCAAAGCGCCAGCATATTGCTCGGGTTCAGTATGCATGAGCTCTGCAAACTGAGTCACAACCTGTCTTTCACCCAGGACGGGGTGTCTGAGGGCAGACAAGGCAGAACAAGGACATCTAGGACCTGTATAGGTGTGTCAGAGCAGGCTCTGGGGAGACGCAGGGAGCTCATAGCTGCTAACGGCGGTGTGGCCCCGCCGCCAAAGAGAAAGACACGACCCGTCACCAAACCTAACAGGGTCAGCAGAGACCAAACCAAGACAATCAACAGCACCTTACCACAGAAAATGCCTCTAGACCTTTCTGAACCTATTGCCATTGACTCTGACAGCGACGAGGACGAGCAGACGGAGGAAGAGGGAGAGGTGCGTCTACACGGAAACGAACGGTTTATTGGATCTAAGAAGACAGTGGAGCTGAGGATGGAGGCCAAGATCGTTTCAGATCTAGACGACATTTCAGACGACGACGATGAGGACGACGAGGACGATGAAGACGACGAGGATGATGACGATGAAGACGACGAGGATGACGAGGAAGAGGGCGCGCACGTAGAGAACGGCTTTGGGCCCACAGAGACCTCAGGAAGGCAGACCGCTGAAGCAAGAGACACTCTGCCCATCATTATTCCTAAATTTGTACCATCGTCTGCACGGAGGGGGAGAGACGCAGCCCAACTGGGCAAACAGCAAGTCTGACTGAAAATGGCAAATAGACTTACAAAGTTGGACAAAGACGAAGTTTTGATCCATGCCAACAAATCTGCCTCTCCTCATCTGAAGGACTCTGCCCATTTGCATTGGGCATCTCTGAAGGGGGGAGCGATGAGGAAGGACCTCTGACCTCTCACTCAAAACAAGCCATCCAGTGACATTTCCAGGTGTTTGGCACGAGCCGCAGTCGGGATGGATGTAAAGATTTGCGAACAAAGTTTGAGTTTTCCTCCCCCGATCAGAAGGGGGGAGGGATGGGGTTACCGATACAAGAGGGACGTGAAGTTACACCAAACAATAGAAAATGTTTTGTTTTTGCCTTCTACGTACTTTATTACATTGAAATAAGGAGTTATTAATGTTGAGTTTGCCACTGAAAAATGAACATGTGGCTTAAAACATTGAATTGTGAGTTAACGAGCTTTTAAGCTGACCAGATAATCCTTCATTTTTTCATGCAGTTATACTGGTATAGGTCTTGTAAATTTGTACAGTCTTTTAGACATGTTTGGACAGACGTTGCCCTTCATGTACCATTAAATATTTGCTATTACCTGTGTGTAAGGTAGCCTCATATGTTCTACATTGGTATGCTTAACGATAGGTGTCGCTTTGGTGGCTGGTATTTTCCCTGTATATTTAAGTTTATTTTTTAACAAAAACCTAGTTTTTTTGCTAAATAATATATCTATATAAATGAAAATGAAATAACAGATTTGATCTTTTTGGTTTTTGCTGTTAACTTGTTTAGATTTTTATTTTCCTTTTTAGTTAATAAGTTCCGTTCCGCTGAAGGAAGAATGGCTCCCCCCTACGCCTGACCGCTCACTCTGTGGGTGTAAAGGAGCATTTCACCAACCGATACACAGCCCTGTGCTTAGGAGCCTGGACTGTACTTGCTTTGTCTCTTCTTAGAGTTTTAACTTGATCTAACTTTGCCCCACAAGACTGGACAACAACCGAATACTGAAACACAACTGAAAGCTGTTTTTGGTTTTTTTTCCAACAACAAAAAAAAGAAAAAAAGACCATTGTGTTTAATTTGTGATCTTTGAATTGTGTGTATTTGATTTATGGTTTCATTTTTCACTTAAGCATTTCTGAACAATAAAGTGCTGTAATTGTGCTTCTCACAGAACCATGACCAGGCCTCGTTATTATTCAAGCTAAACACGTGCACTTTGTTTAAGGGACTGACGAGCTTAATTTAAAGATTGAATGGGTGGATGTTCTTGGAATTCCTGGTGCTGATCAATAAGATGATGATGATCATGATTCCTTCCTGTGAAAACACACTTCACAAGCATTTTACTGCCTAAACGTGTTTTCCCTGTCAAAACCGTGGCCCATCAGTATTCCTATAGGGAATATAGCAAAGTACACTTCCCATGTGTCAGTTCACCCTGACGTGTTGGCACCGGATACTGAATTTAATGAAATGCACTGCATTCTGTAGTGTTTAGCTGCAGGAATAATTTCTGTGTTCAGGGACGCTAAAGCCTGGCCAGCAGCCAGCGATGTAAAGAGCCACGACGGGTACTGCAAGGAAGGAATCAATTTTAAATTTAGAATGCCCCAAAGGCGTCTAATTTGGTAAGCTAGCTTTCATGGCGTTTCAATTTAATTTGTATTTCTTTGTGGTTTATTGTAATTTGCTGTATATAGTGATAAAAAGGTTTAATGTTTTTTAATTTCCACCACATACATAACTTATTAATTCAGGCTGATTAATGGTGTACCTAGATAGACCATTTCATTTCAGAGGTCAGGATTCATTTTGCAAAAGCATTTTATGTCCATTTAGATGATCTTAGTGGACGTGTAAGTTTATGGGCTAAGATCATCTCAGCCTGAAGATGCTGTTAGTGCGTTGGGCTCAGGATTGATTTGGAGAAGCCTTCTTGTACGGCTGAATTTCCCTTTCCTTTCCTGTCAGTCCATTTTAAAAAGTCTTCAGACTGCCATATAGTCCATGTGTGCAGTGTGCCTCACCTACAGTTTATCACCTCATCACATAAAGTACTCTCCTTCCACAGACAGAATGTACACGCACCTTGACCCTTCATTGTGCCGGTATCAAGGTTAGGCTTGTCATGAAAGATTTGTTTCTTGCAAAGCCTAAAATAGCTCCAGGGATACCCCATGTTGCATTTACAATGTAACCCCACAAGGTCAGGGCCATATTGTACTGCTGAGACGAGACAATGATGAGGTGGAAATTGTACTGCCAATTGAGAATACAATTACTATGTTTGGATTATATACTAACGGCCTCACGCCTGTAAAGAGCAACAATAGAAAACGTTTAGTTGTCTTGTGGTGTCGTCTTTGTTAGACTATCTCTCCGTTCAGATGAATTCCATTGTCTAATCCACAAATTTTAATGTTGGCAGTGATTTAACCCCTTTGAGTCACAGATTGTGCCTCTAAGTTTTCTATTTAGTATGACCGTGCTTGTATGGCTTTACCTGCCCGACCTTATGTAAATACTGTGCATTCTCCGTGACCAGGTAGTTGCCGTAACCTTTGACAACCTGAAAACCACGTATGAACATCCCCATTTTCCAGGTGCACAAAGAGTGGATTTGAGGGGCTTTGAGTGAAGATGAAACAGAATACATGATGTGTTTGTGAGAGAGCTACCACACGTGTTCCTGCAGCCACGTTAGACGGCTACACCAAATGGACTCCCATGATTAGATAGCTGGTGTGGAAAAGCCTTGGTTAGAAATAGAACTCTACATTATTAACCCTTTCCTGAGATGCACCATTAGATGAAATACACTCTCCCAGAATAGGTATGAATCAAAGCTCGCTAAGATGGAGCCACTGAGTTGCACTGTTCCAACCAATCTAGACAAATTGAATGAGATCCGCTGTGTTTGCTCAATACATGTATTTTTACATCCAATTATTTCATTCTAATCCCTTCCTTTGCTGCCCTGGGATGAGAAATCTAAAATGGAGGGAAATTACCCCTCTTATGAGAGGGAGGGAGAGAGAGAGAGAGAGAGAGAGAGAGAGACAGGGAGAGATTGAGAGAGAGAGAGAGAGAGAGAGAGAGACAGGGAGGGAGTGAGAGAGAGAGAGAGAGAGACAGGGAGGGAGTGAGAGAGAGAGACAGGGAGAGAGAGAGCAAGAAAATACTCTCCCTGGCTGGCTACACAGTGTTGCTATGCTGTTGTAAGGAGCGAGAGAGGGAGGAAGGGAGGGAAGGAGTGGTGGGGGAGGTTGGAGGAGAGAGAGGCCTGGCACATTGTGGGGGAGGCGGAGGCCTCATCTGCAGTGCTGTGTGCAGAAGGAGCGCTTAACAGCCTTTCAAAGGGGGGAAGGGAGGGGAGGCAAGAGGAGGGGAGGAAAGTGAGAGAGGGAGAGAGAGACAGGGAGAGAGACAGGGAGAGAGATGGAAGGAAGGGGTGGCAAAAGGCGCTGGGGGAGGGGAGGGGAGGAGTGGGAAAGGGGAGTAAGAGAGGAGATCCAGTAAGAAAGGAGAGAAACAGGAAAAGCAGAGAGGAGAGGGGGAATAGAGAGGAGGAGAGGGAGACAGAAAGAACGAAAGACAGCGCACGAAAGACAGGATAGGGGGGAGAGGCTGGACAAGAGAAGAGGGCAGAAAAGAGAGCGAGTGGCAAGGAGGACAGAAGGGAGGAAGTGGGTAGGGGCAGACAGAGGAGGGGTGTTGGGGGAAGGGAGGCAAGGGGAGAGGGAGGGAGAGGGGGGGAGAGGGAGCGAGGGAGGGAGAGGGAGGGAGAGAGGAGAGGGGAGAGAGAGGGGTAGGGAGAGGAGGAGTGGAGCTTGGGGGGAGGGGAAGAGGCGAGAGAGAGAGAGCGAGAGAGAGAGAGCGAGAGAGAGCGAGAGAGCAAGAGAGGAAGACAGGAGAGGAGGGGAGAGAAGCTTTGCCATGGCAGCAGCGGAATAGCGACTGGCGCCCCCTGTAGCTGGAAGAGAGAGGGAGAGGGAGGGAGAGGGAGGGAGGGAGGGAGAGAGAGAGAGAGAGAGAGAGGCCCTGGTCTCTCTCCCTGCTGTCAGACACAAAGAGGTACAGGCTGTTGTGACAAAACAGCCCCTGTTCTTAATTGGGAAAAGACTAATTGCCTGAACCAACCACAGGTCAATTTAGCATTTGCCCCCACGTGAGCAGCCACCCACACTCACACTCACACACCTGATCTGATGGTGATCATACGCTGATCAAAGCCCCCAACCAACCAATAGACAATGACAGCACCAGCTGCAGAGAGGGGAGAGACACAGGACAATGGGGAGGAGAGGAGGGGGAGGAGGCTGGGAGGCTGGGAGGCTGGGAGGCTGGGAGGCTGGGAGGCTGGGAGGCTGGGAGGCTGGGAGGCTGGGAGGGGGAGAAAGGGAGAGACAGGGTGGAGGAAGAGGAGGGTGAGTCAAGGGAGATGGGGGAAGGGGGGGGACACACAGCAATAGGGGAGGGTGATGAGAGAAAGGGAGAGCAGATTGATGGAGGGGGTTGCGTATAAGTTGTAATCTAATAATGAATGCAGTGGAGTTACTAATGGCGCCCCCTGTAGGAAAGTGGCAGGAGTCAGAGTGAGATTCCTCATGGGTAATGATAAATAATGAGATTTGAATATGTGTATGTGTGTGTGTGTTCAGAGCTGTGATGGTGTGGTAGGAAATGTCATCAGGTGCCTCAGTTCCTCTGCGTACTGCATGTAGCTAGAGGTCATCAAGATCAGGGTGCCACGTAAACTGGGACCACAACATCAGTACAGAGACACAGAGGGGTAGAGAGATAGAGAGAGAGAGAGAGAGAGAGAGAGAGAGAGAGAGAGAGAGAGAGAGAGAGAGAGAGAGAGGGAGAGAGAGAGAGAGAGAGAGAGAGAGGGAGAGAGAGAGGGAGAGAGAGGGGAGACAGAGAGAGAGAGAGAGAGAGGGAGAGAGAGAGAGGGAGAGAGAGAGAGGGAGAGGGA
>NW_027466934.1:2500-20000 GCF_046128005.1 Genypterus blacodes
CACACACACACACACACACACACACACACACACACACACACACACACACACACACACACACACACGATTAAATGTGCTAGTGATGCAGCTTCCTGCTGATTTAGATTCTGAGGAGGAAGCTGGCTGGCTGTGTGTGTGTGTTGCTGTGTGCGTGCGTGTGCGTGTGCGTGTGTGTGTGTGTAATTATATGCCTGTGATGCTCTGCTGAACTCAAATCACAGTGAGAACTATGAAGAAAGTCTGAAGGTCCTCCCGTCCCAACTAGGAGAACAGGAGTGAGCCACATGTTTGCCTCTCCTCTCCTGTGTTCTCTGGACATGAGACCTGTCTGGACTGTTCTGGTCCTGCCCGTCCTGCCCGTCCTGCCTGGGCGCCCGTGGGCTGTAACTCTTCTCTGCTCTGTGGTTGAAGCGTGTCCCGTGCAGCGCGGCGCTCTGCATGTTGAATAACACGTATGAGTGAGTCCAGGGCAGAGCTGGGCGGGGCCACTGTGGTCTCACTTCTGACAGCAGGCTGAACCCACAACCACACTGATCACTGATGAAGACCACCAGGCTCGTTTCTATTTTCATCTTTGGACACATTGCTTTTCCTGTTTGTGTACATGAAGTTGTACTTTGTCAGAGGAGTCAGAGCTTCTTCTGGCTCTGCTAAGACTTTGTTACTCTAACATGATGAGAGTCTGGCCTTGCAGCCTGGTGGCAGGGTCTGATCGCACATATGAAAGCTCATGAAATAAAAACTGGATTAAGACCCAAATGTCCACTGTGAGAGGAAGGGGGTAGCTACTGTCCTTACCCAGAGGAACTCCCTCCCTACTGCCCCCTGGTGGAGGAGCTCTGTAGAACCTTCAGCAGACCGGGCAGCTAGAAACCAGCAGAACTTCCTCAGTAAAGGTCAAAGGTCACCTGGACACAAACACTAAACACCTAAAGGAAACTTCCTCCTGTGACAGCATGTTATGTACTAAAGGGTAAATGTGTGTGTGTGTGTGTGTGTGTGTGTGTGTGTCAGAGGGCAGAAGCTCGTGTGAAGAACCATGAACTCATAAGATCTAAAAGTCCAAAATTTCAAGGCAGCAAATCTTCCCTCTTCTCCTTCCTTACATTTCCTTCTTTCTATCTTGGTCTGAGCCTCCACCCTTCTCTCTCTGATCCTGACTGTAACTGCAGTCACCGCCTTTCCTCCCCTCCCTCCCTCCCTCCCTCCCTCCCTCCCTCCCTCCCTCCCTTCCTTTCCTCTCTCTCTCAGAATAGAGCGCTCCCTCTCTCCCTCCCTCTGGGCCCCTCTCTCACTCCTGCTGGCTCTGGTTGATGGAAGGATGCTGCTCCGCTCGCTCCTGTGTCTGGCGTGCTCCTTTGTGCTCTGCAAAGGTAAGAAACCCAGCTTTTGTTTCCCTTCAGAGCTTCCAGATCCTCAACGCTCAGGTGGGACTGAGGTTCATCTCCACCGGTGTCTCCTGTCTGTCACTGATCAGTCAAAGCTGTCAGATCCTCTTTGCTTTGGCGATTGAGCCTCTGGACGCATCATGACATCATCCACGCTCTTCTTCATATCCATCATCGCTGTAGACAGATGACTTGTTGCTTCCTCTCCAGTCTCCTGGCTGTGCTCATACAGATCCTTTACAGAGAGAGATACTCATGAACACGTGTGTAGCTCCTCTCTGAAGGAACTCAGCATGAACACACTGAAGACTGAGCAGGAGCAACCTGCTGCTGAGACCTCCAAAAGGTCTTCCTCCTCTGGCTGTGTTCACTTCTCAGTGGGCTTGAGACCTGCAGACCTAAAGAGAAGCACAAGCAGGCTGAGAGTTCAGAGGTCAGACGTCTTCTCCACAAAAACCCTTCAACTGAGAAACATTGAAGCGACCGAAGTAAAGACGTGTTTACTGTCCGTCGGTCACACACACACACACACACACTTCATCATTCATATTTCTCTGTCTGTGTGTGTGTGTGTGTGTGTGCTGGGGTTTAGAATGGCCCCGCCCCCCTGGTGTGACTGACAGCTGTAATCAGGTCTTGTTATGCGGTTGGTGATGGGATGAGGTGTTTTTTTATAGCAGCATGATCCTATTGAGGCCGTGTGTGTGTGTGTGTGTGTGTGTGTGTGTGTGTGTGTGTGTACACACAGGTACTTTGTGCTGTGTACATGTTGTTATGTGAAGTAGTTTGTCTTTAGCTAGAGTAGATCTGATTGGCAGCTTGAGCTCCAGATGAGCCGCTCTCATTGGTCCGTCTGGACTATGAGATAATCATTTGTTGTGGTGTTGTTGGTCCCTGCATCCCTCTTGTTGATGCTCAAGCGACCTTTGACCTCTCCTGACCTTTTGTACTTATCTGACTTGTAGCTATAGAAACTTGGAGAGTTTTGTTTGGAGTTCCTCTGGGTGAGGACAGTAACTACCCCCCGCCCTGCTCAGTGCTCTGGCATGTGGTCCTCTCAGCCAGGGCGTTTGGCTGGACCCTCTGACCCCTGACCTCTGGCTGATGTTGTTGCGTGTTTTGGTTCCAGGCCAGGACGCCAGCGGGGCGGACGAGTCCTGCGATAACTTCACCGACCTGGATCTGTCGCACTGCCTGATGGGAACCAGCCTGTACGTCCGGCTGCTGCTCTACACCCGCTCTAACCTGGACTGCGGCCGCGAGCTGAGCCACCAGCGCCCGTCCTCCCAGCCGCTCTTTAACCTCTCCCGCCCCACGGCCTTCGTCATCCACGGCTACCGGCCGACCGGAGCGCCCCCTATCTGGATAGACCACCTGGTCCACCTGCTGGCTGAGCAGCAGGACATGAACATCATCGTGGTGGACTGGAACAAGGGGGCGGCCAACCTCAACTACTTCACCACGGTGGCCTACACCAGGCAGGCGGCCAACAACCTGACCGGCTTCATCCTGAACATGCAGGTGAGCCTGGTCTCCTCTGGTTCAGGTCCATGTCATGTGTCCCTTAACAGCAGCTGAGTGTAGAGTGTACCTGTCTGTGTCCCTGCTGCAGGAGGAGGGGGCGTCGCTGAGCGCGCTGCACCTGCTGGGCGTCAGTCTGGGAGCTCACCTGGCTGGTTTCGTAGGAGCCAACCTGAAGGGGAGGATCGGACGAATCACAGGTGAGACGAGACGCAGGAAGGAGAAAAGGATGGTACATGAAACGCTCCTCTCTCCACCTCCACACCTTCAATCCACTCTGCACACATAAGCACATGGCTCATAAATGAATGGCTGATTGATCTTAACTGGAGTGAGTTCCTCCTGTAGTGAGGATCCACCCTAGCCTCACAGATGAAGGAGCAGCTGCTCTGCTGCTTCATCTTCATACCACTCATTCACTTTGGCAGTCTTGACACCTCTCTGTAAACATCTAACCTGACTGGAGGCTTCTATTCACCTCAGATGTTTCACTGCTCCTCCCCCTCCAGGTTTGGACCCGGCGGGGCCCATGTTTACCAGCGCCACGCCTGACGAGAGGCTGGACCCGTCAGACGCCATGTTTGTGGACGTCCTTCACACCGACATGAACTGTGAGTGTGAGAGTGACAGCATGGAAAAGCAACACAACACTTCTACAGAGTGTTTCCCCTGTTATCCAGTCTGAGGCCTGTGTGTGTGTGTGTGTGTGTGTGTGTGTGTGTGTGTGTGTGTGTGTGTGTGTGTGCGTGCGTGTGGGCTCAGTGTTCCTAAAGACGTCTCAGATCAGCCTTCAGAAGCAAACACACGTTTGGATCGACCTGAATTTGTCTTTTTTTCTGTGTCCAGCCTTTGGACTGAGAGGAGCTCATGGACACATAGATTACTACGCCAACGGAGGGGTGGACCAGCCAGGCTGTCCCAAGACCATCTTCTCAGGTGATCTCACACACACACACACACACACACACTCTGTCAGTGTGTAGATGTTCTTCTCCTCCTCAGGTCTACAGGTCTACAGGTCTCTACTGGACCCTTATGGATCCATGAACCCGTTGTAAACAGCCCTTCTTCTTCTTCCTCCTCCCACAGGGAAGTCCTACTTTGTGTGTGACCACCAGCGCTCCGTGTTTCTGTTCTTGTGTTCCCTCAACCGGACCTGCAGCCTCACCGGTTACCCCTGTTCGTCCTACACAGACTACCTGGATGGGCGGTGCCTGCAGTGCGAGGCCTTTAAGCCCGCCCCCTGCCCTGTGCTGGGTGAGTGCGCCCCCACCTTTACGCCTCTCTGTTCCCCCCCTGTGGGGCTGCAGCTCCTAGCCTAAGCGCCTGTCTGCCTGTCTGTCTGCAGGTTACCATGTGAGCCAGTGGAGAGACACTCTGGTCAGACTGGGTCAGACCAAAGTCTTCTTCAGCACCACGGCCACGCTGCCCTATAAGAGTGAGCAGATACATTCACTCTCATTTTCTCTTTCCTTCATTCCCTTTCTCCGTCATTTCAACTCTCCTTTTATTTTAACATCTATTTGTTTGACATGTTTATACAAGTATCCAGATGTTCCTCCTGTGTAGTAGTAAAGGTGCAGTACTGTGTGTGTCCTGTGTGTGGCAGAGCTGAGTTACCGGGTGGACATGGTGACGTGGAACCAGTACCTCCGCTGGGGGGTCGTGTACATCCGGCTGCACAGCGGCAGGAACCACACAGACGCCAGAGTGGACCAGTGAGTCCTCAGCACCGCCGCACCGCCTCATCACAGGAAACCACCTCATGTACAGAAATATACATCTACACACACACACATCTACACACACACACATCTACACACACGCACATCTACACACACGCACATCTACACACACACACATACATTTACAGCTGCACACACACACACACACACATACATTTACAGCTGCACCCACATCTACACACACACATACATTTACAGCTGCACACACACATACATCTACACACACACACACACACACACACAGCTACACTAGAGCTGCACACACATCTAGAGCTGCACAGGCCTTCAGTTTCATACTGACTCAGTTGATCTCAGAGGTCACGGGGTCATGAGGTCGCAGGTTGACCCCTGCTCTGTCCTGCAGGAAGCTGATGCGCTTTGAGCAGTACACCTCCACACGCCTGCTGGCCCAGTTTGATGAGGATCTGCAGAACATCCAGAAGATCTCCATGCGCATCAGCACCGGCAACGTGATCGGCCCTCGCTACAAGATCAGAATGCTCAGAGTCCGCTTCACGCCGCTGGAGCATCCAGAGAGGTCAGAGGGCAAATACACCTACACTTACTTGGCTCTCTTGGTCATGTATGATATCCTGTCTGTAAGAACGCTCACGTGTTTGTTTGATGCCCCATCAGGCCGCTGATGTGCCGCTTTGACATCATCATGGAGGAGAACATGGAGGTGGCGTTCCGACCTCTGCCCTGCAACACTCGTCCTCTGTGAAAACACACACTCACCTGACACACACACACGCACACACCGCTAACCCTGCTGCAGGACACCCATGATCCTCTGGGTGCCACAGGATCTACCAGGCAAACTTCAGGGGGGCCCTCAGGAAGCTCTGCTGACAGCGAGGACGGCCTGAAGAAGTCGGCTGCCTGAGAAGAACCTGAAGCAGAAAGACAAAACCTCAGGACCTTCAGGTCCTTCACATGTGAACCCAGTGACTAACAATGTTTTGGAGCAAGTTGGAGATATTTGATGTTCACTCACCGGGACTGTAGGCCTTTAGATTGACCTTCATGGATCCACAGATCATGTTTGGTGACCTTCTGATTCATTATAACAAACATAACAAGGATCCAATTTGACCACAACGTTAAAGATACACCTGCGACTTCACACCTCTGTGTGTTCCTCTGTCAGTGTGTAGATGTTCTTCTTCTCCTCTTCAGGTCTGTAGGTCTCTGATGGGCCCTTATGGATCCATGATCACGTGTTAGAGCCTCTAAAGCTCCTCTACGTGGAGACAGAACCTTAGTTAGTTACCAAGTTCACCGGTGCCTCAGAAAGTGTTGTCATGTGACCTTTGACCCTTTGAACTTCCAGGTGCCTTCTCAAAGCTTCAGGCCTTTATTGATCCAAGGAGATTCATTTAGCAAGAGGGCAACAAAAACAGAAAAAAATACCACAAAACCAATCTGATGGATGAAGTGACCGTTAACATTTATACTGCATGAGTGTGAATAAATTCATATTTAAACCTGTGCACTTCTGTCTGCTCAAGCAAACCCGTGACCTTAAATACCACCCGCCCACACCCCCCCCCACACACACACACACACAACCCCCCCCACACACACCCCCCCCCCCCCCCACACACACACACACACACACACACACACACACACACACACACACACACACACACACACACACACACACACACACACACACACACACACACACACACACACACACACACACACACACACACACACACACACACACACACACACACACACACACAGAGAGAAAGCATCAGACCCAATAAGACATAAAAAGTGTTTTATTAGCAGTGAGGCGGTGAGCAGAGTGGGTGTGGTCTCACACTAACAGATCAACCAAGGCTCCCTGGTGGTGAACATGAGTGTGAACAGAGAGCTCTGAGCAGTTTAACCCCTTCAGCCCCAGCACTCTGTACAGTGTTATGGAGGAATGGACACTAAAAACAAACAACACTAGCCAATCTGATGATTAAGGGGACTTCCAGGTTTCCAGAAATAACCCAGACTGTCCCCTGGTGCTGCCCCCTGGTGGAGGAGCTCTGTCGCTCCTTTAGAGCCGCTAAGAACAACATGTGACAGCCAACCAGAACTTTAATGTGAACTGAACCAAAACTAAAACCTTCATATAAAAGTGAGAAAAGGACAACAAACACAAATCCATAAAAAAACACAACAGGTTTATAATCTGTGGAGTTCAACTGGAGCCTCCACAGAAGAAGAAGCACGCCAGAGGGACACTGTCAAAACAAGAAGGACACGGTCTGTTAGGGGAACACGGGAAACACAACAACATGTTACACACCTGAGCTCGGACAATACCTCCTCCAAGTCTGATCACCAAGCAGCATCTGGGGGAGAGAGAGAGAGAGGGAGTGAGGGGAGGAGAGAGAGATTGGGTGGAGAGAGAGAGAGGGGGGGAGAGAGAGAGAGCGAGAGAGAGAGAGCGAGAGAGCGAGAGCGAGAGAGAGAGAAAAAGAGAGAGAGACAGAGAGAGAGAGAGAGAGAGCTCTGAGGGGCGTGTCTCACCTGCAGCATGGTCATACTGGTGCCTCATTGGTCCGAGCCGTTTGGCGATGCGGTTGTTCCTGGGCTGGGGGCCCGTGTGCGGCCTGTAGCCTCTCCTTGCTCCCTGGTGAGGGAGGAACATGTCAGAGTCACTTCAGGGTACTTCAAATGGGTCAAAGGTCAAACGTATGAGCCACACCTGCTGACACGCCTGAGTGACAGTGACTCTCAGCTGCTGATGTTCACAGAGACGTTCACTCACCTGGCTCCCTCCTCGTCTCCTGCCTCGCTCGTCACACCAGGTGAAAAACCCTCCTTCCTCCGGCTGGGCGGTCCCGTCCTTCTCGCCCTCACACTCCTCGCTCGGCTCACTGATGGAGACGGGAAGAGAATGAAGACGTAACCGTGAGTGAGACGGACCTGCTGACACGAAGCGCTGAGCAGATGGAGAAAAGAAATCTACCGATTCACATTTAAGCACTTATCACCATGGCGATAAGTGACAAAAGATGTGAGCTATAGAGAAAAGGGGAAACCCAAAGATTCCTCCAGGCGAGACAAAGAAGTAATGCTCTCACTTGCTGGAGCCTAGGGGGCGCTGTGAGCGGCTGCCTCCAGGTATGGTGACCTTCACCCCCTCCAGCCGCTCCTGACGCCTCTTCTCCAGGTCGTGCCTGAGGTCGCCCGGCCCGCGGACCGGCTGCTGGCCCGGAGGCTGCAAAGCAACGTGATGGAGGTCACGGGAGGGAAAGGATCAACACGCTTCACAGCACATGTGGAAACATCAGTACCTGCACGGGTCCCAGTCTGGAGAACAGCAGCTCCTCATCCGTCAGCGTGTTCATGCTTAAGCTGAAGCCTCTAAAGGAGAAAGGAAGCAGAGCGGTGTTAGCCTGCCCAGCTGAGCTCAGCAGGAGCTGCCTGCTGCAGAGACACACACCGGTTTGAGCTGAACCTCTGGTCCAGGGTCATCTCCTCCCCCGCCTCCTCGGGGGGGGCGGCCTGCTGGGAGGCGGAGAAACGCTGGTTGAGGGTGAGGGCGTCGCCCCTGAAGTACTGCTCTGTGAAGGTGAACACAGAGCTCCGTCAGCACCTCGTCATTACATCACACACAACCTTAACGCTCAGTCACACCTCCTGACCACCCAGAGCAGGCTCCGCCCACCTTTGACGTGGTGCACCAGCGTGATGATCTCCTGGGCGAACGTGCCGCTCTGCACCGCGCTCTCCCGGTACGTCCCAGAGTGCTCCAGCATGGGCAGGAAGTCCAGGCGCTGGCGTCCCACGCTGACCAGGTCCAGAGAGAGCTGCCTGTCTGAGGAGTAATACAGCAGGCTGCAGGGAGGAAGAGGAGGAAGAGGAGGATCAACACAACATGAAGCTCCATTAGCATCTGTCATCACCAACACACGCTGACGTCTGCTCTGGATGGGGACACGGTAACCTTTGACCTTTAACCCCTAAAGCTGCCACTGGATGATGTCATGGTGCAGCCGCTGCTCTAGATGAGAGCTCCAGCGGTGGTTGAACTTGGTGACGGTGGCTTGGTTGGTTGATCATAAATAACCCTACCTCACTTTATGCTTCAGACGCAGTAAACAAAGTGCTGAAGGAGCGATGAGCTCACAGTGACATCATCTTACCCAGCACACTTACCTTCACACACACACACACATCTATCACTACGGACACAACCAGCCCAGTGTGTGAGGGAGGGACAGCAGGGGTCAAAGTTCACACTAGTGCTCTCTCTGCATTCAGCAGGTTCTTCACACATGACTGACAGCTCTGCTCCTTCATGTTGTTGGCTTGGTTCCATTTCTCTTTTGTCTTTACGTGGTGGTCTCCTGCCCGGTTCCTCCTGAGGTGTGCTGGTCTCTTGATCTGCTCTGGATGTCGAGGCTGTGGAGCTGTGGCTCCATATAAACACAGCTGAAGCTCCACAGGTCATGTAGGTGTGTGTTTGGTGTTGAAGCTCACCCAGGCAGCGCCCACATGCTGCTCTGCTCCCCTCAGCTCCGTAGGCCACGCCTCCCAAGTCTCAGTGTGGACCTGACTGAAGTCTTAGCCTGATTCCTCCCCTGGGGAGCAGGAAGCAGGGGTCCTCTTTCAGGAAGCTTCATCTCTGTGCAGCTTCCACACATTTCAGACTGGTGTCCCATAACGGCTCCATCCACATCTTCCTCTGCTGCTCTCACCTTCACACTCAAACTGCTTCCTGCATTTGCAGCCTAGTTCTTCTTCTGTGGTGAGGACCTTTCCCAGCAGAGCTCCCACATGGCTGCTCTATGCTCAGATCACGTGCTGCTCTGAGGACCACAGAGCTCCAGAGCGGTGCTTCCACAGGTCAGCTTCCTCTTCCACTTCAATCCATCTTCACAAGCAGCAGCTGTAGAACTACGGCTACGTCTCAAGCGGTGCAAATCAGATGGACCGGACGAGCCGGATGAACACGGAGCGTCCACACCTCCTAAATATGAGGAGAAGCGTAGAACCAACTCCAGCTCCTCCTGCAGCTCCTCCCCTTCCCACGCTGGGTGAAGGCTCTTGGGTTGTTGCTGCGGTGAAGGTCAGAGTGTTTGGAGGCTTTCATAGGACCCTGTAGGTGTCTGTGTCTTCTTCAGGGCTTTTCAGCATCTTCATGCCACTCTTGACTTCATCCAGTCTCCACACTGATTGGTCCACAGCCCTCATCTTCTCATACTGCAGGAATGTGAGCAGCACACAAGCTTCGACTCGAATCAATCCCTGGCCCCTTTGCTCCTCAGGTGGCCTCCAGCATGGTGTCTTCTCAGATCCATGAGAGCCAGGACAGACGGACACAGCGGTCGGGTCGCTGCCCTGAATCGGCTCATTTCTTCTCCTTTCTGGATGTTGGTAACTTCTTCATATAGCTTCAGCTCCATGAAGGTGTTCCTCTGTCCTCTTGAGCAGATCTGGATCCTCACTGCAGCGTCTCTCTGGACCACAGACGTCAGATTGGGGGTTGTTGCATTCTTCTTCCTGTTTCATCAGCGTTCCACTCAGACACACAGGGATGATCCCGGCTCATCCTCAGATGAGTGTGTGTGTGTGTGTGTGTGTGTGTGTGTGTGTGTGTGTGTGTGTGTCTTCACCTGAGCATGAAGACAGACCACCTGTCCAGGCGTGTCCAGCTGTTTCTTCAGGACACGGGATACTTTTCTTGCAAAATTGTGCTCCAAAATTCCAACTCTTCTTTTCATCAGGCAGACTTCCTGTCTGAGTGACTCAGGAGGATTTCCTGTGAGGCGTCCCGGTGACAGCAGGTGGAGCCACGCATGTGTCAGAGCCAACACAGAAGATGCCTGAAGTTGTGTTCCACTCAAGCCAAAGTTGACTGAACAAAGCTCTAAGCTCTCTCCTGTGGTTCCTCCAAAAGTGACTTAGGAACATTAAGTGTGATCTTTGCCCTTCACCACTGATACTTCTCATACTGTACCTGTTTTGCCTCACTGGTCGGCTCATGTCCACCTTGATGGTGAGCGTCTCCTCCCCTGCAGCTGCTCCGTCTCCTCTGTCCTGATCCGTCCAGCTGTGCCTCCTCTGACGGGGCCTTTTAGGTTCCAGGTCGTCCCTCGCTGCTCGCTGCTCCAGGCTTCCGGGCCCGTCAGATTCCCACTGTTGAAGTCTACCTTGTTCCTCCCAGTCTGGCTCCTCCTCTATGGGACCCTGGTACAGGTCTTCCTCTGGGGGTCTGTAGCCCTGCCTGGCCTGGTCATTAGGAGGATCCTGTGTGTCTTGGTACCTCTGGGGGGACTGGGGGAAGCGAGGATGGCTCCTGGGTGGCCCTGCTCCAGGCCGTTCACCCTGAGCCAACCTTCCTTTGGGCGGGTGAGCCCCTCTCCTGCCCCTGTGGTTCATGGGGCCGTTTGGTTTAAGGAACTCCATGTGCTTTGTCCTGTTTGGTTCCACAGGGCTCCTCCTCCTGTCACCACCACAATCTCTCCAACTCTCTTTAAAAAGGTGCCGCTCGCTCACGTCTTCTCGACTCTCGGACCTGCCGTTTGGGTTCCTGAGGCGCTCCAGTGAGGGGCCCCTTTGACGGGGGCCACTCTGTCCATCAAACTCTGTGCCCAGATCAAAGTGCTCCCACCATGTGCGCCTGTGTTCACGGTCAACGCCAACGCCAACTGGTCCTGAAGGCCTTGTGTCCCCGTGGGAGAGGCCCCTCTTGGAGTGAGCCACCCTGGAGTGACCCCCCTTGGAGATGCCCCCCTGGGTGCCTCCTTCAAACCCCCCACCAGGTGGCTCTAGTGAGAAAGGCTCCTCCTTTGTCCCAAACCTGTGATGGCATAAGAGGAGGTGACACGGTTCAACAACAATACACACACACACACACACACACACACACACATATAGGGATTTAGCTTTACAATGAACTTTAAACAAGCACTTTAGAGGATTTGAGCTTTTAGTTACATATTACATGAATGGTGTGTGTATCACTTTAAGAACTCCTTTTCCTATTAGAGTGTCATTTATCTTCATACTGATATATCAGTGGTATCAGTGCAACCTACACACACACACACACACACACACACACTCTGTATGATGTCATGTGTGTGTGGAGTGCAGAGTGTTGCTGATTAAAGAAGCGTGTGCGTGTCTCTGTCAGTGTTTCTCTGAACATTTACCCAAAGGCAGTGTCCTGGTCCAGCTCCCTCCTGTGCCTTTTGAAGGGGTGGGGCCTCTCCTCAGGTGGGGTCCCCCTTTGTCTGTTTGAATCCTGTGCGTCCCTCCTTCCTGCCTCACTGCCCGCCCCCCCTCTCAGATCTTCTCGCCTCAGCCTCGGGTGAAGGTCTCTGGGCCTCCCTCCTCCTCTCCCCCGCTGGTCTCTCCTCCAGCCCATTGCAGACAGAGATCTTTCCCTCAGAGGTGAGTGGGGCGACCTCCCCACTCTTTCAAAGCTCGGGGTGAGTTTCCTGAACCCTCCTCTCCTTCTATTGGCCTCTCCTCCTCCGTCGGGCCTAGGGGAGAGCCTGCGCTCCGTGTGGCTCATCTCCTCACGATGGGGCGAGGGCATCCTGTGGTACAGCTCTTCATCTTGATGATGTTGACGGTCTGGGAAAGGAGAGGACCTTCTCTCGTCTGCTAGACAAACAGCTGCTCTGTGGCTGGGCCGGTATTCTTTAAAATCCTCTCTGGGGTGGGGGCTCCTGTGCTGGGGGATCCCCTCCAGTCCTGCCAGGACTTTATGAGGATCAAAGTCCGGCTCGTCCCATGGGAACTTCCGGGAATGTCCTGCTGTGCTTCTCTGCCTCCTGGGGCTAAACCTGAAAAAGAAACAGACCGTAACTTAGCAACAGTGTTTAAGTGTAAGGCTATTATTATAACACATCAAGAAAAGGGATCTGTTGGTTATAATAGCATAAACTAACTGTCACTGTTCCCCCTGTGTAGAGAGAGAGAGAGTAAGAGAGAGGGAGACAGAGACAGAGACAGAGAGAGAGAGAGAGAGAGAGAGAGTGAGAGAGAGAGTGAGAGTGAGAGAGAGAGAGAGAGAGAGAGAGAGAGAGAGAGAGAGAATTCACCTGTAGTGGGGCGAGCGAGACCTGGGCCTGGACATTTCATCAACCTGAGAGAGAAACAAGGTTAGCTTCAGACACGGACAAACACAACTATAGGTATGTTCTTTATCTTTCCATAAAAACACTTCTGTTACAGAAGCAAATCAAACACATGATGCAACATCTGACCAGTCTGCTGCACTCACGGTTCAGAAGAGAGTTCTGTCACTGAATTGTGACGTCACTGTCACACTCGGTGTACTTCTGTTTTCTTTGCAGTCTTTCACTGTAATTAGTCAACATTTGGGACTGCGTATCTCATTTGAATCTGAACGACGAAACTTAACAGTATGACGTATTTACCTATTAACACACACCTGCTGTATGTAGTTAAGTGTGTTTAGTTCTTTAATGTCACTTTAAACTCTGTCACTCTGACTCGCTGCCTAGATAAGTCACTGTTGGCTTGTTAGCATAAACTAGCTAGTAGCTCTAAAGCTAAGTGCTTACCTCCGCTCGTGACGTGCTCCGCGCGAAGATCAAGTTTACAATTCTAATGTTTATAAACTAAATGTTTAAGAGAATAAACGCGTATAATCTCAGGCTAACTAAAGATTTGGGGGAAAGATCGACAGTTCAGCTCTTCGGACTTCGGTCCACAACAAGTCGTGAACCGGAACCAAAACTACATTTCCGGTGCGGTCTTTCCAGCATAAAAGCATTGACAATTGTAATTTAGCAGTACAACTCTTAAAATGGAAAAGCAAATCACGCGATAACTTTTAGCTTTACTTAACACCGTTGTGTTTTGAAACCGTTTCTGTTCACTGCCTTTTCATGATTTGATTTAAATACAGTGATTTCTGTGTGTGTTATGTGTAGCTACCTTGTCATTTGTCTTAGTGTTCTTATTGCCTTGTTATTTAAATGGTATTTTTGGGCCATGTGTAAAGTCATTTGAATTTAAATTGATTTTTGCCTCTGCCTCTTAAATCTGATTTCTTTGTCGTAAAGCATTTGGAGCGTCCAGTGTGTCTGAAAGCTGCTGTATGAGAACATCAGCCTGGCCTGGCCTGAGAATGTCACTGTCACTGCACTCTGTGTGAGCCTGGTGATGAAGAGCACATGTGCTGTCAGGTGCAGCCTCGTCTGTATGGACGCAGTCTCTGCATTCCTTTTTAACTTGTGTGCATAATATATGTATTTTAGATGCTGAGTTAGCCTGATTGCTACTGGACCAGCTGTCTGTGACCAGGGTCCCATCCTGGGTTCTAGGGATCCTTAGTTCCATTACTCTGATTGTTCTTCAGGACTATTGGAGGCGGTGAGGAAGAGGAGACTCTTCTGCCTGTCACTGGGGGTTTATTTGGCTGGAGTGACCTTTAACCTTTATAGATGTTAAACAAACTTTCCTTATTATTACAACCAGCAACCATGCATAAACTAAATGTCTACAACTTTGACTTTAGTTGCAGTTTGTTGTATTTCAGAAGGGGCAAAGCAAACAGCACTGTCTGATCTCAAACAACCAGGAAAATGTAATCTAAAGAAACACAGATTAAGAATAATGAATCTAATTTATGAGCCGAGACAAAAACAAATGGATGAAACTGCATCGTTCTTCTTTCTGCAGATTTTAGTTTCAGTGCAGCGTGGAGCCAACACACAGTGATCTGTGATGAACTGCATGAAGCATGAAGCCCAACTTTAGATTTGACATTCCAAACATCAAGACACGACTTCTTTATTCCCCATATCAGATCTCTTCCTCTTCCTCCTCCTCCTCCTTCACCAACACGAGCCGTCTCACTCGTGTTTGATTCATCCCACTCACTGACACAGATAGTTTGATTAAGTTTATTGTTCTTTGTCAGCAGGTATCCATGCACCACATCTACAATGATATATTCCACCAAGCTGCAGTGTCACAGAGTTACGTAATATTGGAATAAACATAATGTCCTTTACTTGAATTTCATATACAAGGGGACCAGGAGACCCTCACACAAACCCAGCAGGTTCTGAAACAATATCATGGACAGAGGGACAGAGGGACAGAGGGACAGAGGGACAGAGGGACAGAGACAATGACAGGACGGCTTCATAAAGCACAGGAGCTTCTTTTCCACCACATGGACGTTTTTCAAGAGACCAGGCATTTCCTCTTTTTTTTGCTTCTGAATCTAAATGTTGGGTCCTTGTGTGGCGTTAAGAACCCTGAAGAATTCTTCTGAATCTCTGGTGGAAAAGTACAGAAGAAGAGAGAGAACCTGCAATATCACCTCAAACATTATTGGTTTTTTTAAAGATCCCTTTCTCAGGCTCATGATCATTGATGACGCAGACTGACTCTAGGTTTTCTGCAGCAGGTTTGGATTCAGAAGTGTGTCACGCAGCCTCTCTTGGCTTCTGTTGAAACGAGCCGTTAAACAGCGAGCGTGAGGGCGAAGCGCGGAGGAAACCGGTCAGCTCAGAGGTTTAAGGCCTGGAAGGTGAGGACTGATGGTGCTGAGCGCAGCCCTGTGATCTAACTGCTGAGGCATCCAGTCCAGAATGGGCCAGCAGCTCCGTGTGACACCAGGATACAAGCATGTTCACAGCAGCCAGACATGCCACCAAGCACACACCACACACTGCAGCTAATGCAGATAAATACACACACACACACACACACACACAGTGTCATCACTTCCTCACACACACACACATACACACCATGTCTTTATGTATGAGCAGTAAAACAGCAGAGTTACATTACAAGCTGTTGATGTTCTGCTCCTCTACACTAGATTGTAAAGGAAGTGAGTCAGGTCAGCTAATCTATTAACCCTTTGAGGTCTGCAAACACGGGTCACTGGACCACCGGGTCCACCTGCAGGAGTCTTACTGTACTGACTTCCTTCTGTCACTGAGCATCAGACAGGAAACATCGCGTCTTAAGGACCTTCAGCCTTCAGGAGTGCACTCCAGTCACAATTCTGCAACAATTTTGCCAATAACGCATGAATCTAAAGCACATTATGAATCCTTATGTTTGGTTCTGTGCGCTCAGACGACATCAGGGATTTAAAGATTTTAATAATGAGAGTTTCAAGGTTTCCGTGTAAATCAAGCCTCTCCTCATAAAGGTCGCCCCATTCTAGCAGCCACAGTCCTCCAACATGCTTTCCACCAGGTGGCGTGATTGGGCTCAGCGTGAAGCCGTAATCATGGAGCCCCTCCCCTTCAAGCAGCGAGCGAAGGCTCTGCCGTCGACACAGACACAGAAAGGAGGATGAAGATGGATCCTTCTATCCAATATAAAGCTGGCAGGGGAAATGTCCAACAGTGTGAAATGCTTCCCCCTGTGGGGGTGCTGTTTTATGCAGCTATACAGAGCAGTTTCTGAGTGGTGAGCCGCGCTGTGAGCAGCTATGAGGCCGTTTCTGATTCACATTACACTAAGCCACTAACTAAGGGTCACCGATGGTCATGTGATGCGTCACCGCCCCCCCCCAGCGCCTCGACTGGTCTATCAACAAAAACACACACTGGCTTAAAGCTATTTAAAGCAAGAGAGACGCATAAAGGTGTGTTGGCATAGCCGACAACCTCAAAGGGTAAACACCCAGCCACACCCAGCTACAACCAGCTACAACCAGCTACAACCAGCCACACCCAGCTACAACCAGCTACAACCAGCTACAACCAGCCACACCCAGCTACAACCAGCCACACCCAGCTACAACCAGCTACAACCAGCTACAACCAGCCACACCCAGCTACAACCAGCCACACCCAGCCACAACCAGCTACAACCAGCTACAACCAGCTACAAACAGTTTTCTCCTCTGCTTCCCTCTGGATAAACCGCTACACACACACACACATCTATTTACACTTTTACAAAAGCAGAAGTGAGACTAAAGCCAAAACATCTCCGGCGACATTCTGTGGAAACGGAGGACAAGTTTGCCTCCAGTGTCCTGCTCTGTCTCTCTGCTTCCTGTCCTGATCACAGCGTCTCAACATTTATTAGCAAACTAAACTCTTCCATAACTACAAATAAATGTCCATGATTGTATTTCTGCAGTCTTTTTGCCAACATTGATCTTTATTAACGGATAACCAGATGTTACTGAAGCTGTCAGCGAGGTTGAATCTTCATTATTTTCACTTCTCAGCTTTTTGCTATCGTTCATTAAAACGTCGTAATATTTGTGTTTTTCCTTATTTCCTGTCCTGGATTCAAACATCAAACGACAGAACTTCTCCAGGACTTGCAGGTAGAAACTCTGCTGTTGCATAAACGTCACTGCAAGCTTATAGTTTGTTTGTAAAGTCGTGCAGATGTTAAAAAGGAAGCTTGATTTCCACACTGTAAGCTTGATTTGAACCTTAAACATGTTTCGGTTATAGCGTTGCAGATGAATGTGATGCTTTTGTCTTTTGTAGGACTTCCTTATATTCATCCTAGAGATGCTGCTAGTTGCTAAATCTAAAGGTTTCAAACCTTCTTAGAGAACGCCGTCTCCTCTCCTCTGCTCTGCTGTGTAAATCAAATGAAGCTCTACAGTGTTTATGTGCTGGACTTTGACAATACAGATGATGAGTCAGCTGTGCAGTGATGGCTCTGTGAGGATGTGCAGGTGGGGCTGAAGGTGAAGGTCTCTCATTCAGGCTCTCCTGGATCCTGTTGGTTCCTTCACAAAGAAGACAGAACAACATCAGGGATATGAACATCAGAGCTCCTTCAGCTCCTTTAGATGGTGATCTGAGGTGGACAAAGCTTCAGGCTGCGCTCACTTCTCGTTATGTG
>NW_027466934.1:32500-33766 GCF_046128005.1 Genypterus blacodes
CCTGCAGGAGCTCTGACAGATCTGCAGAGGAGGAAACTACATGATGCTCAGCTGCTAGACACCAGCACAACCTCCCCAGGAAAGGTCAAAGGTCACATGGACACTAAACACCTAAAGGAAACTTCCTGTAAGCACATCTGAGCTGAAGTTAGACTCTAATACATGTTTGGAGAAATCAAGATGGACTGAACCATCTGACTGAGGACTGAACCATCTTATTGAGGGACTGAACCATCTTACTGAGGGACTGAACCATCTGAGGGACTGAACCATCTGACTGAGGGACTGAACCATCTGACTGAGGGACTGAACCATCTGACTGAGGGACTGAACCATCTGAGGGACTGAACCATCTGACTGAGGGACTGAACCATCTGAGGGACTGAACCATCTGACTGAGGGACTGAACCATCTGACTGAGGGACTGAACCTTCTGACTGAGGACTGAACCATCTGACTGAGGGACTGAACCATCTAACTGAGGGACTGAACCATCTAACTGAGGGACTGAACCATCTGACTGAGGGACTGAACCTTCTGACTGAGGGACTGAACCTTCTGACTGAGGGACTGAACCTTCTGACTGAGGGACTGAACCATCTGACTGAGGGACTGGAACCATCTAACTGAGGGACTGAACCATCTAACTGAGGGACTGAACCATCTAACTGAGGGACTGAACCTTCTGACTGAGGGACTGAACCTTCTGACTGAGGGACTGAACCATCTGACAGAGGATGTTCCACATCTATGACACATCAGGTATTATCTGAGATGCTGAGTGGAACAGGAACTGTTCAGTGTATTGATTGGTTCAGTAAATATTGGAGTTGTAGTTGCTAAGTGAGTATTTTTCCATTATTACTTTTATGACCTATTACTGTCTGTCTGCCTGCTGCCTGTCTGTCTGTGTGCCACACACACACACACATATTAGGCATGTTAGGCATGTGAGGACGTCTTTATATCATAATTAGATTACATACTGTACATCATGTTATATGAGAAAATGTTAAATTAGTATCAAAGGACTCAACATGTAATAATACATGCACACATGTTCACCTTCTGCATTGATGATTAATTCATGATATAGAATAAGCCCTTCTGGACTAAAACCAACATGGTTCAGTCGCTCACGTGTCAACACACACACACACACACACACACACACACACATCTGCACACATCTGCACACATCTCATCACTGGAGAGCTTCTGGAAGATCATAATAAATAGCTTTTCCTCACCAGTCAGTTCAGGAGA
>NW_027466935.1:0-2500 GCF_046128005.1 Genypterus blacodes
ATGATGGAGTGTATCCTGCCAAAAAAAACCCTCCATAAGTGAACCAGGCAGCCACACGTAGACACAAACAAAGATGGTGTAGCCCCCTAGAAGCCTCTGGAAGGCAGGGGGATCGCACTATTTGGCGGTTGTTAAAAAAAAAGGGAATGGCAGGCCTCTGGTATCTGCACCTGTAATCTTCTACCTGCGTGCCAAGCAGAGATCAAGCTTCTCCACATCCACACCATCGCCTCAGTCAGTCATTAAGCAGAGAGAGAGAGAGAGAGAGAAGGAAGACGTTGCTCTTTCCAGGTCACCAGCCGAGTCTGCAATGAGATGCAGGGGCTAATGTTCCTCCTGAAGCAGTGGATTATGGGGGATTATCAGGGGGTGTAAGAAACCCTCCTCTGTAAGTCTTCTGCTCTGCGTGTGCGTGTGTGAGGAGCCTCGTCGTCAGTGTCTTCATTAGGCATTGATTTCACTCGGAGTGATTGACGGCCTCGCAGCTGCTGCTTTGCCTTTTCGCCCGGCACGCAAACACACACACACACACACACACACACACACACACACACACACACACCACACACACACACACACACACACACACACACACACACACACACACACACACAGAGTACTAATAGTAAGTCTCCCTGTCTCCTTCCTGCAGATTCTCCAGACTCTGGACCTTCATCCAGTGATACTGGGGGAACCACATACTCGGCCCTGTGGGGCTTTCAGGTAAACATCTCACCACTTCCTCCCCTCTCGTTCTACTCCACCTCCCTCTTCATTCACGTTACTTCCTCTGCTCTTTTCTGTTTCTCTCATTGCGTCTCTGTTCCGTCCAAACGTTCAACCCCCCACTCCTCGGCTCATGATGATGAGGCAATGATTGTGGGGGCCCCTGCTTCCCCTCTGTAATAAAACAGGGAGTGAAGGCGAGCGCCGTGTTTCTCTCCCACTTCCACATAAATTCCTTCCCTCCTGGCCCTTTGAACAACGCTCCTCTCTTCTCCCCATCCTCGCCCCCTTCGCCTCTCTTAATTCCGTCTCATCCTCTCGCCGCCGCCGCGTTGTGTCGTAATGGAAGACAAACAACCGGGACTGTTTGTGCGTGCGGCATTGTGAGGAGAACCAGAAATGGAAAAGCAGGAAAAAGGGGGCCGCAAAGAGACTGCGGGGTTGATGTGCGAGTGTTTGTTTGGGTGTGTTTGTGCGTACAGGATGTCTTTGTGGACGGGTAACTCTCCTGTGGACTTCGGGGAGAGACACAGGCTTCTTTCTCTCTCTCTCTCTCTCTCTCTCTCTCTCTCTCTCTCTCTCCCTCTCTCTCTCTCTCTCTCTCTCTCTCTCTCTCTTCTCTTTCCCATCTCTCCCTTGCAGAGGTGTTTCTGGCTTCCTCAGCTCTCTCCCTCAATCCCCTTTGGCGGCGTTGGATTTTTTTACCCAGCGCCGCCGTGTCCGTAGGCTACAGAATAAGACGGTGTCTGTGTGTGTGTGTGTGTGTGTGTGTCTGAGAGAGAGTTTGTTCTCCTCTGCCTGTGATTGCTCAGTGTTGTTCTCTGCTCTCCTTGAGCCTCAGATGGTTCTCGTTACTCGGCCTTTAAAGCCTGTTTTATGTCAGTTGGTGTTCGCTGCCCGCCCCCCTCCCTCTCACCCCCCCCTTTTGTTTGGCGCTCGGGGGGTGGGAGCCGGCTGGGGTGGAGGGTAGACCGCCTGCCTCCGTGTGTGTATGTGTGTGTGTGTGTGTGTGTGTGTGTCTTTAGATGGGGGAAGAGATTGTAGCAGTGCCTATAAGAGTGGATAGACAACGTTATTGGTGCCTCTTCTCTCCTCCCCCCCCCACCACCCCCAGCTCGCTCCCTTTTAACCCCGTGACCTCTGACCCCCCCCTCCAGTCCCTCAGATGGACGCTGAACTCCTCTCCCTCTGTGCATTAACTAAACACACCTTTCAGACCCAGTGCAAACTGTGAAACAAAGAACCAGAGTCTTACAAGCCCCCCCCCCCTACTCCCTCCTCCTCTTCCTCTTCGTCCCCCTGTAAGGCGTACACAAACCCCCCCCCCCTTCCTCTTTCCTTCCTGGCGAGGATGACACGGCGGCAGCGTCCAGCATGTTTTAGTGAATGGGCCTCCTCAGTAAGCGAGCTGGACGGATGAAGCTGAAGCTGAAGCTCTGCGCCGGCCCTCTTCGCCCCAGAAGAAGGGGGGAAAAAAGCGTCTCCATTCCTTCCTCTCTCGCCCCCCACTGACTCTCTCTCTCCCCTCCCTCACCTCCTCTGCGCCGGCTCCCTCCCACCCCTCTGGGGCCCTGACAAAAGAAACATGGCTCTCCCAGAGGCCCGCTGCCGACCTTCTAATTCACTCGCTCTGCCCTTTTTATGTTCTGCTCCAGACGTATTTACAGAGTGGCAGAAGGAGGGAAGGGAATGAGGGTGAAGACGGCAAGAAGTCGAGCCGTCCTTGTCCCGCGTTGTGTAAAAGTTAAAACGTTTGGGCATCACCGGAGCCCAC